>NC_084795.1:57411787-58011787 GCF_963169125.1 Humulus lupulus | reverse complement strand
GTGGAAGACGGAGGTGATGGCTTCAAAAGCTATAAGCGTAGGTCGACCCAAAATGGCATTGTATGCAGCGAGGCAGTCGATGACCACGAACTCGAGGAGTTTTGAGACTGTCCAAGGTCCCTCTCCTAAGGTGATCACCAGCTCGATCGTCCCTATAGTCGCTGATCCTTCTCCTGAGAAACCATACAGCATCATGGAGGTCGCCTTCAACTCGGCGACAGTCAAACCCATCTTCTCTAGCATGGACCGGAATAGAAGGTTCACCGAGCTCCCATTATCGATCAGCACTCTCCTAACCTTCCGATTAGTGAGCTGCACTGCTATGACCAGAGGGTCATTATAATGGAACTGAACATGGCTAGCATCTTCTTCAGTAAAAATGATTGGTTGCCTTTCCAATTGCTGCTGCTTTGGCAGATGCTACTCAGGGATGAACTCTACCCCATTATGAGCCTTGAGTTCATTGACGTGCCTCTTTTGGGCACCCCTACTCGTGCCAGCCAAAAGAGGACCTCCAGATATTGTGGATATCTCTCCTCCTATCATTGGAGGAGGGACGTCTTGATCTACTCGAGACCCAGGCTAACAGACCGGGACTTCCGGAGCAGGTCGGCTTGCTGGAACCCTGTTCCGCGCATACTGAGCCAAGGGCCAGCTCTGATTAGAGTCTCGATCTCATCTTTCAGGTGTCTACAATCATCGTTATTGTGGCCAACGTCGTTGTGGAAGGGGCAAAACTTCCAGGGGAGGCGAGCAGAGTTTGCTAGGAAGATGTTCTCCCTAGAGTGGGTGAGCTCCGTATAAGTCGCGTAGACCGGCTTAAATTTTTCTATGGACTTATTCTTCTTTGGGTCGTGCTGGTTACCCTCGCCGTTCCCCTTTCTCTTGCCTCCACCGAACTGGTTATTCTGTGTAACGGTCTGGGTCACTGTCACGACCTCTGTTCCCACTCCAGCAATATGCACAGGGACCTGGCTAGTTCTTGCGACTGAGGCTTGGGCCTCCTCCAAGTTGATCCACCCCTGGGCCCTATTTAGGAATTCGTTTACTGAGCTGACTCCCTTCCTTTGTATTTCATTCCAGAGTCCCCCTCCGATGAGGATTCCAGTCCTCAAAGCCATGAGCTTAGAGCTATCATCTGCGTCTCTGGCTCGAGCAGCGACGTTCGCGAACCTGCTCAGGAAAGCCTTTAGAGGCTCATCGGGTTGTTGTCTCACGTTAGCCAGGGAGTCGGCCTTGACGCGGGCAGACTGGGAGGCTCGGAATGCTCTTTTAAAGTCAGCAGAGAAAGTCTTCCAGGAGCTGATTGACTGCTTCTTGTTTTGTTTGAACCACTGTCTGGCCGGCCCAGTCAGTGTGGAGGGAAATATCAGACACCTCAGCTCAGGGCCAATGTTGTGGGCCATCATCAGGGTATTGAACATACCCAGATGATCTGACGGATCTCCGTCTCCGTTGAATTTGGACAGGTGCGGCATACAGAAACCGGGCAAGTATGCCGTTGCTGCTATGCTGGGGGCAAAGAGCTCAAGCTCGTCCCCCGAATCATATTCGTCTTTTTCTTTCTCTGACAGGAGCTTCCTCATTAGCTCCTCCATCTAAGCCAGGCGCTCAAGGGTTTTGTCCTGATCTCCTTGGTTATTCCGGGGCTGTTCAACAGCTCCGGATCCATTGTATACGTTTGGTGGGTTATTGCCCCTCCTATCTTGAGATAGGTTATTTGGGACATTCCCGCCATTACGTATCTCGGACAGGTCTCCCCTTGAGCGAGCATGGCTGCCACCTCCTACTGGTCCCCTATGAGAGTTAAGGCGATATCGTAGGTCACCCCTCGGGGTGGCTTGGGGACTTTGCACCGAGCTTAGGTGTTGGCGCAGGTCTTCACCAGAAAGGTCACTTCAGCGACTTCCGGTCCAGTAACTCCCGTTAGAGAAGCTCGGAGCCCGCCTCTGGGGGTGAGGATCCGGGCTTCCTCTGGGCACCCTGCTACGATGGGAAGGTCCTGCGGATGGCGGGTTTCTCCTGCTGCTCCCATAAGCTGGAATAACTCGGATAGGCCGAGGAGGAGATGGATATCTTATTGGTGAAGGAGGATGTCTGACCGGGGATGCAATCCTGGTTCCGTCAGGGCGAATCAGGTTAGGTAGGGGCCTTTTGGCCCTGCCAACTTGCCGGCCTCGCGCTTGGCGATCCGGACAGGGCGCAGGACGGCTAGCCGTGACGGGCTGTCGCTGTGAGCCCTCCCCGGATCTCCTTCTAGAATTCCCTCAAGCCCTCCTGGGTGCGCTCGAGGTTGGCTGTGAGCTGGGAGTTGAAGTTCAGACTGAGCGGCTATACTGTTGTTCGGGTTTGGGTATTTCTTCGAAGTTTGCCTCTCGGCGATGCGATGAGGGAGTAGAGTTGGGTGTCGAAGGTCTGACCGAGCGGCTAGGCCTGGACTGATTACCCCAGCGGGACTTATGAGTCTCGCCTTGCCTCTTTCCGACGTTAGTGTCGGTTGTAAGAGGGGGTAGTCGGGCCAACACCTCCCTAATCTACTGATTGGCTTTCGCCAGCTGACACCTCAGTTGAGCATTCTCCATCTCTACCGCCGTGTAAAAATCCGGGTTTTGATTAGGTGGCTGGGGTGCCGAACTTCCAGTGTCATCCTGGCCTATTGGCTGCTTGCCCGGCCGCTGCTGAACTTCAAGGTTTTGCTCACCGGAGATGGCGGCATGATGAGCCCCCTGCCCATCATGTTGGTCCGCCTCGTTACCGTGTCTTGATCGAGTGGTCACCATAGTTGGATACTTGTGATAGCACCAATCTAACAAGCTCTCAATGAAATCTCCAATCTGTTGACGCGGTTCTTCGCCAACAGGTAATGAAGAAAATAAGAGAAAGGGATTAGTGCTGAATAATGAACCGAAACAGATGAATGATCTTAAAATGGACTGATGACACAAATACGTTTTTAGGTTGTTCAAAGGTTAAAATCCTTCTACTCCACCTGCCAATATTATTGCTATATTTTTGGTATTTCTTACAAGGTATCTCGTTATACAATATAATCCAACCCCTTGCAACTCCTAGGCTCTCCATATTTATAGGAGAGGGCACCTGAGAGTTGGTAAGGGGGATCATCCTGTGACCTTCCTACCCATCATGTCACTTCTGTGACCTTCATGATTAATTCCTATATCCTGACAAATGAAGTGTAGTCTAATCAATAGGTAAGGGGGATAATGGGCCGCACGACCCAACCCAGTCGCGGGTGCCTGAACACGCACGTTCATGCTGCGTGTCCGAGAATTCAGGGATATATCACACACGTGATGTCTGATATATGCAGGTTTACATTGCGTGGTTGACTTTATTAGGGTCACAGCTTCCAACTCCAGCTCATGCCTCGAGCTGGATGGCTTCTTGACCTTCGGTCTTCATATTCCTGACTCGGCCCTTAAATAATCTGGGTAAACCTTTGGTTACCTCGAGCTAAAGAGGTAGGACCTGACAACAGCAGCTCCGGCCACGTGGCTGATATAATTATGCCATATCTCAGCTCGCTAATAGCCCGTGGAAAATTAGGGCGTACAACTGTAATTCCCAACATCATCGATCTCCCAACCGTCTCAAACCTTGTCGGCATTCCTACAAGGTCGATTTTCTCATTCATTCGTTAATATATTATGGTAAGATATACTATTTAATTATAATTTGAAGTCTTTAATTCATTGATGCAGGGAATATCATAGAACTGACTTTTAAGGTGGACGCCTAGATTTATTAGGAAGAATATTGAGAAAAGAAACATGATTGACTTTGCAGTGATTTGGAGAAGAGAATCATGTTGTCTTGTTGAGATTTGTTGTATTATTTATGTTGAAGTTTATGGATTTATAAGATTATAATGAATTTTTATTTAGAATTATTTAGTCTCATAGGTATTCGATGTATTATTTACATTTCAATTGTATGAATAAATATTGTATGTATATGAATTTGTATTATGATAAATATAATTTTTTTACAAGTTAAGGTAATAATGTAGAGTCCAAGAACTTTACTTAGCTAGTTAGATAGTAGTATTATAGTATTTATAGCATTATCTTTATGACTGTGGATTTTTTGGTTCAGACCGGGAATTATTTGGACACTCATAGTAGTACTTGTAGATTTTCTAAGTTTAACCTATAGTTTAAGAATATTAATGTTAACCTAAGGTTTGATTATATGACTGATATTAAGGATAATATTTATTATACTATAAGGTTTAGATAAGGACCAATAGGATTTTAAGCACATATTATGTATGGATGATTAAGGATTAAGTATTTTGAGGATTAAATTTAATAAGGGTAAAAGTTTGAATGCTATAAGGTCAGTCAGCAGCTTTGAATACGTTGAGGGCTTAGTCAAGGCTGTTTACTCCATTCAAACTTAGCTAAAAATGTGTAATTTCGTGTTTAATTAATCAGCGTGTACCGATATATCGCAGCACGTAGATACGGAAAACACGAGACGATGCACGACAGCCTCGGGCATACTGTCCCAGGCGATATATCGCCTACAGGGGGCGATATATCGCCTCCTTCAGCATATTTTGAAACATTTTGAATTTGTTTTCCATTCAGCCATTCAACCTCTTGATAAGTCCAGCACCTTTTTGAACGAGTCTTCAGCCTCTGCTGAACGATTATTCAAATTATTTTCACCTAAAAAGCTATTATTTTTATTCAAGTAAAATTAAGATCCTTTCATTCCTAAACACTATAAATAGGACCTAGTACCTAGCCATTATTCACCTTTTACTCTAAGTTCAGAGGCTGCAAGTGATAGGAGAGTGTGAGAGTAACACTTGGGTGGGGAAATCATAAGCTTTATCATCATAAGCTTATCAAACACTTGGGGAAGTAAGGTTTCATAGTATTTCAGTTCGAGGTTTAGATTGGTCTACAAGTCTTCAAGGTATTTCTATACCCTAGTTCATTGGTATTATGTTATTTTCTTTCTCATAATCTTCTACTCAGTCTTCTAACCTTGTTCTTATTTTGGTTAGGAAATCTAAGAACTTGCACATAAGTTTTTGGTAAGTATGTTTCTCCAAGGTTTAGTCCTTCCATTCCTTTCACTTCTCTTTTTCTTCTATAGACTCACCTTTTCTTAATGGTTATTAGGAGTGTTCCAAAGTCCCAATGCTGTCCTCTTATCCCGGTAACTTTGGTAAGGAAAATAGGATAGAAATTCTTATGTTATATGTTTTACATGTTATCTTATGTTTCTTATGTTATGATATGTATGTTTGTAGGCTTGGGCATATGACCCATATGACTAACAAGATCCCAAATAGATTATGGGCATATGACCTACTTAGCTAGTAGGACCCCACTAATCTCATGGGCATATGACTTGTTTAGTCTATGGGACCCCAAGTAATAATGGCCATTATAGTATGTGTATGATAAAGTGTTATGTTATGCCTTTATGTTTCTTATGAAATTTATGTATATGAACTATGTGTTAGATTTTTCCTTGCTGGGCATTAGGCTCATTCCTTTTTGTTTATATGTGCAGGAAAATAGCTATAGTGGCGGTAAGATTCGTGGATGCTTGGGGAATGTGTATCGGTGGTGAATGGATTCAAGGAGTCGAGAGTTCGATTTTTGAGGATGTAGTCTTACTTTTACGGTCTTTATATGTATTTTCCACACTTATTATGTAACTCCTTTTATTTTAAATTATGTTTTGTTTTTAAGACAATGGGATCCCATATCCTACTTATTTTATGAAAGTAACTCTTATTTCTACAAGTTTCTAATAAATTTATGGTATTTTCGCAAATGTAAGTTTTATTAAGGATTTGTATGTATAGTTTCGTTAATGGTCCAAAATTCTAGAGTAGTGGATCATTACAGTTGGTATCAGAGCCAACGGTTCCTTCGCATGAAGTTCTCCTCGATACACACACTCAAAAGCTCCGAATCTGACCGCCAAGTAAGTATTTAAGTTACAAGTTATTTTGCTTATGTATATAGCTAACAACTTTAGTGTTTATGTTTTCAGTTAAGTATGAACGGAGCTTTAACCTACCAAGATATCCGAGCCATTAAGGCTTTAAAAAGAATAAGGGAGCCAAGAAAGACCGTAGGAGCACTAGAAAGGATCACTCGAAGATTGCTCTTGTTCCACCAAGAGATAGGTCACCTTTAAGAGTCTAAGCAAATAATGTTAAGATCAACGGAACAATATGTACTAATAATTAGGCTATTTAAAGATTTCCATCCTATAATAGCAACCTTAGAAGAAATATGGGAAACCATGAATGATGAGGATGAACTGCCATTAGCAATGCGTTATTATTTCCTCTTAGTTAGGTTCACTGCGAAATTCGAGTTTCAATTCACAAATGAGCAAAAACATAGGATTCTCACAAACCTTCCTAGAGGACATTTTGATGCACATGACAATGATGATTATGAGGAGATAGATGATGATATGCTAGATGAAGGATCAGATGTAGAAGATCCCGATTTTTAGAATAGTAGTTTTCATTGTTTGTTTTATTTCTTTCTTTATTTTGTGACTGTAATATGTGAAAATTATTTTTCCAAATGAATAACATGCTATTTTATTATCATGTATGAGTTTGATTTTATTTTCGCAATCATAATAAGTAATAAATAAAATGAATAATGACTAAGTTCGGTGAGGGTGGATACAAATCAATGAACCAAGTTTCCTTATTGAGAGTTAGGGGGCCTTAGTAGTGGGAATGATTTTACTGATCCCAGCCCTCCCTCAATATGGTTAACTTTGGAACAAAGATAAGTTTCGAGCCTGAGAATTTAGTCATATAGGATGATTAGAAACACACTTAGAAAATAAAGATTACTTGTTTTTCTAAGTATAGAAACCCACTCTAAATAATAAATAAAGACTTATATAATTTTTTCATAAAAAGTCATAATAGATAGGTCCGAGATATGTTTGTTTTAGAATAAGTTTTTTCCTTAGAGCCTATTAGGGTAAGTTCTAACATGTTTCTTTCAACTGTTAGAACTCTGCTACGATGTCGCTCCGAAGATCTGCACGCACCAACGGAAACGCCTCCAACGATGTTCCAGCGACCAATGAAGTCCCTCCAGTTCACCGAAGGGGAGTGCGTGCTACTGCCCGCCGCAACGCGCCGGCACCGCCAGCTGACAACACTGCAGAGATTGCCAGACTGCGATAGCAAGTCGAGGAACTTTTGCAACAACAACGCCAACAGGCTCAAACTCAGCCTCAGCCTCCGCCGCAGCCGCAGCCACAGCAAATGGCCCCAGCACCCCAACAAGTTGGTCCATATGGGAGATGGCCTATGATGAACTACGCGCCGTATCCAGTACCGAACATGGAGCCAGTGTATGAAAGGTTCCGCAAGCAGCATGCTCCAAACTTCGAAGGGACTACAGACCCCTTTGTGGCAGAAGAGTGGCTAAGGAATGTGGAGCCGATTCTGACACACATGAACCTTAGTAATGCGGACCGCATATCCTGCGTCTCGTCCTTGCTCAAGAAGGATGCCAGGATATGGTGGGACTTGGTCCAGCAATCCCATGATGCTGCCACCATGACATGGACCCGATTTGTGGAGCTGTTCCACGAAAAGTACTACAACTCAGCTGTCCTCGCGTCAAGAGTTGAGGAGTTTGCCAACCTGAAGCAAGGAAATTTAACAGTGGCAGAGTATGCTCGTCAGTTCGACCGCTTAGCAAAGTTTGCAGCGGAGATGGTTCCAACCGATTTTCTGAGGGTGAACAAGTTTGTTAGGGGACTTCGACCGAAAATCAAGATGGGGGTTAAGCTAGCGAACCCGGGAAACACTACATATGCCGACGTTCTTAAGACGACAATTGAAGTAGAAAGGTTGTAGGCCAATGTAAGCAAAGAAGAAGCCAATAAGCCTGAACCTAAACAGTAGAGCCAACCTCAGGCCAGTCGGAACAACAACAACCATAATGGCAGTAATCGGTCCAGCAACAACGGTAACGGCCAGAAAAGACGGCATCCGGATAACAAGAAGTTCGACAGTGATAAGAAGGCACGTACGAACAACGAAGGGAATAGGCCGGGCTACGTGGAGTACCCGCCATGTTCTAAGTGTCAGAAGAAGCATCCTGGAGAATGCCGCGCAAACACCAAGGAGTGTTTTAACTGTGGTCAAGAAGGGCATCGTAAAAGAGATTGTCCTCAGCAAAAGCCAGAAGGGAAGAAGGACGAAAAGATGGTTCCTGCTAGGGTTTTTGCTTTAACCCAAGGAGAGGCCGATGCTAGCAACAAGGTGGTCACAAGTCAGGTTTCTATCCTCAATAACTTATGTCATGTATTATTTGATTTGGGAGCCACTCATTCGTATATCTCGTTAGGAATGATAGAAAAACTAGACAAACCTAGTGAAAGATTTAGAACTAGGTTTGTAACCGAGTTGCCTTCGGGCAAAGTAGTTCTATCATCACGAATAGTACGAGGCGTACCAATCAAGATTGAGGACATAGAACTAGAAGGAGACCTGATAGAGCTAGTGATCAAGGACTTCGACGTAATACTAGGCATGGATTGGCTAGCACGGCATGGCGCAACGATCGACTGCAAACGCAAGAAGGTGATGTTCGAGACTCCTGACGGCCAGAAACTATGCTTCATGGGACAAGCTTCAGGATTGCGCACCCCGTTAGTGTCATCTCTCAAAGCTCAGAGAATGATGGAGAAAGGATGTCAAGCATTCTTAGCTAGCATCACGAACGTGGAAAGGGAGATGCCGCTTAAGGTTGGAGACGTTCGTGTTATACAAGAATTTCCAGCGGTATTTCCCGATGACTTGCCAGGATTGCCGCCAAATTGAGAAATAGACTTCACGATAGAATTAGTACTAAGCACCGAGTCTATCTCTAAGGCACCATACCGGATGGCACCTATGGAACTCAAGGAGTTAAAGATGCAGCTACAAGAACTCTTAGACTTGGGTTTTATTAGGCCAAGCCATTCACCATGGGGAGCACCGGTACTATTCGTGAAGAAGAAGGAAGGAAGTATGCGGATGTGCATAGACTATCGTGAGCTGAACAAAGTAATGATTAAGAACAAGTACCCGCTACCTCGGATTGACGATTTGTTTGATCAACTCCGAGGCGCAACGGTATTTTCAAAGATCGATCTACGGTCAGGATATCATCAGCTCAAGGTAAAGGGAGAAGATATTCCTAAGATAGCCTTTAGGACTCGTTATGGACATTACGAGTTCTTGGTGATGTCTTTTGGTCTTACTAATGCACCAGCCGTGTTTATGGACTTAATGAATAGGGTCTTCAAAGACTACTTGGATAAATTCGTCGTTGTGTTCATCGACGACATTTTAATTTACTCCAAGGATGAAGTAGACCACGAGGAACATTTGAGGTTGATTTTGACGCGATTGAAGGAACATCAACTCTACGCAAAGTTCAATAAATGCGAGTTTTGGCTTTCGCAAGTGGCGTTCCTCGGGCACATTATATCGAAAGATGGAGTTGCAGTAGACCCATCAAAGGTAGAAGCCGTGAAGGATTGGCCCAGACCAAAGAACGCATCTGAAGTAAGAAGTTCCTAGGGCTAGCAGGTTATTATAGGAAGTTTGTAGAGGGCTTTTCTAAGATAGCCACTCTGCTCACCAACCTGACCCGGAAGCAACAAAAGTTTAACTGGAATGATAAGTGTGAAGAAAGCTTCCAGTTGCTTAAGGATAAGCTTTGCTCAACACCAATACTCAGTGTACCGACACCCAACGATAAGTTCGTTGTCTACTGTGATGCATCGAAGCAAGGATTGGGTTGCGTACTAATGCAAAATGACAAGGTGATAGCCTATGCCTCACGACAGCTAAACGAGTACGAACAGCGCTATCCAACTCATGATATGAAGTTGGCAGTGGTGGTTTTTGCGTAAAAAATCTGGCGCCATTATCTTTACGGAGAACAGTGCGAGATTTATACGGACCACAAAAGTTTAAAGTACTTCTTTACTCAGAAGGAGCTCAACATGAGGCAGTGCAGGTGGTTAGAGTTAGTCAAGGATTACGACTGAGAAATCCTATACCACCAAGGAAAGGCGAACGTGGTTGCCGATGCGCTTAGTAGGAAAAGCTATGGGAATTTAGCAGCCTTATCTGGAATAGAAAAGCCGCTACAGCAGGAGCTTATCAGTGCCGGAATAGAAGTGGTTGTAGGCAAGCTGGCTAACTTGTCTATCCAATCGAATCTGCTAGAGGACATACGGATTGGTCAGATACATGATGAATCGCTAGCAGCACATATGGAAGCAGTCAGAGAAGGCAAGAATACCGATTTCTCAATATCTAGCCAAGGCTTATTGAGATATAAGGATCGAGTATGCGTGCCAAATGATCAAAGTATTAAGAAGACAATTCTGGAAGAAGCGCACAGCACTTCGTACTCAGTTCATCCAGGGTCTACCAAGATGACTCATGACATCAAGGCAATCTATTGGTGGCCAGGGATGAAGGACATAGCGGAGTATGTATCTAAGTGTTTGGTATGCCAGCAAGTGAAAGCGGAGCATCAGCGGCCTGCAGGTTTATTGCAACCGCTTAGCGTGCCAGAATGGAAGTGGGACGATATATCCATGGACTTCGTGACGGGTCTGCCAAAGACGAATAAGCAGCATGATTCCGCTTGGATAGTAATAGATAGACTAACCAAGTCAGCTCATTTTTTGCCTGTTAAGACTTCATACACGACAGACCAATATGCAGACGTCTACATCCAAGAGATAGTACGGTTGCATGGAATCCCCAAGACAATAGTGTCAGATAGAGGATCGGTGTTTACATCGAGATTTTGGGGAAGCTTACAGGAAGCTATGGGTACTAAGTTAAGTCTTATTACAACTTTTCATCCTCAGACTGATGGGCAGTCCGAGCGTACAATTCAGATTTTAGAGGATATGCTACGCGCGTGTGTACTTGATTTTCGAGGATCATGGAACAAGTACTTGCCGCTGATCGAGTTCTCGTACAACAACAGCTACCAGTCAACGATCGGGATGGCACCTTATGAGTTGCTGTATGGAAGAAGGTGCCGATCACCGTTGCACTGGGACGAGGTAGGAGAAAGGCAGCTTCTAGGGTCTGAAGCTGTTAGACAAGCTCAAGAAGCAGTAGCACTTATTAGACAGCGTATGCTTGCTGCTCAAAGTCGTCAGAAAAACTATGCGGATGCCAAGCGACGCGATGTGGAATTCCAAGACGATTATTCAAATTATTTTCACCTAAAAAGCTATTATTTTTATTCAAGTAAAATTAAGATCCTTTCATTCCTAAACTCTATAAATAGGACCTAGTACCTAGCCATTATTCACCCTTTACTCTAAGTTCAGAGGCTGCAAGTGCTAGGAGAGTGTGAGAGTTAAACACTTGGGTGGGGAAATCATAAGCTTTATCATCATAAGCTTATCAAACACTTGGGGAAGTAAGGTTTCATAGTATTTCGGTTCAAGGTTTAGATTGGTCTACAAGTCTTCAAGGTATTTCTATACCTTAGTTCATTGGTATTATGTTATTTTCTTTCTCATAGTCTTCTACTCAGTCTTCTAACCTTATTCTTATTTTGGTTAGGAAATCTAAGAACTTGCACATAAGTTTTTGGTAAGTATGTTTCTCCAAGGTTTAGTCCTTCCGTTCCTTTCATTTCTCTATTTCTTCTATAGACTCACCTTTTCTTAATGGTTATTAGGAGTGTTCCAAAGTCCCAACGCTGTCCTCTTGTCCCTGTAACTTTGGTAAGGAAAATAGGATAGAAATTCTTATGTTATATGTTTTACATGTTATCTTATGTTTCTTATGTTATGATAAGTGTTATGATATGTATGTTTGTAGGCTTGGGCATATGACCCATATGACTAACAAGACCCCAAATAGATTATGGGCATATGACCTACTTAGCTAGTAAGACCCCACTAATCTCATGGGCATATGACTTGTTTAGTCTATGGGACCCCAAGTAATAATGGCCATTATAGTATGTGTATGATAAAGTGTTATGTTATGTCTTTATGTTTCTTATGAAATTTATGTATATGAACTATGTGTTAGATTTTTCCTTGCTGGGCATTAGGCTCATTCCTTTTTGTTTATATGTGCAGGAAAATAGCTATAGTGGTGGTAAGATTCGTGGATGCTTGGGGAATGTGTATCGGTGGTGAATGGATTCAAGGAGTCGAGAGTTCAATTTTTGAGGATGTAGTCTTATTTTTACGGTCTTTATATGTATTTTCCGCACTTATTATGTAACTTCTTTTATTTTAAATTATGTTTTGTTTTAAGACAATGGGATCCCATATCCTACTTATTTCATGAAAGTAACTCTTATTTCTACAAGTTTCTAATAAATTTATGGTATTTTCGCAAATGTAAGTTTTATTAAGGATTTGTATGTATAGTTTCGTTAATGGTCCAAAAGTCTAGAGTAGTGGGTCATTACAAATAATAATTAATTAAATGAGTAATTTTTTATTAAAATATATGTCAAACTTCAATTGTTAAAAATATAATTAAAATTTGTAAAATATATATATCGAAAAATTATTATTTATATATATAAATTTAATGTTACAGCGACACCTAATAACGTCGGTGATTCTAGCAACGGCGACACCTAATAACTTTCGGGGTTTCCAGCAACAGAAACACCTATTAACTGTCGACGTTGCCAGTAACAGCGACACCTATTAACTGTTGGCATTGCCAGCAATGAAGACACTTATTAACTGTTGGTGTTGCCAGCAACGGTGATACCTATTAACTATCGGCGTCACCAGCAACGATGACACATATTAACTGTAAACGTTGCTACCCCTACGCTGGCATAGGAAAATACGATTATTAGTCGACTGTTGTCATTGCTCAATAGTGACAATTAAAAACTGTCGGAAATGCCTATTTTTGTAGTACAAAAAGCAAATCATCCATGAATTGGAGGACTGTAATGACCCAACTATCTATGAGACTTAGGTCATTAAACCTACTAGACATAACTACAACTTTTGAAGAGAACATACATGAGAAAATTCATAACTTTATTGAAAACTTTAAAATAATAGTTGTAATACATAAATGAGCTCATTGTTTTAAAATAAAACATAACTTTAAATGAAATTGTTTATTAAGCTAAATGCGAAAAAATACATAAAAACGTAATTTAAAGAGACTAAAACAAAAAGGAGTTGTCCCGAATCGACACGCAGCCCATCCACTCCATTCACCTCCATACACACACCATGCTTCCAAGAATCTTTTCACATTTGCATCTATTTTCCTACATCACACTAAAAGAAAGGGAGTGAGCCTAATGCCCAGCAAGAAAAAACTATTAACAACATAAATCATATACATAAAATTATATCATAAATAGATACTATAAACATATCATAACATATACTATAAACATATGACTATAAAAACATATACCATATAGGACTATACTATTAATGGCCATTATGACATGTGATAAACCATCTACGTCCCATGTCTAATATTTGAGGAGGGTTAGATCACATGTAGTGTATGATAACCCATCTAGGTCCCCTGTCTAATATTTGAGGTAGGGTGAATCATAACATAATATATTAAAACATAACTTATTATACAAACATACAAGATCTATCATATTTTCCTTACCAAAACCGGGATATGAGAACAAATGCGGGACTTGGAACACACCTAAAACAATAATAAGAATAGTGAGTATTTCTTAAAAGAAAGAGATGAAAAGAATATAACTAAACCACCAAAAGAAAACTTACCAAAAAGACACCTTAAGTTCAAAGAATTTAAAAATCTAACCACAAAACCATAACAAAAGCTAGAACTTGAATGAAAACTAAACAAACTAAGGAATCAAACAGGATTGAAATTAAGAATAAGGGTACCTTTGTTGACCTTATGGATTGGCCTAACTCCGATACCGAAATACTCTAATCCTCACTTCCCAAGTGTTTAATAAAGCTTAAGAATGGTAAAGATTTTTCCCAATCCAAGCATTTATCACTCCTATGGTCTCACTAGCACCTTGGAGTCTGATCACAGCTGAAGAGTAAGTGAAAGGGATGGGTACTAGGTCTTATTTATAGAGGTAAGGAGTGAAACTAACCTCATTTTGATTTGAATAAAAATAATTGAATATTCATCAATCAGAGGCTGAAGACTTAGTCAAAACTAACAGAGGTAGGTCTAAGGAGTCAAAGTTGGTTTTTAAAAATTAAAAAAAATATAAATGATGATTAATATAGGCAATATATTAGCTGCCCTCTGTCTAAGGAGTCAAAGTTGATTTTTAAAAATTAAAAAAAATATAAAAGATGATTAATATAGGCAATATATTAGCTGTCCTCTAGTCTTGAGTCTCCGTTCGTACGATCATGCAACGTCAACATGTTTTCCGTATTCATCGTCAAGCGATATATCAGCTCTAATACTGCGATATATCAACATATGTGATTATTTTAAACACGAAATTGCACTTTTCAGCGTAATTGAGGTTGGATATCTACTTTGACTGAGTCAAACTACGACCCTAACAGTTTCTGATGAAGACTAAGTCTAATATTTCCTTATTTTATCATTAAAATAATAATTCATTAATAATCACACTTATGACAAGTGTCATATTCTTATTGGCTCCGTCTAAACCTTAAGTTATAATAAATATCATATTTATAACCAACAATATTAATCAAACCTTATTTTATAATTAATATTCTTAAACTATATGTTAAACTAATAAAATCCATAACTATTGCTAGGAGTTTCCAACTAAGCCCCGGTTTGAACCAAAATCCACGAAATCTAAAATACTACAACTAGTACTAGCTAGCTAACTATGTAAACATTCTGGGACACTACAATTCTCCCCAACTACAAAGAATTTCATCCCCGAAATTTACTTAACAAACAATTCCGGATACCGAGCTTGCATATCCTCCTCCAACTCCCACGTTGCCTCGCGTTTAGAACTATTTTTCCATAGGACCTTGACTATCAGAATACTCTTAGACTGTAATTCTTTCATCCCTCTATCTAGGATGCTAACCGGCTATTCCTTGTAAAACAAGTCTTTCTGGAGTGCTATCGTATCATACTTGAGGACGTGAGATGGGTCTGACAGATATCTACGCAGCATTGAGATGTGGAACACATTGTGACTATCTACTAGAGCTAGCAGTAGGGCTAATCTATATGCAACTGCTCCCACTTTGTCCAATAACTCAAAAGGACCTATAAACCTGGGACTAAGCTTGCCTTTCTTCCTGAACCACTTTACACCTTTCATAGGAGATGTTCTTAAGAAGACTTGATCTCCGACTTTGATCCACATCATGCCGCTTGGTATCCGCATAACTTTTCTGATGACTCTGAGCAGCGAGCATACACTTTCTAATAAGCGCTACTGCATCGTGAGCTTCTCTAACAGCTTCGGGTCCAAGTAGTTGCCTTTCTCCTACCTCATCCCAATGTAGCAGCGATCGACACCTCCTTCCATAAAGTAGCTCGTAAGGTGCCATCCCGATCGTTGACTGGTAGTTATTTTTGTGGGAGAACTCTATCAGAGACAAGTACTTACTCCATGATCCTCCAAAATCAAGTACACAAGCGTGCACCATATCTTCTAAAATTTGCATGGTACGCTCGGACTGACCGTCTGTTTGAGGATGAAAAGTCATACTAATACTTAACTTGGTGCCCATAGCTTGCTGCAAGCTTCTCCAAAATCTCGATGTAAACACCGATCCTCTATTAGACACTATTCTCTTGGGGATTTTGTGCAGTCTTACTATCTCTTGGACATAAGTATCTGCATATTGGTCAGATGTATATGAAGTCTTGACAGGTGGAAAATGAGCTGACATGGTTAATCTATCTATTACTACCCAAGTCGAGTTGTGCTACTTATTCGTTCGAGGAAAACCCGTCACAAAATCCATTGCTATGTCGTCCCATTTCAATTCTAGAATACTGAGTTGTTGCAATAAACCTGCAGGCTGCTGATGTTCTGCTTTCACTTGCTGGCATACCAAACATTTAGACACGTACTTCGCTATATCCTTCTTCATTCCTGGCCACCAATACATTGCCTTGATGTCGTGAGTCATCTTGGTCGACCCTGTGTGAACTGAGTATGGGGTATTGTGCGCTTCCTCTAAAATATTCACCTTAATTCCTTGATCGTTTGGCACGCATACACGATCCTTATATCTTAATAACCCCTGACTTGATATTTAGAAATCTGTGGCCTTCCCTTTTCTAACTGCATTCATATGTGTTACTAACGTGCCATCATGCACTTGCCCATTCCGTATATCTTCTAACAGACTTGACTGAATGGACAAGTTAGCCAGTTTACCAATGATTACTTCTATTCCAACATTGATCATCTCCTACTATAGCGGATTTTCTATTCCAGCTATCGCTACTAGACTTCCATAATTCTTCCTACTTAGCGCATCAGCAACTACGTTTGCCTTTCTTGCGTGGTATAAAATTTCGCAGTCATAATCTTTTACTAGGTCTAACCACCTGCGCTGCCTCATGTTAAGCTCATTTTGCGTGAAGAAATACTTTAAGCTTTTGTAGTCCGTATAGATCTCACATCGTTCTCCATAAATATAGTGGCGCCAGATTTTCAACGCAAATACCACCGCTGCCAACTCCATATCGTGTGTTGGATAGCGTTGCTCGTACTCCTTCAACTACCTTGAGTCATAGGCTATCACCTTGTCATTCTGCATCATCACACAACCCAACCCTTACTTCGACGCATCACAATAGACTACAAACTTTTCATTGGGTGTTGGTACACAAAGTACTGGTGCTGAGCATAGCTTATCCTTAAGCAACTAGAAACTCTTTTCACACTTATCCGTCCAGTTGAACCTTTGTTGCTTCCGGGTCAAGTTGGTGAGTGGAGTGGCTATCTTAGAAAAGCCTTCTACGAACCTCTGATAATAGCCTGCTAATCCTAGAAAACTTCTTACTTCAGACGCAGTCTTTGGTCTTGGCCAATCCTTCACAACCTCTACTTTAGATGGATCTACAGCAATCCTGTCCTTGGATACTATGTGGCCGATAAATGCTACTTGCGAAAGCCAAAATTTGCACTTCTTGAACTTGGCGTATAGTTGTGCTCCTTTAGTCGCAGCAAGATTAACCTTAAATGTTTCTCATGCTCGACTTTATCCTTTGAGTACACCAAGATGTTGTCGATGAACACTACAACGAATTTATACAAGTAGTCCTTAAAGACCTGGTTCATTAAATCCATAAATGCGGCTGGAGCGTTGGTAAGACCGAATGACATGACTAGGAACACGTAATGCCCATAATGAGTTCTAAAAGTTGTCTTAGGAACATCCTCTTCCCGTACCTTGAGCTGATGGTACCTAGATCGTAAGTCAATCTTTGAGAACACAGTTGCTCCTTGGAATTGATCAAACAAATCGTCAATCCATGGTAGTGGGTACTTTTTCTTAATCGTCACGTTATTCAGCTTGCGGTAATCTATGCACATTCGCATACTCCCGTCCTTCTTCTTCACAAATAGAACTAGTGCTCCCCATGGCGAATGGCTCGGCCTAATGAATCCCAAGTATAATAGTTCTTGCAGTTGCGTCTTTAGCTCCTTCAGTTCAGTAGTTTCCATTCGTTATGGTGCCTTGGAGATAGGCTCGGTGCTCGGTACTAGCTCGATTGTCAAGTCAATTTCCCGAGTCGGCGGCAATCTTGGCAAGTTGTCAAGAAACACTTCTGGAAATTCCCTTACAATATGCACATCTCCAACCTTTAGTAGTGTTTCCTTTCTACATTCGTAACGCTAGCTAAGAATGCTTGACATCCTTTTCCTATCATCTTCTGAGCTTTAAGTGACGAAATAAGTAGTGTGCGTAGACCTTAAACTTTTCCCATAAAACATAGCCTCTGGCCGTCAGGAGTCTCGAACATCACTTTCTTACGTTTGCAGTCGATGGTTGCGCCATTCCTTGCTAGCCAGTCCATTCCCAGTATCACGTCGAAGTCTTTAATCTCTAGTTCTATCAGGTCTCCTTCTAGTTCTACATCATCTATCTTGATTGGTATGCCTCGTACTATTCGTGATGATAGGACTACTTCACTCGAAGGTAATTCTATTACAAACCTAGTTCTAAATTTTTCACAAGGTTTGTCTAATTTCTCTATCATTTCTAACGAGATATAAGAATGAGTGGCTCCCAAATCAAATAATACATAACATATATTATGGAGGATAGAAACATAAATTGTAACTACTTTATTGCTAACGTCAGCTTCTCCTTGGGTGAGAGCAAAAACCCTGGCAGGAACCATCTTATCATCCTTTTTACCCTCTAACTTGAGCTGGGGACAGTCTCTCTTCCAATGTCCTTCCTGACCACAGTTGTACATCCCTTGGTCTTTGCGGGGCACTCGCCAGGATATTTCTTTTGGCACTTAGCACATTGCGGGTACTCTACATAACCCGGCCTATTTCCTCCATTGTTTGTCCGTGCGCTTTTATCGTTATCAGACTGCTTGTTGTCAGGATGCCTTATTTTCTGATCGTTATTGTTGTTGAACTGCTGGTTGTTGTTGTACCGACCATTCTGGGTTGACCATGCTGCTTAGGCTCAGGCTTACTAGCCTCCTCTTTACTAATATTTGCCTGAAGCCTTTCCACGTCTATTGACATTTCTATAAAATTGGCATAAGTAGTATTTCCTAGGTTTGCCAACTTAACCCCTAGCTCAATATTTGGTCTAAGTCCTCTAACGAACTTGGACACCCTCAAAAAATCAGTTGGAACCATCTCAGATGCAAACTTAGCTAATCGGTTGAACTGCCGAGCATACTCTGCTACCGTCAACTTGCCTTGCTTCAAACTAGCAAACTCCTCGACCCTTGAAACTATGATAGCTGAATTGTAGTACTTTTTATGGAACAGCTCCACAAATCTGGTCCAATTCATGGTGGCGACATCGTGAGTCTACTGTACTAGGTCCCACCATATTCTTGCATCCTTCTTGAGCAGAGACGAAACGCAGGATATACGGTCTGCGCTGCTGAGATTCATATGTGATAGGATTTTCTCCACATTTCTAAGCCACTCTTCCACGTCGAAGGGGTCGGTTGTCCCTTCAATGTTTGGAGCGTATTGCTTACGAAACTGCTCATAGATAGGCTCCATATGTTGAGCTGGGTATGGCGCATAGTTCGCCAATGGCCATCCCCCATAAGGACCAACTTGTTGGGGGTCCTGGAGCCATTTGTTGGGGCTGTGGTTGCGACGGAGGTGGAGGCTCAGGCTGAGCTTGCTGTCGCTGTTGCTACAGTAACTCCTCAACTTGTCGTCGTAGTCTGGAAACTTCCGCAGTGTTGTCAACCGGCAACGGCGGCAGCAACAGTGCATTTTGGTTTGCATTTGCACGCCTTCCCCTTCTTCGAAATGGAGGGGCTTCATTCGTCTCAGGAGCGACGCTGGAGACATTGCCATTGGTGCGAGCAGATCTACTGAGCGACATCTTCAGCAGAGTTCTAATAGTTGAGAGAAACATGTTATAACTTACCTTAATAGGCTCTAAAGCAAAAACTTAATCTAAGCAAACATAACTCGGACCTATTAATTATGAATTCTGATGAAAAGAGTTATATAAGCCTTCTTTATAATTAGGGTGTGTTTCTGAACTTAGAAAAATAAGCCATCTTTATTATTTTCTAAGTGTGTTTCTAATTATCCTTTATGACTTAATTCTCAGGCTCGAAACTCATCGTTGTTCCAAAGTTAACCATACTGAGGGAGGGCTGAGATCAGTAAAATCGTTCCCACTACTATGGCCCCCTATCTCTCAATATAGAGAACCCGGTTCATTGATTTGTATCTACCCTCACCGAACTTAGTCATTATTTATTATGATTGCAAAATAAAATCAAACTCATACATGTCATCAAAATAACAATGATATTAATTTGGAAAAACAGTTTTCATTAAGTACAATCATAAAGGAAAAATAATAAATAAAATAAATAAACTAATCTATTCTAAAAATCAGGATCTTCTACATCAAATCCTTCATCTAACATATCATCATCTATCTCTGTATAATCATCATTTTCGTGAGCCTCAAAAATTCCTCTTGGAAGATTTGTAAAGATTCCATTCTTTTGTTCTTGTGTGAATTGGAATTCCATCTTAGATGTAAACCTTATTATGAGAAAATAATATCTCATAGCCGGTGGTACTTCATCCTCAACATCTATTATCTCCCATATTTCTCCCAAAGCAGCAATTACAACAGGAAAATCTCTAAAAAGTCTAATTACTAAAATATATTGCTCCGTAGCCCTTATCATTATTTGCTTAGTTGTTTGGAGATAAACTATTTGATTATGGAATAAAAGAAATCTCCAAGTGATTCTCTCCAATATTCCTATGGTATTTATTGGTTCTCTAATCCTTTTTAAGGCTTTAATAGCTCGGATATCGTTATATGATAAAGCTCCATCCATATCTTAACTGAAAACAAAATACTAAAATGTTAGCTATAACACATAAATATAATAACTAAAACATAAATACTTACATTGGCGGTTAGATTCGGAGCTTGAGTGTGTGTATCAAGAAGAATTTCATGCAAATGGACCGTTGCTCTGATATCAACTGTAACGACCCAACTATCTATGAGACTTAGGTCATTAAACTTACTAGACATAACTACAACTTTTGAAGAGAACATACATGAGAAAATTCATATCTTTATTGAAAACTTTAAAATAATATTTGTAATAAATAAATGAGCTCATTGTTTTAAAATAAAACATAACTTTAAATGAAATTGTTTACAAAGCTAAATGCGGAAAAATACATAAAAACGTAATTTAAAGAGACTGAAACAAAAAACGTTGTCCTCGAATCGACACGCAGCTCATCCACTCCATTCTCCTCCATACACACACCAAGCTTCCAAAAATCCTTCTGCCTTTGCATCTATTTTCCTGTATCACACTAAAAGAAAAGGAGTGAGCCTAATGCCCAGCAAGGAAAAACTACTAACAACATAAATCATATACATAAAATTATATCATAAATAGATACTATAAACATATGACTATAAAAACGTATACCATATAGGACTATACTATTAATGGCCATTATGACATGTGATAAACCATCAACATTCCCTGTCTAATATTTGAGGTGGGTTAGATCACATGTAGTGTATGATAACCCATCTAGGTCCCCTGTCTAATATTTGAGGTAGGGTGCATCATAACATAACATATTAAAACACAACTTATCATAACATATTATACAAACATACAAGATCTATCCTATTTTCCTTACCAAAACCGGAATATGAGAATAAATGCGGGACTTGGAACACTCCTAGACCAATAATAAGAATAGTGAGTATTTCTTAACAGAAAGAGATGAAAAGAAATGAACTAAACCACCAAGAGAAAACTTACCAAAAAGACACCTTAAGTTCATAGAACTTAAAAACCTTACCACAAAACCATAACAAAAGCTAGAACTTGAATGAAAACTAAAGAAACTAAGAAATCAAACAGGATTGAACTTAAGAATAAGGGTACCTTTGTTGACCTTATGAATTGGCCTAACTCCAATACTGAAATACTCTAATCCTCACTTCCCAAGTGTTTAATAAAGATTAAGAATGATAAAGTTTTTTCCCAACTCAAGTGCTTATCACTCCTATGGTCTCACTAGCACCTTGGAGTCTGATCACAGCTGAAGAGTAAGTGAAATGGCTGGGTACTAGGTCCTATTTATAGAGGTAAGGAGTGAAACTAACCTCATTTTGATTTGAATAAAAATAATGAATTTAATTGAATATTCGTTAATCAAAGGCTGAAGACTCGGTCAAAACTAACAGAGGTAAGTCTAAGGAGTCAAAGTTTGTTTTTAAAAATTAAAAAAAAAAATAAAAGATGATTAATATAAGAGATATATCGCCCCTATGTGGCGATATATCGCCCCTATGTGGCGATATATCGCCCCTATGTGGCGATATATCGGCTGCCCTCTAGTACCGAGTCTCCGTTCGTACAATCGTGCAACGTCAATGTATTTTCCGTATTTATCGTCAAGCGATATGTCGGCTCTAATGCTGCGATATATCGGCATACGTGATTATTTTAAACACGAAATGGATAACTACTTTGACTGAGTCAAACTACAACCCTAATAGTTTCTGATGAAGACTAAGTCTTATATTTCCTTATTTTATCATTAAAATAATAATTCATTAATAATCATGTTTATGACAGGTGTCATATTCTTATTGGCTCCATCTAAACCTTAGGTTATAATAAATATCATATTTATAACTAGCAATATTAATCAAACCTTATGTTATAATTAATATTCTTAAACTATAGGTTAAACTTATAAAATTCATAACTATTGCTAGGAGTTTCCAACTATGTCCCGGTTTGAACCAAAATCCATGAAATCTAAAATACTACAACTACTAGTAGCTAGCTAACTAAGTAAACATTATGGGACACTACAACTTTGTAGCGGCGCATATAAGTTTGGCCTGCTCGGCCATCAAGGTCGAGATATCTGAGGGACTAAGGGTAAAAGTACATTTTTATTGCTTAGGTCGACTATTTTTTAGAATAGTGATGTAATGACTTTCTGTTAAACTCTTTTTGGGAACCCTTGTAAATATTTAAAGTTTTAATGGAAAAAGTTTGTACTTTTTTTTTTAATTTTTAGCATTTTAACATTTAAATTTACTTTAATTAAACTTTTGTATCCAAATGACTCGTTGAACAAGTTAAGCACTATTTTTAAATGCACTGTGTAATGCTCCTGGATTAGTAGAACATTACATATGACTTCAAATTTTATTAAAAAAAACGAAGTCATAAGTTCAAATAAGACAAGGGTCGGAGTTTTTTTTAAGTGGAATTTGGGAATTTTAACTTTGATTATTAGCTTAACCAAACACGACCCTTGGCTACTTTTAACTTTGGTTATTGAAAATATATAAAGTTAAAAGTCTTTAAAATTACCATAACCCTAGAAGCCTCAGGTCACTTGTCCACAATAACAACAGAGACAAAAACACAAAACCTCTATTGTCAATGTACGGGAGATAAGGGTTTTGCCATTTTCCACTGTTTTTTCTTCTCTTTAGTCATTTTCATTCATTTTTCTCAGGGATTTTTTTTATTAGTGTACTATAATAGTGAATGAATACTATATTAATACAATAAATTCTTATTACAATCTAATAAACAATAAAAACCACAATTATAATATATATGAATCAAGTCTCTACCAATTACGAAACTTTCCTTTTAAGCCCTTTTTGTCATTATATATAATAATTTTCCATATATGATTCATATTATTTAAAAATATATTAATTAGTCGATATTCATATTTCATGAATGCTCGTTTCCGAATTTGAAAAAGCATGCGCGAAAACAATAATATTGAAATAACTAGTCAATGTTCCAATTGTCTCTGAAATAAACAAACTAGTTTATTATGTTAGGCGGTTCTATGATAAATAAACCTTACTTTATTTTTAATTACAAACATGTATCTATGATATTTATACATTGTATATATAAAAAAAAAAAAAAAAAAACATAACAAATATTATGCTCATAGTCATCATCAAAATATATGTTGATCTAATATAAATTTTCTTGTTTAGTTTCATATATAAAAAAAAAACTATTTTAGTTTAATATCTTTCATCATTGTGTTAACATTACTATATTTTGTTTCCATAACGATTTAGTATACATTTTTTTTTCTATAAGAATTTAGTATATTTTGTTAAGTTTCATATAACAAATAAACAGTTTAGTGTTTTTTATTGAAAATAAACATATAAGTATTCTCAATTTGAACATAACAATAAGAATAATTAAATAACATGGTTTAGTTTATTAAGCATATCATAACAAATATACTTTATGTACATATAATTGTGATGTAAACACAACAACATGAATAATATTTGTTCTCAAAATACTTTTAATAAAAAATAAAAATAAAAATCATTATTGACTGACATCAAAAAATAACCTATTGTATACTGGTCTAATATACACTTTTGTTTTTAGTTTCTTCAATAACTTAACAAACACCATAAACATAATATTTAAAATGTTTATTTTTAATATAAAATAATCAAATACATTTTAGTTTACTTTTTTTTTTCGTTTATCGTGCTAATATTGTTGTGTTATGTTTTCACATAAACATAATGAGTTGGTATATTTTATATAGAAACTAAACGTATGGGTAGACTTTCTTGCAACACTATATCAAAAATGACAATTGTTCACAGTTGTTACAAAAAATATTATGCGCGTTGACATCATCAAAATGTTTGTTATCTAGTCTAAATTTTCTTGTTTAAGTTTCAATATAAAAATTCAAAAACATGTTAGTTTATATCCTTCATTACTATGTTAATATTAATATACTTTGTTTCCAGAACAATTTAGTATATTTTGTTTAGTTTAATATAACAAATAAATAGTCTAGTATATAAACATATGAATATATTTAATTGGAACAGAATAATGAAATGTATATATAACGAAATGTCGATATGTTGTTAGCAACATGCCATAAATGTATTAAAGGAAGTGGAAGCATTTTAATATAACCCTATCCATTTACTCACTAAAATATAATTATTATCATAAATTATATATTATAGGGGTTTTTTTGATAAATATATATTTTTATTTTTTTTTACTTTTTTATGATCTCTATTTTTTTCTTCTAAAAATATTACCTTAAGTTTTCAAAAATACAAATTTCAAAGTTTTTTATTTTAAAAAATGGTGTAAAAAAAACAGCTAAAAAATAATAGGACAAACTAGATACTGCATACTAACACATTTAAAACAACTAAAATATAACAATTGGACAACAACTAGAATTCAACTCATTGCATACTACACGTTTAAAAAAAACAAAATATATTTGAAAACAATAAAACACTAATTAGACATCAACACAACAACAGAATAGCTATACATAAACTTAAGCTACATAAAAATAACTATATGGGCACCTAATCAACTGAAAAACAACACAAAGACGAAAAACAAGCAAAACCGTATAAATGTAAAAAATTTCCTTAAAATCGTAAAATTAAAAAAAAAACTTAGTCCATAAAAATATTACTTTTACCGAAATTAAGTGTATTATATAAATTTTATTATATTTTAATCTATATTAAAATAAATATAAATAAGGAAATTCTACAATATAAATCAAAAGTGGTATAATATAGAAATAATAACAATTTAATATGAATTCATGGTATTATTCTAGTATTTCTTAAAATAATTCATAACGTAAGTTTTCCTTTTTTCCCCCTAAAAACTTAAAAAAGATCATAGGAACTAGTTTATTTTTATTTTTTAGAGAAAAAAAGGGGAGTTTCCCCATGTGCTTAAGAGATTGTCGATCATGGGTGATTTTGCTGAATTTTGAGCATCCAAAGGTGTTCTTTAACTTCAAAATAGGTATAAATCACAAAATTTTTGTTTGTTTGATTGATTCATTGTTTTTACATTATTCCAAATTTCTTTGTAATTTTTTTAATATATAATAAGTTGATTAACTATAAGATTTGAGAGTTTCTAATCTTGATTTAGAACTAATTTTGAGCATTAAAAAAGATCTATGTTAGTTTTTTTTATTTTCTATATTATTCTGAATTTATTTATAATTTATTAATAATTTTCTCATTTCTTTATTCTTTATATTATTCTATAAAATGTTATTATTTATAATCATTTTTGTCTTAAATCATGTCTATTTGCCATTGTCACAAGTTGGTTTTTACTGGTTAATTAAATTGTATGTGCAAACATTGTTAAAATTTCTTGTGGTTAAAATATTATGCTTACTTTACAATTAAAACTTTGTAGTATATACTAAAAATTATATGTAATTATAATTTATAATAATTATATTTGTAATAAAGAGTTTGATTTTTTTTAGGGAAGTCAATGTGACTACTACAAAATTGAGTTTTCCCGACACCCAACCACGACAGTCAACTCTATTGATTGTCGTAATTGCTTAGCGAGACTCTACGCCGACAGTTAAAAACTGTAGGCATAGAGACCAACGCCGACAGCTAATAACTGTCACTGTTGCTTTTGACTGTTGCTATTGACCCCAACGCTGACAGTTAATTAGAAACCAATGCCGATAGTTAAAATGTGTCACTATTGACCCCAACGCCGATAGTTAAAAGGTGTTGCTATTGACCTCAACGGCGATAGTTAATTCAAGACCAATGCCGACAGTTAAACGTTGTCGCCATTGACCCCAACGCCGACAGTTACTAAAAGTCCAATGCCGATAGTCATAAAATGTCGCTAAAATTCAAATAAAAAATTATAATTAATTAATAATATAATTTTAAAAATAAACTAAATTATGTAAATATATATTTATAAAACTTATGTATTTATTAAAAACTTTTAATTTTTTGTTTTTAAAATTTTCATATTATTAATTTTTGTATTTATAATAATTTTTATATCAAAATTTAAATTTATTATTCATTAACATATTTATAAAATTTGTATTAGTTAGATAGTAATATGATAGTATTTATAGCATTATCTTTGTAACTGTGGATTTTTGGTTCAGACCGGGAATTATTTGGACACTCATAGTAGTACTTATAGATTTTCTAAGTATAACCTATAGTTTAAGAATATTAAGTTTAACCTAAGATTGATTAATATGACTGATATTAAGGATTATATTTATTATATTATAAGATTTAGATAGACCCAATAAGATAGTAACACTTATCATATGTATGATTATTAAGAAATTATTATTTTAATAAAAGAAATATAAGACTTAGTCTTCATCAAAATCTGATAGGAGCATGACATTTATCACAATTTTATTTATTTGTGGATTAGGTTGATATTTAGATAATTAAATAGATTTTTCGTAACTTTAGGGTACTGTAACTTCCGACCTGTTTTTGACCCAATTATATTAGGAATTTCGAAAAATAGTATTTCTTAAAAGTTGTAGATAATTTAATGAGCTTTCTAACGGTCCGGCGGAATTGCCCAATCCTATCTTTCCTTGAAGTCAGTCCGAAGCAGTATGAAAGGTCCAGTTGACAAGGAACAGCTAGGGGAGTCAAAGGGAGTTTATTTCTAAATTTTTTATATTATTAACTTTTGAATTTATAATAATTTTTATATTAAAATTTAAATTTATTATTCTTTTAACATATTTATAAAATTAATTACATTATAAACTATATTATTATTTAACAAAAAACTATTTTATTAATTGAAAAATAATGTCTCTATTAGAAAACTGAATTTTTTCTAAAGGCAATGCCGACAGCTAATGGCATTGCCTCTTAAAAAAATTTCTAAGTGTAAATAATTTCCCCGCCACACCTCTCTTTTTCTCCTTCCCTCTTTCTTTCCTTTTTCCCTCTTTTCTTTTCCTCCGTGTGCGACTTCTTCCAGTCGAACCCTCAGCCATCTTCTTCCTAACTCGTTTTCCCTAAATTAAATAATTTCTCCATTTTCTCTCCCATTCTCAGACCCAATTTGGTATCCCAATCTCATACCCAATTTTGTATCCCAATCCCATACCCATTTCTCAATCTTTCTCCCTTTATCATTTTCTCAGTTTCTCTCTATTTCTTTATACCCTTTTTTTTTACTGCTGCCGTACGCCATTTCCGAGCAGAAGACAACCCATTTCTGCTCTATCAGATCAGGCCGCCTCTATCAGGTATATACCCATTGTTCTCTTCTAAAGTATGTATATATATATAGATAGATACATATACGTGTGTGCTTTCTTTTTCCCTTTATATAGTTGTTGTCCTTCTCGTTCTCTCCCATTGATTTCTTTTCTCAGTTTTCACTCTTCGACTAGAACAGGTATGTTGTCTTTTTATATATATAATATGTATTAGATTTTTTTGTTTGCATTTATAATGTACAGAATATATAAGAGTAAAAGTTAGAAATTAATAGTGGTTAAAAAATTTAGCTAAGAGTGAATTGTTTTAGGGTTTAATAAAATATTTAGGTCTGTTTCTATTTATATATTGTTGGAACTTATCTATATAAGAGTGAATTATTAAAAAATAGAAAAGGTACTTTAATGACTCACTGGAGGAAGAGTACCACATTGTTTTAGAATACTCCTTTGTAAGGGTATACAGAGAGTGGACTTGAGCCTTGGGGCTGTGCCCCAAGGGATACCCACTTTTGTGGAAGAGGGAGGAGTCACACAAAGGCTCACCTGACCACCACACGCGCACCGCCGACAGAACTGAGCTGGTTGGTTGGTGTGCACTTTATTATTTTTTGAAAAAAATTATTAATTAAATATTATTTTATTTAATAAAAACGAGGTTAATATTTGGTAAACTGAAGACTTATTCTCTTCAGCTTTTTCAGGATTTCAACTGCCTCTCCCACGTTTTAATAAAACTTCTTTTTTATTCCCGTTAATAAAGATCCACTTTCTCTTTAAAAAAATGGTGCAATTACTTTTCAGAAAAAAATCACTCAACATTTTTTCAATTAAAAATTCCGAGCAGTATCATTCATTGGGGTGTGGTAAACGACGGTCCTCTACGGTGCAGTGGAGGTCCGATACAGTGTCTAGACTGGGCTGTTTTATCCTGGGGAAGACGGGGCTGATAGTCTGCTTGCACATCTTTGGGCAGTGCCGCAAACTTCTAAAAGAGAGCGACCTAGTCTGTGACTCAACCCAGATTATTATTCGGTAATTTCGTTCCTTTTAATTTCTGCAGGAACTATCTCAACAATTTTAAGACGTTTAAGTTTCTGCCATGACTACCGATGATAACTCTGGTGTTATTGACATAAATAAACCATTTCGTTTTGAGGGTAACCATTTTAAAAGATGGAAACAGAAGATGTTATTTTTTCTCACAATGAAAAAGGTTAACACTGCTCTGACTACTGATAAGCCTATTGTCTCTGAAAAAGATGACAACGATGAGAAGGACAAACAAACTAAGGCATTAGAGGCTTGGGTCGAAAATGATTTTTTATGCAAAAATTTCATTCTCAATGGTTTATCTGATGACTTGTATGACTATTATAATTCTGACAAAAATGCTAAGGAAATCTGGGACACACTGCAAAAGAAATATGACACTGAGGAGGCTGGAACCAAGAAGTATGCTGTGAGTCGCTACCTCAAGTTTCAAATGACCGATGACAAGTCAGTGGAAGCCCAATCTCATGAACTTCAGAAAATCGCTCATGAAATAATTTCTGAAGGTATGTCTTTAGATGAACAATTTCAAGTTGATGTGATTATTGACAAACTGCCCCCTACGTGGAAAGATTTTAAAAAATTTCTCAAGCACAAAACAAAAGAATTTTCACTAGAAAGTCTGATCACTCGCCTTCGTGTTGAGAAGGAAGCTCGGAAACAAGATCAGAAAGAAGAAGTGCTTGTTGTATCCAGCAACAACAACACTAACAAAAAGTCCACTGCAGTTCTGAAACCCAATGGGAAAAACTTCAAGAATCAGAATCGAAAGCAGAACTCAAACCGCAACAATCAACCTCAGAACAATAATAAGAATTGGAACCATCAAAGGAACCAAAACAGGTAGCAGCAACAACCCCCTAATAATAATAATAAGAATGAACCTGCTCCATTTCTGTGCTTTGTTTGCAACAGACCAAGTCATATTGCAAGCAAGTGCAGGAACAGGCCAAGCTTTGCTCCGCAGGCTAACCTGACAACTGAAGAGCCTTTCACGGCTATGATATCTGAGATCAACCTTGTTGGTGGATCAGAAGGGTGGTGGGTAGACACTGGCGCTTCTCGCCATGTTTGCTATGATCGAAATATGTTTAAGACATATACTGCTGCTACTGAGAATAAGAAAGTGTTGCTCGGAGATTCACACACTACGATTGTTGCTGGTATTGGAGATGTGGAATTAAAGTTTACCTCTAGAAGAACTGTGATTCTTAAGGAAGTCATGCACACTCCAGAGATGAGAAAGAATCTAGTCTCGGGCTACCTTCTCAACAAGGCGGGGTTTACACAGGCTATAGGGGTTGATTTGTTTACTTTAACTAAGAATGGGATATTTGTAGGGAAAGGGTATGCAACTGAGGGAATGTTTAAATTGAATGTTGATGTTAATAAAGTGAATGTTTATGCTTATATGTTGTGTAGTTTTAATACTTGGCATGCTAGACTCTGTCACGTTAACAAGCGCATAATCAAGAATATGAGTAGTTTAGGCTTAATTCCTAAATTATCTTTAAATGATTTTGAAAAATGTGACTATTGTAGCCAAGCTAAGATCACAAAAACACCACATAAATCTGTGACTAGAGAAACTGAGCCTCTAGATTTAATTCATTCTGATATCTGTGAACTTGATAGAATGTTGACCAGAAATGGAAAACGTTATTCTATCACTTTTATTGATGACTGCTCTGATTATACATATGTATACTTAATGAAAAATAAAAGTGATGCTCTTGATATGTTTAAATATTTTGTGACTGAAATTGAAAATCAATTTAATAGAAAGATAAAGAGATTTCGTAGTGATAGAGGCACTGAATGTGATTCTAGCATGTTTGTTGATTTTTATAACTCACATGGAATTATACATGAAAAAACTACACCATACTCACCTGAAATGAATGGCAAAGCTGAAAGGAAGAATAGAACTTTTACTGAATCAATTGTTGCTATTTTGCTTAATTCTAGTGCTGCATCTTATTGGTGGGGAGAAATATTATAGACTATATTCTATGTGCTTAATAGAGTTCCAAAATCTAAAAGCAAAATTTCTCCTTATGAAATCTTAAACAACCAAAACTCTCTTATTTAAAACTTAGGGTTGTTTGGCATATGTTAGAATTCCTGATCCTAAAAGGATAAAATTGGCTAGTAGAGCATATGAATGTGTATTTATTGGCTATGCTGTTAATAGTAAAGCATATCGATTTTTTGATTTGAAAGACCATGTTATTTTGGAATCAAATGATGCTGATTTTTATGAACATAGATTTCCATTTAAATTTAGAAATAGTGGGGGTGCATCATCTAGTAACATGCTTGTGATTAGGGACATTGAGCATCATGAGGGGAATGAAACTGAACCTAGAAGAAGTAAAAGAGCTAGAGTCTCTAAAGATTTTGGTTCTGATTTTTGTGCATATACTTTAGAGGAGGATCCTTCGAACCTCCAAGAAGCTTTGACCTCATTAGATGCTGACCTGTGGCAAGAAGCCATTAATGATGAAATGGACTCTCTTGAGTCTAACAAAACCTGACATTTAGTTGATTTGCCTCCAGGATGTAAAGCAATAGGATGTAAATGGATTATGAAAAAGAAATTAAAACCTGATGGTATTGTTGATAAGTACAAGACACGTCTTGTTGCCAAAGGTTTTAGACAGAGAGAAAATGTAGATTTCTTTGACACGTACTCACCTGTCACAAGAATAACATCTATTCGTGTGCTTATTGATTTAGCTTCATTACATGATCTTGTTGTGCACCAAATGGATGTTAAAACTGCTTTTTTAAATGGTGAATTAGAAGAAGAGATTTACATGGACCAACCTGAGAGATTTGTGATCCATGGTCAAGAACATAAAGTGTGAAAATTAGATAAATCTTTGTATGGTTTGAAACAGGCACCTAAGCAATGGCATGAAAAGTTTGACAATCTAGTTATCTCACATGGTTTTAAAGTGAATGAAAGTGACAAATGCATTTATTATAAATCTGAGAATGACATTTGCACCATCATATGTTTATATGTGGATGACTTGCTTATTTTTGGTTCGAACTTTCATGTCGTAAATGATGTGAAATCTGTGCTATGTGAAAACTTTGATATGAAAGATCTAGGAGAAGCGAATGTGATCCTTGGTATAAAGATCACTAGGTCTGAAAAGGGAATTTCTTTGGATCAATCTCATTACATTGAGAAGATTTTAAAGAAATACAATTACTTTAACTGTAAACCTGCGTGTACACCCTATGATCCCAGTGTAAAGCTATTTAAGAACACTGGTGATGGTGTAAGACAAACAGAGTATGCGAGCATCATTGGCAGTCTTAGGTATGGCACTGATTGTACTAGACCTGACATTGCCTATGTTGTGGGACTATTGTGCAGGTTTACTAGTAGACCTAGTGTTGAGCATTGACATGCTATAGAAAGGGTCATGAGGTACCTTAAGAGAACTATGAACCTTGGATTGCATTATCATAAGTTTCCCGCTGTCCTTGAAGGATATAGCGATGCTGACTGGAACACCTTGTCAGATGACTCCAAGGCCACCAGCGACTATAGTTTTAGCATAGCTGGTGGAGCTGTTTCATGGAAGTCTAAAAAACAGACTATTCTGGCTCAATCTATAATGGAGTCAGAAATGATAGCACTAGCTACTACCAGTGAAGAAGCAGGATGGTTGAGAGGCCTTCTAGCTGAGATCCCTTTATGGGAAAAACCGATACCAGCTGTGTTGATCCATTGTGATAGTACCGCGGCTATTGCAAAAATTCAAAACCATTATTACAACGGTAAAAGACGTCAAATACGACGTAAGCACAATACTGTTAGAGAGTTCCTCTTTATTGGAGCTGTAAGAGTGGATCATATACGCACTGATGAAAATTTAGCTGATCCTTTGACGAAAGGATTAGCTAGAGAGAAAGTCCTTAAAACATCAAAAGGAATGGGACTATTGCCCTTAGAATGATGAATCACACATGATGGTAACCTGACCTATAGACAGGAGATCCCAAGAAATAGGTCCAATGGGTAATAACAAGTTATGATGTGATATGAGATAGATCATGCTATTACTTAAAGTTAACTTGAAGCATGAATTCCTGAAGCGACATAAGGATGAGTTAATAGAAACTCTTAATGAGATCTATACTCTATGTGCAGTGGAGTACCGAGCTACAGGAGTACTCTTGATAGACTCACCTACGTGAATGTGGAAGTGGGGCCGCTTCCTATGAAATTTTGGGAAAATTTCTAGAGCGTTCACTATACTGGGATAGACGTGCATGGCCATTAAAGCATGGGCTTTTGGACTACACCCTAGAAAGATTGTGCATGGTGCAATGTTAGAGACAGAGTTCAAGACTACTTGTCACTCTAGTATATTCTAAATTGCATTCACTATGCAAAGGTCCAAGTCGAAAGATACATTTGTTTATGCTCAATCTTATTGTTCTTAGGCTACTGCTCGATGAAAAATATTTTTTTTAAATAATTCAAGCGGGGGATTGTTGGAACTTATCTATATAAGAGTGAATTATTAAAAAATAGAAAATGTGCTTTAATGACTCCCTAGAGGAAGAGTCCCACATTGTTTTAGAATACTCCTTTGTAAGGGTATATAGAGAGTGGACTTGAGCCTTGGGGTTGTGCCCCAAGGGGTACCCAATTTTGTGGAAGAGGGAGGAGCCACACAAATGCTCACTTGACCACCACACAAGCGCGCACGCCGCCGCTGCCGTCCATCCGACCGAGCTGAGCTGGCTGGTTGGTTGGTGTGGTGTTCACCTTATTATTTTTTGAAAAAAATTATTTATTAAATATTATTTTATTTAATAAAAAATAGGTTAATATTTGGTAAACTGAAGACTTATTCTCTTCAGCTTTTTTAGGATTTCAACTGCCTCTCCCACATTTTAATAAAACGTCTTTTTTATTCCCGTTAATAAAGATCCACTTTCTCTTTAAAAAAAAATGGTGCGATTACTTTTCAGAAAAAAATCACTCAACATTTTTTCGATTAAAAATTCCGAGCAGTAGCATTCATTAGGGTGTGGTAAACGACGGTTCTCTACGGTGCAGTGGAGGTCTGATACAGTGTCTAGACTGGGCTGTTTTATCCTGGGGACGACGGGGCTGATAGTCTGCTTGTACATCTCTGGGCAGTGCTGCGAACGTCTTAAAGAGAGAAACCTAGTCCGCGACTCAACCCAGATTATTATTCGGTAATTTCGTTCCTTTTTATTTCTGCAGCAACTATCTCAACATATATAGCTAATGATTTGAAATATTTGGCTGACAATAAAAAGCATACAAGAGAATACACGTTGAAGACTTTAGATTCTTGGCACTCTGTTGTTCAACTTGATCAAATGGTAAGTTTTTTTCTTCTGCTATACGTTGTGGAATTATTTAGTTCTTGTGTCTCAGGTGCATTAACGTATTCCTCTTGAAGGTTCCTTACATTGCAGCAACTTGGACAGATGCAAAACTTGGTGTAGAAACGCAAAGGGTCATTTTTTACTAAGTTTTGCATTGATAGAATATTTCTTGCTATTTCCTGCTAAGAAGATGCAAGAAACATTGTATATTATGCTGCAATACATAGATATAAATAGTCTTAAAGTAGTCATATACACATTAAAAACAGGGGAGCATTAGTTTGATACAAGAACAACAGTTACAATTGAAGAGTGGTTTCTCTTTACTACCTATTGTGTATATATAGAATTTCAATCCAAACAGATTATTTAGTTACAAGATAGAAAGATTTTATATATTGTTCATGAAAAAATTGTTTATTTAGTTTCAAGATATAGTAGTTTCTCATATTTTGTTTATTTTCTATGTAGTTTAATTCATACTTTATTTAACATGCATGTTTATGCAGAATGATTTTCATAGACGGCTTCTAAGTATAGATTTTAAGAAGCAAGTTATGCTGCAAAAGGTTTTTGAGTGCATCACCGGTTCATATTTTTTTGTATATTAGTGCACATTTTTTTACAGTATATTTTTTACTTTAGTGCGGAAACACCCATTGATTGGCAAGGAATAAGTTGAAGCTCTGGATGTACTGCTGAGGTGTATTTTACAATTCTGTAAATCAAACACAACATGTGTTGTTGATTTGTTGCATGATTATATTTGTGCTCTGGCTTTGTATTAGTTTAGTATATTGGGTCTTTCAATGAGTCTATACTACTGCTTGTGGCATGTTTGTGAGCAGGATACACAATTCAAGTGTTAATTTTAATATGGGGGCAATTGTAATATTACTGAGTTTTTATTTGTCTTCATTATCTAGTTTTTTTGGTTTTGTTGATTTGTTGCATGATTATATTTGTGTTCTTTTGATTTATTGCTCTGGTTTGTATTATTTTATCATATTGGGTCTTTCATTGAGTCTATACTTCTGCTTTTGGCATGTTTGTGAGAAACATATGCAATTCAAATGTTTTGGTGGTGACTGTCTTGAATATAATAAATTGGAGGTGAGTTAAATTGTTAATTTTATTTATTAATATTGCAACATTTACTTATAGATTTTGAGTTAAAATATTTAGTATAAATTAGGTTTTTGAATTAGTGCAACAAATTTTGGAAAATTGTGTGTTGGGGTGATATAAGGATGAAATATTATGTATCTTTGATTGATGTATTTGTTTGTGTTGAATTTATAGGTTATTTTGAAATTAGGATGTATTGTATAAATAAAGTAAACTCTATTCTTTTTTTTAGGATTTATTAATTAAGCATGTTTTTTAATATAAAATATTATTTTATGTTGATGGAGTGAACCCTCAAAGATGTAGGTTTGTTTTTTATAACTTATATTTTGGTTTAAGATAAACTATAAAATAATTATATTTATTAATAGAGCTATTTTGTTTATATGTAAATTTTGTTTTGCAGCTACTTTACCTAGTTGAATATATATGAATACTTTAGACTAAAAAACTTGTTAATATATAAAATAATTATTTTTCTGACGCTTGTGAATTTTATTTAGCTTTAATATATATTAAATGAAAATTATTTTTATAAAATAAAATTACATAGAACTATATATATTAAAAATGTGAAGTTTGGATCAATAATAGAAAAATTCAGATTTTACAAGAGGATTTTTAATTTCAGTTATTTGGGAAAAATTAAATTAAAAAATAAGGTTTTAACTTTGATTATTGAGTTTATACTTTTTTAGACTCAGTATTTTTTTTCATTACATATTTGAACCCTGTATTTTGACAAATTATTTTTTGAACCCTATGTTTTGTAAAATGGTTAAAATAGAACCCTAAACCCGATTTTGGTCAATGGTTTCTCAACTAAAATCACAAATAATTTACCAAACTAACAATTCAGAACAAAAATAAAATCATTCTACTTAAAAACTGTGTTGTTATATTTAATTTTTTCTTCATCAAAATTGAGTTTATGGTTCTATTTTAATTATTTTACAAAACATCGGGTCCAAAAAGTAATTTTTCAAAACATAAGGTCTAAACAAATAATGAAGAAAAATACAGGATCCAAAAAAATATAAACCCTTAATTTTTTGAAAAAAAAAAAAACAAAGTTAAAGATCCTTTAACTTCGATTTTTTTCAAATAACAAAATTAAAAAGGTTCCCTTTTAACTTTGGATTTTTGTGTCTTTTAATTTCGCATGAATACATTCGGTTTTGATTTGTGTTAAAACCAAAGTCTATTAGGCCTAAAAATTGAAGTTAAAACCTCTGCCCCTAGTAGTGAATACTATATATTTGAAATTTTGACCAAACCGGGTTAGGTGATCAATTTTGCAAATTACAGGATCTAAAAGATTAAGGTGCAATAAGATAAGTTTTGAAAACATAAAAGTCAATATAGTATTTTCTCTTAAAAATATTTATCACCTATTTCAATACAAATTAAAAAATACTGAAAGAGTAGAAAATGGACAAAGAAATCATAATTATTTTTATCTGAAAATCAAAAAGTGAAATTTGGATACATACATATTTTTTATTAATATTTAAAAAAAAATTATAAGAGAAAGAGTAATGATATGCGCACCTAAAATATATATTTAAATATTACATATAATGATGTGACTGTTTAGCCAAGTCAATTATAATTATTTAAATTGAGACTTACTGTTTTAAAAGTCTATTAGGCCTAAAAATTGAAGTTAAAACCTCTGCCCCTAGTAGTGAATACTATATATTTGAAATTTTGACCAAACCGGGTTAGGTGATCAATTTTGCAAATTACAGGATCTAAAAGGTTAAGGTGCAATAAGATAAGTTTTGAAAACATAAAAGTCAATATAGTATTTTCTCTTAAAAATATTTATCACCTATTTCAATACAAATTAAAAAATACTGAAAGAGTAGAAAATGGACAAAGAAATCATAATTATTTTTATCTGAAAATCAAAAAGTGAAATTTGGATACATACATATTTTTTATTAATATTTAAAAAAAAATTATAAGAGAAAGAGTAATGATATGTGCACCTAAAATATATATTTAAATATTACATATGATGATGTGACTGTTTAACTTAGTAAATTATAATTATTTAAATTGAGATTTACTGTTTTAAAAACTAGTGACACATTACTATATATGTAATATTTGAGTGTATATTTTAGATGATACAGGAAAGAATGAAATAAAACAAGTAGGTAATTACTGTAAATATTTTTAAAAATATACAGTAGGATGCATTTTTTAATAATTAATTAATTGAAAATACGAGAAAAGAGAAAGGGCCTAATAAAGCCACTATTGTCAATTATGTACCACGTGATCATGGACACACGGAGTAAAGATATATCCAGTGATTCATTACATATCAATAATAATAGTTCGTGAATTGTCGATTATGCAGCACGCAATACTGAAAGATGGGAATAGAATCAAGATCCAACAATATATTTTCAGAATAGTTATTTAATTATTATAAAATAGAGTGGGCAAACAAATTGTTTCATCAAAATGTTATTTAATGTCACAAATCTCTATCTGTCCCAATAATAAAAAAGATAGGACTTTATAAATATATATTATACACATGTTTAATTATATAGGCCGGGGAAGAAAGTTTCTTGGGACAAAAAAAAATAAAAAATTTGATTAAAGAAAGTGGAATCCATACCGAATTCCTCATTATTAGAATATTTATTCCTCTTTACTAAAAAGTTGCTATACCTGACCCTGCTATTTTTGTCCATTGTTATTACATTTTAATAATAAAAAATTTGAATACTTTTCACATTGCTCCTTTAAATTATTTAATATCTAAGAGAATGACCATTTCCAAATTAATATAAATTAATAAGTTCCATAGTTTTTTTTATCAAATCAAGTGTAAATATGTGATACTAAGTTAATAAATTTTTATTTGGTATTCTGTGTTTTATTGAAATACACATTTGGTATCCTATGTTTATAATAATGATCATTCAAAATTATCTATGCGTAGTTAATACAAGTTTCATACACTCTCCTGCAATCTGGCCAACTAATAGATTTGAAAAGAAATAAAATTGTTTAGAGAAGATTGTTCATTAATAACATTGTAGTGTCCCACTAAAAAAAAATTCTTTAGTGACAATATTTTAATCATAACATATATTTTTTATGGAATAAATAGCAAGTTTTTTCTCCAAACTATGACTACTGTATGATTGTGCCCCCATTCCTTGAAAAATTCGCGATGTTAAAAATTCCTCCCGAACTATACACATTAGTGAAATATCGAACTTCTGTTAGATTTCGTCCTAGGTCACTAACAGAATGATTATCATTTTGTCGGTTGATGTAGCAGTGTCATGTGAAGAATTATTAACAATTTTGCCTCCCAAGCTTTGACCACTATCAAATTGTGTTCTTTTTATTAAAACTAATTTTAAAAAAATTTCTTAAAAATAATAATTAATTCCTTAAAAACTAAAAAAAATCATTTTAAAAGATTAAGAAAATTAAAAATACTAAAAGTTTCTAATTAATTAATTAATTTTTCAAATATTCAAAATTTAAAAACCTAATTAATAACAAATAACTTTTTAGTCATAAATTATTACTAATATAATTTTAATTACAATTTATTATATAAAGTTAAAATATTATATTTGTTTTGATTAAAAACACATGTAATTACAATAATTTGTAACTCTAGTCACTAATATTTTTTGCTGTAAATTTTTTTTGTAACAAATCAACTTTTTCACATATAATTTGTGAAAGCTAGATGCAAAGAGCGTTTCAACTCAATAATGTAAACAACTGTACATGATCGAGTGGAATATTGCTTTTTTTTTTCTTTTTCTTTTTTCTTAAGTATATGTTAGAAATTATGGGATTTTTAGAGGCCTTGATTTTAGTTGTTGGACTCTTGTATGTTCATAATGGAAAAAAGATTTTCCTTCTCAAGTATGAAATATTGGAAGGCAATTAAGAGAGTTTTAGGGTACCTTGAGAAGACCGAGAAGCTAAGCCTCCAATATTCAATGTTCCTGAAGATACTTGAAGAATATTCAGACGCTAGTTGGATATCAAGTGTGGGAGATAATCTCTCCACAACCGGTTGGGTGTTTATGTTTGGAGGAGGAGCTGTTTCTTGGGGTTCCAAGAAACAAACATGTATTTCATGTTGGGGGTTAGAAGTTTATAACCTTAGTTTTGTATTAATTACAACTCAAAGCAATAATCACGAGTAAGTTAAACACTAATAGAAGAAAATTGTAAAGCACATAAGTACAAATAAACAAGTGTAGGGTAGACCTTTGTTGATGAAGAACCTTCAAACATAAACTCACAAGTCTATGATTTTATGTGAACCACAAAATGTTACAAGGCCTGACACAAATGAAGATGTGTTGTCCAAAAATCTCTATTCCTAGCCTCTTCCTTGAGATTTCTTAAACCTACAAAAACGAAATGAGATTGGGATTCACAAGCCTTGGATCTTCGTAGAGGTCAAGTTTTCTTGATGAAGATCTAGGAGAAAACTAGTAATCTTGGAGGCTAGAGAGAGGGGGTGTTTTAGATGGAGAGAGATATGAGCGAACAAGTCACCAATTAACTCAAACGGAACCTTTAAATGGTAGGATCTTCATTAGACTCAACCAATAAGATTAGAGCATTTAATTTAAATTTTGGAGGCAAAACATGTCACTATACGGATTCGTACGGACAACCCAGGCAGCACGTCGTTTGGTAATAGGCGATGCATCGCCTCGGTCTCTCTTTGAAAGGCGAGCGACGCGTCACCTCCTGGAGGTGATGCATCACTGACGCCTTTTACTTGGCAATCTAAAATTAATCTCAAAACATTCCCAAATGCTCCCTAACTTTTTGGGTACTCTCATATACTCCAAAGAAACACTTTTTGGACCCAAAAGTCAACTCTCACATGTTGACTTTTGTGAAATCGTTATTGTTTTTGCAGATCTTCGTGCCTCACTTGGTTAAAAACATCATCAACTCTCTACCCAAACGATATTAGTGCATAAGATAAAATACCTTTTGGGTTTGAACTTTATTTTAGTGAAAACACTACAAAGTTTCTATCGAAATGTTAAGGTATTCTTAAAAGATTGAACCCAACATTTCTATTGATAAAAAAACAGTAATGTCTTGCACATCTCAATCTAATCACTCTTGTATTTCCCAATTTTCACACTTAGTACTTTTATGGCCTCATGCTTGATCCATTCATGAACAATCCGGAGATAAAACTCCTACTCTGTTGGAGGCGGCACCGCCTCTAGGTTCACAAAGGAAAAATTCTTACAACATATTCGCTACATTTAGAGATGCTTGTTTCTCTTCAACTGACTTTAATTAAATTCCTATGGCTTAACCATCATGCCTAGTAGCAACCAACATTAACTCAGCCTTGATGGGACTTTTAAGATGTTAATGCTTAAATTATGACTTGTTCTTTCCTATTGAACTCTACACTTGATGTATACAAGTTTTGAGTTGGGCTTCCATCATTGGGGAATCAGTTGGTCAAGGAGTTTTAGTCTCATTCCTTAATTTTTGGAACTCACCAAATCTCTTCCAAGGAGTTTGATAAATAGATTTGCTAAATTCTCAAAAGATTTCACGTATGAAATTGATATGATAGTTTTATCAATCGATTCCCTCACATAGTCATTTCTTAGACTTATATGTGTAGACTTCCCATTATATATCTTGTTGTAAGCTCTAATCAAAGTTACTTGATTATCACAATATATCGAAATCGTCAATACAACAACCCTAGCTTTTGGTACCTCCAACATGAAATCTCTAAGCCAATCGACTACTTTGCCGGTTGCCGCTAGAGCTACAAACTTGATCTCCAACATTCAGTGACATATACATGTTTGTTTTTTAGATCCCTAAGAAATGATACCCTCACCAAGGATAAACACACAATCAATTTTATAGAGATTATGTCGTACACAAGATACCCAACTTGCGTCGCAATCTCCCTTAAGTATCTAAGGAAACTTATGATATTGAAGGCATAACTCTTTGGTTTTTTTTATGTTATCCAAATACTCTTTCCACTACCTTCCGATGTATGATACTTGGATTTCTAGTAATCTTACTTAGTTTACTATCCGCAAATGCAATGTCGGCTCAAGTACAATGTGCGACATAGATTAAACTACCAATTGCAATTGCATACTCTAGTTAAGCTACCGCTCTCCAATTGTAATTGAATCGAAGGGTATGTTTGCCTCTTTGATATTAAGATTAACAAACTTGTCAAGCATTTTCTCAACATAATGAGCTTGACTTAAGGCATACCCATTGATATTTCTTCTAACTTTGATACTTAGTATGATATCAACCTCTCCAAGGTCCTTCTTCTTGAAGTTATAAGATAGAAACCTCTTCCTTTTTATTATCAATTTCATGTCATTACTTAAAATAAACATATCATCAAAATATAGACACACTAGAATCACATAGTCAACACAAGTCTTACAGTATAAGAACTTGTCTGCACTATTGTGTCTAAACCCATAAAAAACAATGGCTTTATCAAAATTCTCATGTCATTGTTTTGGTGCTTGTTTTAAACCATATAATGATTTAACAAGCTTACACACCTATGTTAATTTCCCCTTAGAAGGAAACTTTCCTGTTGTTCCATATATACCTCATCATTGAGCTTAAAATTTAGGAGTGTCTTTTGACATTCATTTGATGAACATATAGGTTGTGTATTGATGATAAGGCAAACAATAATCCTATAGATGTTGTCTTGCTACCGATGCATAGGTATCAAAACAATCTATGCCTCATTTTGTCTAAATCCTTTGGCCACCAATCTTGCCTTATAGGTTTGGATGGTCCCATTAGTTTTGTATTTTCTTTGAAGTACCCACTTGCAACCATATTGCTTTCATCCTTGTGGTAGATCAACAATCTTCCAAGTATGGTTAGAAAAAATTGAATCCATCTCATAACTTATTGCCTCTTTTCAAAAGTTAGAGTCTATTGAGGCATAGCTTCTTGGAAAGTTTTAGGTTCATCATCCACATGAAGTACCATATGATACTTCTAAGTGTCTCCCTCGTGGTTTCCCTCTACTAGGTAAAGAGTCTCCAATTGAGATGTTTTATTTTGTGATCCATGATCTTTAAGCAGTTGGCTTCTTCTAGGCAATGCTCTACAACCCTTCAAGGTAACTCCTCTTGAGTTCCTTCTAATGAGATTGCTTATTGGGTCTTATTGTCACAATACAACCAATTCTCAAAAAGGACAATTTCTCTTGATTCAATTATCATATTACACTCCAAAGTTAATAGCCTGTATGCCTTGGTATTTGAGACATAGCCAAAAGATACATATTTGATGACCCTTGGACCCAACTTCATCCTTTTAGGGTCCGTGCTTTTGCCATAAGCAAGGGAACTCGCACACTTTGGAAAAGGGGTGAACCAAAAAAAAAAAAACTGCTAATCCGCCCCACCCACCCAACCAATCAATATTCATCCTCTTTGAACCCGCTGAAATTGGGTCGGGTTGAACCACTCTTGCAATAAGATAGGTTGGGTACGGGTTGCAATAATATAAGGTAGGTCCAACCCCCATCCGTTACTTAATTTTTTTTTTGTATATATATATATTTTTTGCATAATAATCTAAACTTAAAAATACAACCCATAAATGGTTCATTGAAAATTATAAAGTTTATATGACCCTTTTAATTTGTTTAACGGAAATATTGGATAATGCGACGTATATCATTGTATTCTTTATATTTATAAATATATATATACAATTATAATAGTCCAATGATTTAACTTTTATAATGAAAGCTTTCGTTGATATAAAATTAATGGTTGTAACTTAGGAATTGTATATAAAAACTTGTTTAGGAAAATTAGATGAAAAAAGAAAGAGTGTTACTGGTATTGATGTTTGAATATTAGAGAAACATTTCATAATAAAACTCAAAATTTTGAAATTATTAATGTGTGGAATGATTAGTTTAATACTGTTTATACTTTTTATAATTTAGACAATTATTATTCTAATTATTAGAATCTTTTTGTGAAGTTTTAAATTCAAGTTTATTTTTTGAATATCATAAATTGATAATTTTGAACATTAAATCAACCCAACCTGCCCAAAAAACCGCATATATCCGCCCATAAAAAATCTGCCCAAACGGCACACTTGTTGCGTAGTTATGGGTTGCAGTTTTCTAAATTCGCCAAATAAAAAAAAACAGCACAGACGACCTAAAACCCGCCTAATCTGCCCTCTGTGGACCCCTACTTTGAAATACATTAGGTTTGGCCTCTTTCCTTTCCATATCTCATATGGCGAAATTTGTTTCTTCTTTAGAGGAATCCAGTTTAGAATATGACAAGCAATAAGCAAGGTTTCTCCCCATCACAAAAACTCAAATTTGCATGTAATAGCATAAAATTTATCATTTCAAAATATGTTCTATTCTTTCTTTCCGCTATACTATTTTGTTGGGGTGTATAAGGGGTTGTACATTCATGTATTATACCATGCATATCACAAAATACATTGAATTCATTGGAAAAGTATACACTTCCCTTCTCACTTCTAATCACTTTAATTTTCTTTTCCAATTGATTTTCAACTTCACCTTTATAGATTTTATACATGCTAAAGGTCTCATCCTTATGTTTAAGAAAGTATACATATGTGAATCTAGAACAACCATCAATAAAATTAATAAAATACCTATGTCCACCTCTAGTAATAATTCCATTCAATTCACATAAATCACTATGGATCAAATATAACTAGTTAGTTTTTCTTTCAACACTTGGAGAATGTTTGTTTACCATCATAGATTTAACACACAATTCACGGACTACTAGAAAACCCCCTTTTATGTCAGTCAATTGATGAAGACCTTTGTTGATGAAGAACCTTCAAGCATAACAAGAAAATGTTACAAGGCTTGACACAAATGAAAATTTGTAGTACAAAAATCTCTATTCCTTGCCTCCTCCTTGAGATTGCTTGAAAGCCCAGGGGAATCGTCGCCTTGGGCCCTCATTCAAAGGTGATGAAGATCTTGATGAAGTCAAGATTTCTGATGAAGATACTGGAGAAATATATTAATCTTGAATGATAGAGAGACAGAGAAAATGTCTTTTAGGGCTCGAGAGAGAGAGAGAGAGAGAGAGAGAGAGAGGTGAGTTATCAACTCACCAATTAACTCACATGAACCCTTTAAATAGTATAGGAACCTCATTATACTCAACCAATGTTATTAGAGCATTTTAATTTGAATTTTGGTACAGATTCGTACAGACAACCCATTGGACATGTCGCCTGGGTCCCTTGTTCAAAGGCGAGCGACGCATCGCCTCTACTTGAGGCTATGTATCGTTGATCCCTAAATGCTCCCAAAAATTTTGGGTACTATTATATACTCCAAAGAAATAATTTGGACACAAAAAGATGATTTATAAATGCTTATAACGAAAGTCAACTCTCTCATGTGGACTTTTGTGAAATCGTTATGGTTTTAGCTCCTGTTCGTACCAAACCAATTTCCCCATGACCAATCATAACATTTCACAATCAACCATGGAGGCCAAGTTTATAGCTCTAGCAGCAACTGTCAAAGATGTCGAATGGCTTAGGGATCTCATGTTGGATATCCCAATTTCCACGGATGATTTATCAACGATCTCTATACGTTATGGTAGTCAAGAAACATTAGTTAGAGCCTATAAATTCATATATAATTGAAAGTCTAGACATATAAGTCTAAGACATGAGTATGTTAGACATCTGATTCAAGATGGAATCATATCGATCTCATATGTTAAGACAAGTAAGAATTCGGCGGATCCATTTACAAAACCTCTTGCGAATAGGTTAGTAAGTTCCACTTCAAAAGGGATGGGACTGTAACTCCTAGAATAATATATTCATTAATGATGGAATCCAACTCCAAACTTGGAAACATCGAGGGCAAGAGTTCAATGGGTAAGAACAAGTCATTGGATGAATAGTTTCAACACTAGCATAATCGTATGTTCCATCCAAGGATGGTTAGTGTTAGTTGCTAGCGAGTAAGGGTTAACCTAGGGATTTGAATGAAGTTTAGATGTGTGCAACAAGAATTTCTAACGATAGCAAATATGTTGTAAGAACATCACCTATGTGAACTTAGAGGTGGTTCTGCCTGTAATGGGTGTTGGAGTTTGTCCCTGGAAAATTCATGAAATGGATGAGCACATGGCCATATGAGAGCTAAGCGAGAAAAGTGGGAAAATGAATGGTCAAGTGGAGGTGTGTGTGGTGTTACCGGTCTTATCTCTAAGGAGTACTTAATTCCATCTATAAGACGACAATGACTTTTGTAACGCCTTGGATAGCCAAGACTATCACACTATATTTTAAATAGTGCTAGGATCGCTAATCGAGTCAATTGGCCATAGACGTGCAACTAAATGTGATTAATGACTTGGGATTAAATTTTTTGGATGAAAGGAATAGTAATTTCATTAAAACGTTAAGTGTGTACATGAGATCCCAAAATAAATGTTTACAAGGTCATTTGCACTTCCAAAAGGGTAATTACAACTCATAAATTACAAACAACCAACCTTAGCAACAAAATAGGGTTCGACCCTAGTTCCTCTGAGAAACCTCGGCCGCGGTGGTCGAGCAACCGCATGATTGATCCAGTTTCCCTTTCTCTTTACCTGCACCACATAGTACATGTGAGCCAAGGTTCAACAAGAAATCTTAAACATGCTCATAAGGCGTTAACAACATATTACAGAATCACAATAATCATGTCTAGCAGTAATAACCATACTCGTGCATGCATCCTATTAAGATAAATGACTACAGCGTCATATCGGGGCCCGTTGCCCTAAATAAGTAACTAATAAGTCATACTAGAGCCCAGTTCCTTGGGATATGAGACCATGGAGTCACCCTCGGGCCTATTTCCCTATCCTCCGTATAACCAGCTGTTTACCCTAAAAAATAATATTCATTAACGTGGTGAGATTCGTGTACACGTGGGTTATACGTGTTTACTCAATGACTACATTCAAGTCAACCAATGACTAGGATAGAAGTTGCTCGATGGATTTAAGAAGAATGCTTAATCGCATGGTAGAGGCTATGCTGGCATGTACGACTAGGTTGGTCGTGGTAACAAAGTCACATTTCAAATACAGTAATAAGATATTTTATCCTATTTTTATGTAAAGATTATGTTTTCTGTTATTTTTCAAATATGTATAAATTAAGGTGTGTTGGGCCCCGTTGGCCCACAAGTAGATTCTGCAGCCTATAAATAGGACTAAAGGGACTTTTTGATAAAAAAAACCCTGGATACATTTTCTGAGCTTGTGAAACTTAGTAAGCCTTTCTTTGTTGATCGCAGGTTTCATAAGATATCAATAACAACACTAAGTGGAAGTAGGTTATTACCAATATATGGGGCCGAACTACTATAAACTTTGGTGTCGTTTATTTTATTGAGTTCAATTGATCTTATTTCTATTGTTTTTATTGACTCCGTGTCATTGACCAAATCGAGGGTCAAAATTTTGGTTCTTTTGTTGAGAGTTGAACTCAAGACCTTCGAGAAGATCAAATGGAAAAGACAACCAGGAAAGCGAGGCAAACTTCTAGGAATATGACAAATCAACCTCCTCCACAAGATGTAGCAGAGGATGAGCCACAGGTGGAGTTGGAAGAGGAGGAGATGGATGCTGAGACATTCAGTCAACTTTGATTGTATTGCAAGAAGTATTAGCCAATCTAAGAGCTAATCAAGAGAATGTAGCTGAGACAATGGTGTTGCAGCAAAGAGAGATGGACTGGCAGCGCCAAGAACTGAATGAGTGACAAGCTAACATGGACCGCCGACAGAGGGATGCCACTCCGACCCTAGAGGCAGCCATTCAATTGGCCCGAGGATAGCTAGCATCTACCTCCAAACTGAATCATCCACCCAACACGCACCCTCAGCAAAATCTACATTCAGAGCATTCCCAGTATCATCATAATCCACCACAACAAAGGAATTCTCAAAGACCAGAGCAACCTCCTGCTGCCCAACAAGAGAGGCCAGTCCATGATCCTAACCAGCGACCACCCTCTCACGCTTGTTGAGGTAACTCGTAGCAGCGAAGGTAGAATAGGGTCGAGCAACGTCCCAGAAGCCCTAGACGCCAGGTAGCTAAGGAAGAAAACCCTCCTAGAAGGGAACAATGTCTCTCGGGAAGTAGGAGATAGGCAGATTCAAGCTCTGCGGTCAGAGGTCCCCCATGACATAGTAATGTCAGATGACCTACCGACCAATGCAGGCCTCCCCCTATTTATTGGGATGTGCCACCAGGGAGAGAGGGAAATAGTGTTAACAGTAGGTCGTACACTCATAGGTTACAATTTAGAGATGGCTAGGATTATAATGAGGCAGATTCTGGCAAGAGGAATGCTGGTTGACACCAGGAAGAGAGTGGCGAATGACAAAATCCTACACTAATGGAGAACAGACTTGTATGCCAAAATGCTGGGGGCAGCCGAAACTGACCAATGTCTTTGACCGACTAGGTGCAAGCGAGCAAAGGTGAAGGGATGAAGACCCAAGGGATGTACTCAATAATCGAAGGGAAAGACACAATGAGTACTTCCCCTCAGCCCAGTCGCTCCAGCAATACAAAATGTTGTTCAGGACCAAATAGATGCCTTGAATCAAGTCGTGCAACAAGTAGTTGGGAATAGGGCATCCCATATAGAATTTGATCGGAGGAGGGGCACCCCATTCATCCATAGAATCTCTATGGCATAAAATTCGAGAAAATTTAAGATGCAAATTTTACCCAACTTTACAGGAGGAGAAGATCCTGCATCTCATGTTAACGAGTTTGAGATACAGATGGACATCCAAAAGCTGTCAGATGATGCTCGATGCACGAATTTTCCTGCCAAGTTATGCAAATCTACTCAGGAGTGGTATTTCAAGTTCCCTCCAACCATCATAATTTCTTGGGAAATGTTCGTAAAGGAGTTTTACAGATAATTCTATGCTGGTCGAATAAACCCAACAGAGGCAAATCAGCTGGTCGAGATTCGACAGAAGGAAGGAGAAACCCTAAAGGGGTATATACAACGATTCATGCGAGCCACTACTCCAGCCAAATCTGTTGGAGATGAGGGAAATTTGATGGCACTTACGACTAGAGTTTGGCTCCATTCTCCCCTTTGGAGTAGCTTACAAAAGAATGGAGTCAAGAGCACTCATGAGTTCCTAGATCGAGCAGACAAGTATATTAAGCTTGAAGAGACTATTACTAATGAAGGGAATTCTCCTATGGACTACCAGGGCAAGAAGGAAGACCCCACCAAAGCCGCCAATGGGTCTGGTAAACCCAACAGCAACGACAAAAATAACAGAAAAAATGGGGGGAAAAGGGTGAACAGCAAGTCGGATACATCAGATAACAAGCGCCCCAAGAAAAATAGATACAGGCTAAGGTTCACCAACTACACTGCCCTAATCGATAGCCGAGCTGAAGTATATCAAGCCTGTCGGCGGCAAGCACCAATTAGAAAATATATCTCCAAAAGGGATATGACCAAGTTTTGTTGTTTCCACAACGACTATGGCCATGACACCAATGAGTAACCAGCTCAAGGACTAGATTGGGTTCCTTATACGACAAGGACATCTAAGGATGTATGTACGAGCAGGTGGAGGTTTTCAATAAGAGACTCACAGAGGCAACGATCAGGCACCTGTACGCCAATGCTCGCCTCCTTTACAGCTAGCTCCGGTCGCTGATACATTGTTGACCATATGCGGAGGACCACACATAGCAGGTGACTGTGGTAAGGAAAAGGATAGATATGCCAGAACTCTATGTCACGATTAGGACATCGAAATGTTAAATGTCGAGGAGAGAACTCACAGAAAATCTTGAATAGAGGAAAAGTTAATAATTTTCTCTGAGCTAGACGCTCAACATGTTCGATTTCCCCACTCAGATCCTCTAGTCGTAGATGTTCAGATTTCCAAGATGATGGTAAAACGTGTGTTGGTAGATACAGGAAGCTCAACCAATATTTTGTATAAATCTTCACTTGAAAGAATGAAATTATCAGTACAAGATTTAGAACCATGCAACCAAACCATCTACTATTTTTCTGGCGAAGGACTCGCACCAACATGGTCGATCAGACTTCCTGTCATAGCAGGAGCTGCACTTGCGAAGAGAACATTACTCGCTACTTTTATAGTAGTTGATTGTTCGTCTACATATAATGTTGTGATTGGAAGACCCATATTCGTCGATCTGTGTGCCGTAACTTCAGTATGGCATTTGGCCATGAAATTTTTGACTAACGCGGGAGTTGTGTGCATGTTGGGAAACCAGCAGGAAGCTGGGCAGTGCTACGATTCATCGATCACAAAAGCAAGAAGAGGCAGATCAATGGATAGTGCTGAAAAAAGGTTGTTGGTAGTAAACGAAACACAAGCCCAATCAAGTGAACAAGTTACCAAATAGGGTGGTTCCTAAAGTGAGGATAGGGACTTAGATCCTCGCTTTGGGGATTTTAAAGATAATGTGGGATCCGTGGAGGACCTTGAGGATGTTCAGTTAGAAGAGACAGATCCGACCAGGGTTGTGAAAGTCGGTAAAAACCTAGAGACAACAACGAAAAACAAACTGGTAAAGTTTTTAAAGAAACACCATGAGGTCTTTGCCTGGTCGCATAAAGATATGATTAGGATAGACCCAATGATGATCAGCCATGTCTTGAATGTAGACAAAATCTTTCCACCTGTACAACAAAAAAGAAGGCTGCTCGATAAAGATAGATCTAAAGCCTTGATAGAAGAAGTCGAGAAGTTGATTGAAAATGGATTTATTATGGTAACATTTTATCCATCTTAGGTCTCTAATCACGTACTAGTCCCCAAGCCAAATTGAAAATGGAGGACGTGCGTGGATTTCACAAACCTTAATAAAGCCTGCCCAAAGGATTGTTTCCCACTTCCAAGAATCGACGAGTTGGTCGATGCTACGCCAGGACATGAAATTCTATCATTCATGGATGCATACTCTGGTTACAATCAAATTAGTATGCATCAAAAGATATGGGACTTTACTACTATAATGTAATGCCCTTTGGTTTGAAAAATGCTTGTGCTACCTACCAGCGGCTAGTCAACCACATGTTTAAAGAACTGATCGGCAGTAATATGGAAGTCTATGTGGACGATATGCTGGTCAAGTCGAAAAAGGCCGAAGAACACATCAAGGACATAAAAGAATGCCTCAACATCTTAAGCAAATATCAAATGAAACTAAACCCTCTTATGTGTTCCTTTGGTTTTGGATCAGAGAAATTTTTGGGATTCATAGTAAACTCACGAGGAATCGAGGTTAATCCAAAAAAAATTCAAGCACTGATCGAAATGCAGTCCCCCGCCAAGATTAAAGATGTTCAAAGCCTAACGGGAAGAATTGTGGCCCTAAGTAGATTCATATCAAAATCAACGAACAAGTGTGTTCCATTTTTTAATCTGCTCAGAGGCACCAAAAAGTTTGAATGGACATAAGAGTACGAACAGGCCTTTCAAGCGTTAAAATCCCACATGTCGCAACCACCAATTTTGTCCAAACTGGTCGAAGGAGAAGCTTTGTTCATCTATTTAGCAATTAGATAGTACAAAACTAGTGCTGTTTTAATCAGAGAAGAGAACAACATTCAAAAAGCAGTATACTACGTAAACAAGAGGCTAGTGGGAGCAGAACTACGATATCCGCCCATAGAGAAATTAACGTATTGCTTGATTCTGGCATCTATAAAGTTGGGACCCTACTTTCAGGCTCACCCCATCATAGTGCTTACCGAACAACCACTACAGCAAGTCCTATAAAAACTAGAAGCCGCTGGTCAGCTACTAAAATTGGTAGTTGAGTTAGGGCAGTTAGAAATTTCCTATGCGCCACGAGTAGCTATAAAGGGATAGGCCCTAGCAGATTTCATTGCAGAATTCACCGGACTCCCTACTAGCGAACCATTGATAGAGAATGATGATCAAAATCAATCCCCTACCTAGAAGCTATTCGTAGACAATTCATCCAACACGCACAACTTAGGGGCAGGGTTGAATTTAATCACACCCAAGGGACATCAGTTTCACTGTGCAATCAGATTAGACTATACGACCTCCAACAGTGAAGCCGAGTATGAGGCTTTGGCCGCATAATTAAGACTAGCTAAAGATATGGATATAAGATCACTAGAAGTATATAGTGATTCTCACCTAGTAGTTAATCAAATTATGGGAGAATATCTGGCCAGGGGTCTCAAGATGGTGGCTTATTTGAACAAAGTGAAGGACTTGTTGGTGCGGTTTGAAAAGTATACTCTCCAACAAGTTCCTCGAGATCAGAACTCAAATGCTGATGCCTTAGCCAAGTTGGCAAGCGCTAAAGATGCTGACGCCATGAGCATAGTACCCGTTGAATATTTGTCAGCGCCAATCATTCAAGTGGAAGAATCCTCACTAGTGATACAAGTGTCAGACACGTGGATGACATCCATCATCAAATATCTCGAGCAAGGAGTATTTACCAGCAGAAAGGAACAAAGCGAGGATGCTTCAAAGATAATCAGAACGATTTATTTTGGTTGACAGAGTCTTGTAAAGGCGAGGATACCCAATGCCTCTATTACAGTGTATTCTTAAGGAGAAGGCTAAGGAATTAATGCAAGATGTACATGAATGTTTCTGTGGAGATCACGCTGGGGGGAAAAGTTTGTCAAAAAAAATATTCTTCGGAAAGGATATTTCTGGCCTACCATGATTGAGGATTCTATGGAAATTGTTGAAAAGTGTGACAAGTGTCAAAGATTCTCCAAGATACCACGAGCGACCCCAAATGAGCTCAAACAGATGCAAAGTTCGTGGTCATTCGCAGTTTGGGGAATTGCTCTAATTGGATCTTTACCTACTAGTAAAGGGAGTGCCAAGTATGCAGTAGTTGTCATTGACTACTTTACTAAGTGGGTTGAAGCTGAGCAACTTGAAACTATAACGACCAAGAAAGTATTGGATTTCATCATTAAAAACATTATATGTCTGTATGGGTTATCAAGAAAGATTGTCTCAGATAATGGCATACAATTTGACAGCATGTTTTTTCACTGATTTTTGCGAAAGGCATGGTATTATAAAGAGTTTTTCGTCAGTTTCTCATCCACAGGCCAACGGACAAGTTGAAGCCGTTAACAAGACTTGAAAGGATACACTGAAGAAAAGACTCGAAGAAGCAAAAGGGGCATGGCTAGAAAAGTTGCCAGAAGTACTCTGGTCGTATAGAGCATCTCACCGAACAACAACAGGCCATACACAATTTTCTTTGGCCTATGGGTATGAATCCATGTTGCCTATTAAGTTAGATCCCCCATCATATAGAAGGCTAACATACGACCAGAATACAAATGGCCAATTATTGATGGAGTCTTTGGGGTTAGTCAAGGAAAGGCGGGAGCAGGCTCAACTTCGAGTTGCAGCTTACCAACAAAAAGTCACTCGATATTTCAACTCTAAAGTACGCGAAAGAAAGTTTGACGTGGGAGATTTAGTTCTCAAAATAGTTTTTTGCAACACTCACGACAATAGTGCTAGAGTGCTCGACCCAAACTGGGAAGGTCCATATCAAATTGAAGACATCTTTCAACCAGGCACATATAAACTTGCTCGCTTAAGTGGAGATCTCATTCCTCATTATTGGAATGGAGAACACCTGCGCAAGTATTATCAATGAATAATTCTTTTTAAAGAATTGGCTTGAATTAATACTACTTTTTACTAGTTTATAAATAATGGCTGGTTAGTTAAATGACTGGTCACTTATATGTGTAAGGTCAATCTTTGATCACTCGTACACACATGATTTTGTCCATTTTATTACGAGAAATAAAAAGAACTATGCACAGATAGTTACTCTTGCCAATTATTGTATTTATTACAAGTATTTTCTCATTACATGTGTTGTTTTGCTATATTATCATTAACTATTTATCAAATACACGAGCAGTAATGTTCGAACAGGACTTGGTCATGGAAAGTGATTGAGAACCTTAAGCTCCTCAATGACTTGGGGGGCATATAAGATACTTAGCAAGTAAAGCATATCAATAGGCATATGTAAACACACGAGCAAAATAAGGGAAAGCATACTACGACACCTAGACTATTTTTCAAAATATTTAGTTGGTTTTGTGAAAATCTTAACAGAGCGTTATGCTAAGTTCGATCATATGCGCAGAAGTTATAATAGCAATAAGTATATTATAATATCATAATGAAATATCTTTGGGCCGCGAGAAATTGCTGCTCAGATGTAATTAAAATATAAAAGAAAATATACTTTTACAGCAAAATTGTCTCAACAACAAAAACTGATTGTTCGCATGTTTTAGTTACAAAGTTAATAAAAAAATTATTAAAAAAAAAATTATTGTGCTGCTGGAGGAGGGTCTCGTTGAGATGGTGAGTCGACTGTTGTTCCTGCATCTTCTTTAGCACCATCGATGTAGAGTCCAAGAAGTTTACTTAGTTAGTTAGATACTAATAGTAGTAGTGATAGCTAGTAGTAGTTATAGTATGTTTATGACTGTGGATTTTGGTTCAAGCCGGGATTTAGTTGGACACTCGTAGTAACACTTGTAGATTTTATAAGTTTAACCTATAGTTCAAGAATATTAATTATAACCTAAGGTTTGATTAATATGATTGATTATGGAGATGATAATTATTATACTATAAGGTTTACATAGACCTAATAAGATATTAACACTTGTCATGTGTAGGTTTAATGAGAAATTAAGTATTTTTGAGGAATAAGTTTATGAAGAGCAATATTTGAAAATCCTAGAGTTTGCCAGCAGCTTTGAAATCATTAAAGGACTTAGTCAAGGCTGTTTACTCAATTCAAATTAGGCTGAAAATGTGTAATTACGTGTATAATATTTTAGCGTATTCCAATATATCGCAGCTCTAAGGGGCGATATATCGCCATACGAGGATACAAAAAACACGTAGCTTTGCACGACAACCTCGACGAGCCTCAGGAGCATCAATCCAGGCGATATATCGCCTAGCATGGGCGATATATCGGCTGTGGTGCATGTTTTTCAAACGATTTTGAAACCGAGCTCATTTTAATCCTTAACCTCTTGATAAGTCCAGAATCTTTTTGACCGGGTCTTCAGCCTCTACTGAACGATTATTCAAATGTTTTTCAATTAAAAAGACATTATTTTATTCAAGTTAAATGAAGTTCTTTTCATTCTTCAACTCTATAAATAGGACCTAGTACCCAGCCATTTCTTCATTCATGAAGCTGAGTTTAGAGCCTACAAGCTGCTAGGATTACTATAGAGTGTTAAACACTTGGGTTGGGGTTATAAGTTTATTCATTATAAGCTTAATAAACACTTGGGAAGTAAGGTTTATAGTATATTTCGGTTGTGAGGTGTAGTTCAGTCATAGATGCATTCAAAGGTATTCCTATTCTAGTTCCTTTCTGTATTGTTTCATTAGTTCTTATTGTTCTTCTCTACTCAAATCCTAACTCAGTCTTCTCTATTATTAGTTAGGCATCTAAGTTCTTTGAACTTGAGGTTTCTTGTCGGTAAGTATATTTTTGATGGTGTAGTTCATTCTTTTCATCTCTTTTCTTTAGTATACTCACCTCTCTATTATGGTTTTTAGGAGTGTTCCAAAGTCCCGATCTTGTTCTCACATCCTGGTTTTCGATAAGGAAAATAGGTTAGATTTGTATGCTTTTATGTTGTTGATATATGTTTATGTTGTAAGTATGATATGTTTTTAGTTGTTTTAGTATATGAATTGTTTAGATAATAATCACATAATTTGTTTAGATAACGAATATAAAACTTGTTTAGATAACAAGTCCCAATAGTAGATTCCTTGGGCATATGATTATTTAGATAACGAGCCCCATAAATTTATGTGACTTGTTTAGATAACTAGCCCCGTAAATTTATGGGGATATGATTGCTTAGCTAGCAAGTCCCAAGAAGTATGATGGCCATTATAATAGATGTTTTATTTATATATTTATATGTTTATATTTTATAGTTTATAGTTTATGTGCATGTATATGTTTCATGCTTGTAGTAGATTTTCCTTGCTGGGCATTAGGGTCATTCCTTTATGTTTTCTATGTGCAAGAAAATAGTTTGGCGGCGGAAAGGTCCATCGCATCTTAGGGATATGTATTGAGGCATGATGGAATCGGTGGATTGAGCGTACGATTCGAGGATGAAGTTTTTAAGTCTTTTAGTTATTATTTCTATGTATTATTTTTCCGCACTTAATTTTGTAATCAATTTATTTAAGTTATGTTTTGTTTTATTTTCAAAACAATGGGATCCCATATCCTAAGTGAAATATTTATGTATTTAAACCTTTACTTTACAGTTTTAAATAAAGTTATGGTGTTTTCATATGTACATTTTCTTAAGATTAGTATAGTAGTTATTAATGGTGCAAGGTCTAGAATAGTTGAGTCGTACAATCGATGCATGTCGCCAAGGAAATTTCAGTAGATTCCTGAGCATTCTTTTGCTCTTTTAGGCGAGCAGCGCACTTCTCCAGTTTGTCCTGCCTAATCTGCTCGGGAAGGTAGTTGAAATTCACTCATGGGTTGTTCTTCCAAAACAAATAGAAGCAATTGAAGGTTGCTCCTCTGAACCTCTCTAGGTTTTGGGAATTTGTGTCCTCGAGCAGCTTGACCTGCTCCTCTAGCCCAGTAGCCTCCTTCATGCTGGCCGACAGGTCTTCTTGGAGTTTGGTTGCTTCCTTGAAGTTGTTTTCCGAAGCTTCCTCAAACTTCTCTTTGGTAGCAACGGCTTTGGCCAACTCTTCTTGGCTCCCTTTTAGATCCTTGGTTAAACCAGTGGCTTTTCCTTCAACCACCTTGATCTCCTCAGCATGTTTGGCCTCGATCTCCTCAGCATGAAACCAACCATGGCTCATGGTCAGGATACCCTATGAATAGAGAAAAAGTGAAATAGTTAGAGGCAATTAGAGAAAATGTTGCTCAACTAAAAAAAAACACTTACACTGAGGACTTAAGAAAGCCCGTGGCTAAGAACCTGGTTGTGCTTCAGTAGGGGAAGATGAGAAAAGGTTTCCTGGCTGCGACGGTGCTTTGACAATCTTTGCAGCTTTTCACAGGTAGCATTAAAAGAATTGTTCAGCAAGTCAGCGGTCAGGGATCTCCCCACCTGCTAGGAGGAAGGGCCATTGCGAAGATGAGGAGGAGGCGTTGATATTCTTGAAGGAGTTAGAGCCGAAGGATCTTCTGATTTAGCCTTTTTCTTGGAAGGCTTACTACTGATCTCCCCAGGATCCCTTTTGCTCAGTTTCTTCTTTCTTGAAGAAGCTTCAATAGATGCGTACATGTCAAAAGCGTCTTCAGATGGCATGACTACAAAAAAAAACCAAGTAGATATGTTAAGAAGCAGTTTGGAGTGATAATGGAATAATGTAAAGAGAATTACCTCGAACTATATTTACTATTTGATATATTATCTAAAGAACTACAACTACACTCACTATCTGTCTCGAAGAGGTCCAGGTTAAAATAATTGGTCGTAAATATAAAATTGACATCCCTATCAAATAAATGATAAGGGTTGGGAAAATTATCTAGATGTGAAAAGTCTATACCGTTCTCGTCCGAGGAATCAAGTATAGGACCGACATATTCCGGTAGTTTTTGCTTCCCCCTCCCATGATGGGCAGGGTCAGCAGTGGTTCGAGGGTTGCTGGAGGGCTCTTGGATGGTCACTCCCTTTGGTCGTTGCCTCAGGGGTTGTGACAAATCTTGTTGCTGCTCGGTGATTTCCTGTCATTCAGTTCCCTCTCCACTGGCACTCCCCATAGTGGGTTCCCTCACTTCTTGATGACGTTCCGAAAGGTCGACTGTCCTTAAATTGCTTTGAGTGACGAACTCCTTGACACTCTTTTCTTTGTTCGTCATGATGGCTAGGGTTGTGGCCCTTATCTCCATCTCTGGAGTGGGGTCTGGTCGATGCCATGGACCTAAGCGCAATACCAAATTACTAAGGACAAGGAAAAGAAAAACTAACAAAAATGAACGACCAAAAAGTCCGACCAGAGATTGAAAAGTTTACCTCCTTTTGTGAAGGCCAAGTTGTCAACAACCAAAACTGTAGTGAGGAAGTACTCCTGACAGTATTTCCCTACGTTGGATTTATGGGTAACATCATTCGGGAATATGCGAGCAGATTCATGGTGGCAGAAGTGGAAAAACCCCATGTTGTTTCAGTTGGGGTTTGATTTAAGATCGAACAGCTAGTTGATCTCGTGTAGGGTAGGCACATGCTGTTTTTTGTGGTTGTAAAGGATATAGAGTGCTCATAGTGCTCTATATCCATCGGGCATTATTTGAAAAAGGGTGACCTCGAAATAATTGGCTACCCCTTGGAAAAAATCGTGCAAAGGCAAGATTGACCCTGCCTCGATGTGATACCTCGACCAAGCAGTGAAGGTGCCTCCAAGGATGTTTTCCCTTTGGTCGGTTGTGGGTTTATGTAAGGTAATACTAGGAAGCCCATACTTCTTGGAATACTTTTCCACCATCCTGGTCGATGTGACACTAGGAAAGTCAACACACCAGACTGTTTCTGCTTAAGGGCTATCATGAGGAATGCCTTTTGGTTGAATGTCTGGTGGTAAAAAATTTAGAGGTTAAGGGTCGTTTGATAGACCCTAGGTATTGGTTGCAGGATGGTTAGAAGGTGAATTGGTAGTTTTCTTTTTCTTACAAGCAAAATATTTGACACGACCCATGTTTGGTTGACTGGCTGAAGGACTAGCTGTGGGATTTTGTTGTGAAGATAAAGGCTCAAGAAAGGGTAAAGATGGATTTTCGTGATCCTTGAACAACAACGCAAGAAGGTCATTGTCTATTGGTCTCTCACATCCCCAGGGATCATGGATGAATATCTGAGAAGAGCAAAGGGGAAGGGAGAATCTACTACTAATAGTTAGAAGAAAAAGAAAAGCAAGGATAACATTGCTCGTGTATGAAAGTTAAGCTTTTATACGATCAGCAACATCCTGATAAAAACACAATAAATGTGCAAGCAATTTGAAAAAACAGATCAAAATGCGAAAGTGAAAAGTCTTTTCAACTCCGAAAAGAGGCAGGAAAAACCAAATATTTCGAGAAGCTTAAAATTGAATTTTTACTTCGATTTTGGACCCAACATTAGTATTCTTATACACCACATTGCTTTTTAAGCATTGCCTTGTACATTACACTGCCTAAAATCTCTCCTAGCATAGTTATTCTATGTATTTTTGCATAAACCCGATTACCCATAAAACATTCCAAGAACAGTGTGAGCCAAGTTGTGGGAACAGGCAAATTAGGACAAAAAAACGTGAAAATTGCTACAAAAGTAAGAAGATGAATTCAAAAACTTACTTGAAGTATGAATTTGTTGAATAAAACATGAGGATGGTGCTTGAAGTTGATCGTAGATTCCTCGAATTGAACTGAAGGCGCTGGTTTTGTTGGAGGTTTTCCTAAGTGGTATTGAGGAGAGAGAAGGCTTGGGTAAAAAATAAAAAGGAGTGGAAGGGCATATATTTATATTAATTGGAACATTAATGCAAGGTAATAATGAGAATGGAGTTTCGAGGTATGGGGAATCGTAATAACCGTCAAAATATTTTTGGGAAACTGTAAAGATCATGACTGCGTGCTTTCTCGAAAAGGTACTGACAAATTTGATAGGTCAAACTGATAGCTGATTGAGTAAGTTTATTAAATGCTAGTCGCAGTAAATAAACTTGGGGGCAAATGTTTACCCTAAAAAATACTACTCGCTAATGTGGCGAGATTCGTGTACACGTGGGTTATACGTGTTTACTCAGTGACTACATTCAGGTCGACCAATGACCAAGATAGAAGTTGCACGATGGATTTAAGAAGAATGCTTAACCGTACGGTAGAGGTTGTGCTTCCATGTACGACCAGGTCTGGTCATGGTAAAAAAGTCACATTTAAAATACAGTTATAAGATATTTTATCCTATTTTTATGTAAATATTATGTTTTCCGTTATTTTTCAAATATGTATAAATCAAGGTGTATTGGGCCCTGTCGGCCCACAAGTAGATTCTGGAGCCTATAAATAGGACTCAAGGGACTCTTTCAAAAAAAAAAAAAACTTTGGATACCTTTTTGGAGCTTGTGAAACTCAGTAAACCCTTGTTTGTTGATCACAGGTTTCATAATATATCAATAACAACACTAAGTGGAAGTACGTTATTACCAATATTTGGGGTCGAACCACTATCAACATTGGTGTCGTTTATCTTCTTGAGTTCAATTGATCTTATTTCTATTTTTTTGATTGACTTTGTGTCGTTGACCAAATCAAGGGTCAACACCAGCCTTGGAGCTGGCCCATTGTACCTGATGCTTTAGTTTTCCAGCGACCATTGGGTCGGACAAGTGTATGTCACGCTCCAGATTAGGCCTAACCATAATGACCAGTGCTCAGGGTGCTATTTCCGCCCTTGACTTATAAGTCAATGCTTTTCAATCAGATAATGCAAATAAGCATACACCATTTAACAATTATCCAGACATAGAGCATTAAAGCATATTTACAGGGGCCCAAGCCCTAATCATAACTATATCTAACAGTCGGACCAAGCCCTAATCACATACATCACATATTGGGTCCAATTTTCTAACCTTTTGTCCAAGCGCAAGCAAATAGGCTAGCAAGCATGATTTCTGAGAACAATCCTCAACCGAGACCTATCGGTAACCTAGTCACAACCCTCAAATAACACTCCCATTATAATTTGATTCCATAAATGAACCTCGGGACTAATCTCTGCTCTCAGGACCTCCAATTCCCCCAAACAAAGTCGTAAAATCGTCCCCAAGCCCCTGGGCCTATGCCCTAAAATCATAAAACTAAGGCCCCTGAAAAATGCCCTGGCATCGTGGCACATCCTAATTGGCACTACACACCCAGCAAGAGCCTCCTGCCCTAGACCACCCTAGCGCCGCGACGCCCTTGTGCGAACCCATATATTTTTGGGTTTCTCAACCATTTTCTTCGAACCCAAAACCCTGCAAACTTACCAAAATTCCAAACAAAAACCACCCAAAACCCTGCAAACTTACCAAAATTCCAAACAAAAACCAGGCTTATACCCTACAAAAGTTTCCAACCATCCCAAAAAACTTATACACCCCAAAAACCACGCCAACTTTAACCCAAATCAAAACCCAACCATTAGTTTAAAACTTAAACCACAGCAGGAAACCACAAAAAATCCATAGCAAAACCTTACCTCAATGTAGAATCATGACCCCTGTGCTGTTCCAATTCAATCCTAGCTTCAACTGTTATATTATTTTATAATATAATGTAATATTATATTATTTTATAATATAATGTTTTAGATTAAATAAATGTATCATAGAGTGTCACATATTGTAACATATAATAGAGAGTTACATTATTTGGATATATGTGAAATATCCAAACATGTAACATATTTGGTGTTACAAATTCATCACAAATTTGTAACTCCTAAATATCACCCATTATTGTGTAGATTTGTTGTTACACAATATTGAGATGAATTTCTTAAAGCCATATGAGAAATGGCTGATAGAGATGTGATTTTAACTCTCATATTGTGTATGGAAGTTACAAAATCAAGTGGGAATAAATTGGAACGTTTTGGAAAAAACTGAAAAAATGTGTTGCTGAAATTGACTGAGGGCCGCGGCGCCTGGAACTAGCGCCGCGGCCCTAATGGCTGACAGCTTCTATAATTTCAGTTTTTTATCCAACTTTGAACGATTCCAACAGCTTAGTAACTCCCAATTCTCTATTTTAATTCCATAAAACACCCAATTAATCATTGGTAACAGCCATGGGGGTTGGTGGAATTTGAAATTCAAAGGGTGTCTCTAAACTCTATAAATAGGAGCCTAATGCTCACTTGTAAGACACACCATTTCTATCCACTAAAGCACTTGGCTAGAAACACCTTGAGGCTTGATAATTCCATAAAGCATTTCCAAAATCTGAGAGAGATCCCTTAGTGCTTGAGTTAGGGGGAAATAAGCTTTTGGACAAAGGTTTTAAACCTTGTTCAAGTTGGTGATCCCCAATCCTCTTCACTTAGGTTGTGTAAGTGAGAGTTTGTTTGTGGTTTATGTTCTTCCTTTTGTTCTATTGTTCTTCTTCTTATTCTCTTGTTTTATTTACTTGTATATTTTGTTTAAGAGTTGTAATCTCTTCATTTGGTCCAAACACTTTATTTTATTTGTAACTTTTGTTTTGAGTTGTATTTTACTATTCACTTCTTCTTCATCATCTTCTTCATTTCCTTTGTTTTATTTGTATTTTCAGTTATAGAGTTGTAACACTTTATTTAATCAATCTTGTCCATTGTAATATTTTGCATAGAGTTGTAACATAATCTTACCATTTCCATTGAGGCAATATTATTTTTCCTAACATTAACTCCCTTCAATTCTAAGCTTTCCTCTTTAACAAAGATCAAACTCCCCAAAGTTTCAAGAGATAGATAGAAGAACGAGAGAGATAGAGATAGAGAGAGAGAGAGAGAGAGCTGAGAGTGTTTTCCATGGTTCTTAAATGTTCTAAATTGGCTGAGTATATCTCTCCCTTAGGCAAGTAATGACTAAAATACCCTTTTCCCTTTAGCTTACTCTCTAATGCCCTTAAGGGAAAAACTATCATTGACTCCTTTCCTGCTAAACCAGATTAATGCCTCGTGATTCCAATTACTTCCAATATCCTCAAATAAACGCTAAATAATTCCCCATTACCCGATCAATCATAGTAATGTACTAAATTATCGAAATACCCATAGGCTCACCCCGAGCCGGGTATTTGACCCGTTATGACTAAACTGCTAACTTGCTCCCTAGGATCGCCTCATGTCGAATAACCCAAATATATTCACATAATAATGTGGTCTCAATCATGAACACATATATAATCAAATATGCTCTCAATGGGTCAACATTACAAAAATTCCCTTCTAATAAGAAATGGGCCCACATGCATGCTTAATACACCTAAACATGCAAATACAGTCATATTATAATACAACTCACATAATTCATGTAATCATGCATATCATCACATAATAATGCAATTAAAATAGTTATTGCCCTTATGGCCCCTTAATCAAGGCACTAAGCCGTATTAGGGAAATTGGGACATTACAACTTTGATAGGACTTTGTTATGCTTTCACTAAGGTAAAGTTCAAATCGAAAGATACTATATTTTTTGCACCAATACTATATGTGGTAAGAAGGGAGGATTATATTTAATAAAGTGGGGGAAGGTTGAGATTGGTTAAATATAATAGATAAGTTGTTTCCACAATGAGGTACAAAACACTTAACTATTCTCACTTAAGTTGAAGTGAAAACATGAGATTGCGTAATGGGCATCTATAATTGACTTTTATGGGCCTAAAGTGATACAATGAGGTTTCCAAGCATTCCCAAAATGTTTGGAGGCATTTGTAGACATTTTGGGGACATGTTCGGGGCATTACTATAGAGGCATCAACATTGTGTCACCTATGGGAGGTGATGCAACGCCCAAAAGTGCCCAAAAGACAAAACCCTCAGCAGAAGATGCATTGCCTATAGCGTGGCGATGCATCACCAACAAGCAAATTACGAATCGCCTGGGTGGTCCATATAGGACCGTACAGGTTGATGTCCTATTTCTAAATGATGTGTTTAAAAGCTCTAATCCTATTTGCTGGACTTAATGATGGTGCCTACACTATAAGTAAAGTTCATTAGAGTTGCAAAGTCTAGATTACACTTTTCAACTCTCTCTCTGTCCTGTCTCTTTCTAGCTCTCAAAGATCATAAGTTTTCTCCAAGAAACTCGTCAAGAATTTCTTGACTTGGTGAGTTTCAAAGGCTTGTTCAATCCTAAATCTCATTCTACTTTGAAGAAGCTTCAAGAACCATTAGGAAAACTTGGAATAGAGATTTTGGACAGCGATACTCCTCGTGTGTAAGCCTTTAGATGTTCCCCAAGTTTGAAGATTCAAGTGTTAAAAACAAAGGTTGTATTTCTCTAATTCTAAATCTATGAGATAGATTAATTTCATTTCATTTTAAAGGTTTCCCAATATATTTTGTGTTCGAACATTTGATAGTTCAATAGTATTTCACGTGAGGATTCCATTTATCTAGGAGGTGTAATTTCACTCTACAATATACATTATTTTCTAGTTTTTCTTTAATATTCGAATTTCAAGATTTGCCTTCATAATATGCATATGATTCTTGATTAGTCTCTAGGGTTTGAATTATTGAGTTTATTTCTATTATTCAATGTTGATTTAGAAACTGTAAAGCCATTAATTCCCAACAGTTACTACATATGCTCAGGTGGTTGAAAAGACCCTCACTACAGAGGGGGCAGAGGACAAGATATGGGTGGAGGGCACTGCAAGTCATGATGCTCGGAGGGTATTACCTCTGTTTGTTGGGCTGAGTAAGGGCAGTGGCCCCAATGATTAGAAGAGGAAGACTACAGATACATTTAGTACCCCTAGTTCAGATAATAAACTTCGGGGTACTCAAAGTGGTCGTCAGGGTGGAAGTGAGAACTGGAGGAGTTATCCATGGTGTGCTTGGTGCAAGAGACACCTTCTTGGACAATGTCAAGCCAAGGTATTCTTTTTATGCAGAGTGCTAGGTCATCTTCAGAAAGATTACCCACACTTAAGAAAGTGGAAATAAAGAAGGGAAACAACTAGGTTCCGACTCGAGTATTTGCATTGACTCAAATAGAGGCTAAGGCTAGTCCCACCATGGTGATAGGTGAATTCTAGTGCTGGCTCTCAGTATATAGTTTTGATTGATTCATTTGTATCTAGTAAGGTGATATACATATTTAGTAGACCTTGTGATGTGTATATTGTGGGGCTTGGGACTTTGTTGCCTACTAGGGAATTAGTAGTTTCTAGGAGATAGATTAGATCCTTACAAGTAGAGGTGGATAGTAGGGAGATGTTAGTAGACCTGATTGAGTTAGAAATGGAAGACTTTAATATGATACTAGGCATGGGCATGTTAGCCAAGTATGGGACGACCATAGACTGTAAGAGAAGGATGGTAACCTTTGAACTTGAGGTAGAGCACCTGTTCATGTTTGTGGGTGTTGTGAACGAGCATCACACTCCAATGATTTCTCCATTGAAGGCTAGAGACTTATTGCAAGGCAGTTGCACATGATTTCTAGCAAGTGTGGTTGATATCACTAAGGTTGTACTAGTTGGATTGGTCTATCAATTTTTGCATGTGTTCCCAGAAGACTTACTAGGATTGCCACCACATTGAGAGATAGAGTTTGTAATAGAACTGGCACCAAGAACAGAACACGTATCCAAGACACCTTACAAAATATCAACGACAGAATTGAAGGTTCAGTTACAAGATTTACTTGACCTAGGATTTATCATACCTGGTTCCTCATCGTAGGGTGCACTAGTGTTGTTCGTTAAGAAGAAGGATGGGTCGTTGGGGATGTGTATCGACTACTAGGAATTGAATAAGTTGAGAATTAAGAATAAGTATCCGCTGCCAAGGATCGATGGCTTGTTTGACCAGTTGCAAGGCCAGATAGTGTTTTCGAAGATTGATCTTTAATCTTGTTATCACCAGCTGAGGATAAAAGAGGAAGAGGTTCCAAAGATGGTCTTTCATACAAGTTATGAGCTCTATGAGTTCTTGGTTATGTTCTTTTGACTAACCAATTCCCTAGTAGCGTTCATGGATTTGATGAACAGAGTGTTCAAGGATTATCAAGACAAGTTCATGATTGTGTTCATTGATGACATACTAATATACTCCCAATTAGAAGTAGAACACAAGGAGCATCTTTGTTTAGTATTATAGCGACTGAGAGAACCCAACAGATTCCTATTATCATCTTCGTCAACAAAAATGTTGAGCGGCAAGGGGCAAAGGAAACAACTAGTGATGGACACGGGGAAGGGGAATTGGTAATGAGTGCTCCCCCAATCGTCATCCCCATTTATAATTTTAATTCTTGTCCCCGCCCCATCTACGCTTATTCGCTATCGGGGACAGGGTAGGCAATCTCCTATTGGGGTGGAGAATTCCCACAACGAACCTATTTATTTAAAAAAATCAATTTTAAAATAAATTTTTAAAATAAAAATAGTAAATTGTATGTAAATTAAAATATTGCACAATATTTATAATTTAAAATACTAAACATAATTCCATATAAAATTTAAAATATTAAAATGTTACTAATATTCTTGAATAACACATAAAGAAATATATAAAATACATATAATATATTATAAAAATATATAATAATTTAAATGGGGCACTATCAGGACGGGGAGTGTCATCCCTGCCCTGCCCATATAACATTTGGTGATTGAAAATTATTCTCGTCGCCGCCCCCGTTGTCCATTTAGACGGGGATTCCCTACCCATTAGGGGCGGGTCCCCCCGAGGCTGCGTACCCATAGGAAAAATGTGCATCTTACAAATTCTAGATTTAGGGAAAAAAAAACAATATTTAGTGAGAGTTTATATGATTTTTGCCATGATAAAAGTCCCCATATTTAGTGTTGCATCATATTATATTTTGTGATATGTTAACGTTTATTTTATATCTCTATATATGTGTATATATAAATTGATGTGTAATGAGAATCAACAATTCAATAAGTTTAATTTTTCCATTAGTTTAGATTTTAGATCATCAAATTCAACTATATTTTTAAAATCATTTTAACAATACTTTCATAAATGTATGTATTGTGAGCATTTGTTATAATTATATTTTCTTCACATTATATTTATATCCGGCGATAAAAATTTCTAATGATAATTGTTTTACCACAAAAAAAAAAAAAAATCGGTGATAAGTAATGTTTCTCTAGTACAACAAAATTAGAGTTTGATGGCTGCATGGGAAATACATTGTAGACATTCAATGTCTTGTATTGTGGGAGACGTTATTCTGAGGCCATCATAAGTGGTCTTACGATGAGTCTTAGGGGGAGACTTTGAAGACATTCAGTGTTTCCGTATGACCTCTCCCTCTATGAGTCATCATTGGTTTTTGTATTTTAAAAAAAAATAAAAAAAATAATCATTAAATATTTTTAATAGATTAATTAATAAAGTTAAAGTGGATTATTACATAATTAAATTTAATATATTTAATTATGTTTGGAAAATCTAAATTATGCAAATTTAAATTGTGGATTTTGATTAATAAAAATGAAATGTATATATAATATGTTTTAGCAAGTTAAATATATAAAATTGTAATATTTGTTGTTACACATACAAAATTAACAAATATTACACTATCTTGCTAGACATAGTATGAAAATAAAAAGTTAACAATAAAAACCTAATAATTGGGAAGATGACTTTGGACTATCGATAGCATATCAGTTGCCTAATGTTGTCGCATTTCACCAATATGTGCTGATGTCTATGACATAGTGTTTAGCTACAAAAAATATAAAGTAAAATAGGTTAGTTAATTATTATTATTTTTGATTATATATGTAATACATAATTTTAGATAAAATTAGTAAGCATTTCCCCTATAATAGTGACCTAGACATTTGTGAACAACAAGTCAAAATTTTCAAACAACACACGATAATTTTCTTCCTTATAGTTTCGCAGCACACAAACAAATTTTCTAGATTCTATTTCACTAAAAGACACAAGTTTTCAAACTTCACTTATCACCGCAACACACAATTTTACTCTCAGAACATAATTCACTATGGATGAATATTTAAAATATTCAAACTCCTTTGACATTTGTATAATAATATTAAAACAAAAAATAAGAGAATATACATACCTTTTGCAATTAACAATCTGCGCAAATTTATTTCATTTACTATTTAAATCCACAACCTACAAAAGTTTACTAAACATATGAAAAATTCAATATATTTCATTAACAATGTCACTAAAAACTCACTAATAAAATATAACATTGAAGTTCCTATATGTTTCAAATTTTAAAAAATAACAAAAAAATGTATAATTAATTTCTCTATATTAGCAAAATATATACTAAACTATTAATAAAAAATATTTGAACAATATATATAATTTTCAAATTTGATAATAAAATTTAAAAAATATACTAAATATTCTCCAATCCTAAAAATTATTGTATATAAACCCCACATAAAAAAAAATCACAATTAACAAATATTTCATATAATTTTTTGAGTAAATAATAAATAAAATTTTAAAAAATATTAAATATTCTTCAATTATCCTAAACTAAACAATCTGAAATTCACACTAAACAAACACATAAACCCCACTAAAAACACACTAATCATAAAAAAAAAACCCCAAAATAACAATGTCCTACAAACTGTTGATGATTTTTTTGGTCAACTAAAAAGAAAATAAGAGTGATTAAACACTTATAAACAAAAATAGGAAGTAAAGAAAGAACGAAAGATTTTTACGTGGTTTAGTAGTTAAATCTACCTTTGACTATGAATCAGTTTTATTATATTATGCGTTAAAGCTTCTGAGAGCGATTTCACAGAAGTCCACAATACAAATTTGTGTGTACTCCCTAAATGACTATGATCTAGGCAATTTATAGGCCTAGTTTATAGAATATTACTCTCTTAATTTTAGGAAAGTTACAACATATCTCATTTGGATTTAAAATACAAATGAATGTAACATAAATACATCTAAATGCATTACTTAAACAAATATCCCTTAAAAATAGGATTGTTTACACACACTTTCAACTAAACCAATAAAAGTAGGGATTTATAACCATATATGCACTGTTGATCCAACGCGCTTTCGAGCATACATTATATTTCAAGCTGAACATAATACTAACATCTCTTCATCATTGGTCAATCTGTTGATATTGTTCTTTGGAGGGAACCTCTACTTTCGAGCTCCTATGGCATGCTTGACTGCTAGTGACGTTGCACTTATATATATTTTCAATATCAATACAAGTAATCATACTAAATACTTTTAATGTTTTCGATATCTTCACTTGCAAGCCTACATTTCGAGGCTACTATTTTATCCTCAAAATTTGGGTGTAACATTTTCCCCCCTCAAAAGTATTTATTCAAACCCCTTGACAAGGAAACTTAAGAACTCCTCTTTTGGAAAACATGCCCATCTACAACACTTGAGTGTGGACACATGTCGACCTAGGGATGGTCATTAATAGTACTCAAGTACTAAAATTCTACCCACTTCTTTTCAAGTCCCTTTTTTGCCACCATTTTTTGAGATTTAACATGGTCAATCCGATCATTTTTTAATCCCGATTCAACGACCTAGATGTCTCATCAATCACCGCATTTTTTCCTATTTAAATCGTTCTTTAACCTTTTCTTTTTACTTTCTCTTTCGAAAAAACAAAACTCAGAACTTTTGCACGTTCCTTTCATAGAAAAAGAAAACTATATCTAAAATCCATCAATTTACCACTCGATTTCCTTTCGAAAATGAATTCCCCAGAATTTCTCTATACAAGTGTTACCAGTATACACTTTGATTTCACGATCAATTTCCCGAGTGTAAGCTTCTGATGTCTCTCTTATTTTTCATGAGTTTTTTTTCTTTTCTTTTAATGTTCTTGATTTTGGTTCTTCAAAATGTATTGGAAAATAGGGTATTTGATCAATTTTCTAAGATGTTTAGGGATAAAAATGAGATTTTTATAGACTAAATATGGTAAAAATGGCCATTATTTTTGCGGTTAGAGTAGATGAGATACAGGTATCATGTACCACAATAAATAGAGATTTAGAATAGAGTTTTAATTCACTTTAATCTATGATATCGCCATTTTTGGGCAACAACCCATTTTTCATAGAAAATCGGGTTTACCCGAATCGAAAATTAAGTACCCATTTTTTGTGGATATAATTTCACTCTTTGAACTCTATAAATATGACCCTTTACTCAGCCATTTTTCATCATCTTTTGTGCACCGTTCAGAGCCTCCAAGCTTCTAAGTTCATTCTAGACAGAAACACTACGGTTTTGGGGTTAAATCTTTCAAATCTAAAGTTTTTCTAATAACTTGGGAAGTAAGCTTTTATGTCATTTCGATGTTTGAGGTATAGAACGAAGCCCTAAGCTGTCTAAGGTACTTTTAATCTTCACGTTTGGTCCATTTCTATTCTTCTTATTCTTTCATTTTCTACAAATCCTAACTCGTTATAATGACCTATGGTTAGGATTTCAATTTCTTTGAAACTTAAGGTTTTTGATAAGTCTTTATTCCAATGGTTTAGATCTTCTATTCATCTTCTTTTCTCTAGAGGACTTATGGTTTCTTTATGTTTGTTTTTAGGTGTTTCCAATCCCGCTCTTGTCTCCAATATTCCAGTTTTTTTGGTAAGGAAAATTAGGTAGTTTAGTTTATCTTTTGTATGACTTAACATTTCAGGTACAATAATGGGGTAAGTGTGTTTGGACCTAAGGTGTCCAATAATGTATGAAAGACTTATGTCCGGTAGGTTGGGTTGCCAAAATTTTTTGATGGACCTAAGTTCATGTCCGATGTGTGACATACTTTTATTAGGGGCTTAATTTCCACCCCCTGTATAAGCACTTATCTTTTTATTTTATCTGACTTGTTATTATGATCAATGACCTATATTTATGATTATGACTTATGACCTATGATTTGATACTATTGTTATGAATTGATTATGATTTATGATTATGACTTAGGCTATGATATGACTTGTGGTTTTATGATGTGATATGATTAGTATAAATAAGTTTTTGTTATGACTCTTGTGAAATTTAGGATATGTTGATTAAATGATTATATGACTAACTCTTGTTTGTATTTTCCTTACTGGGCTTAGAAGCTCACCCCTTATGATGTTATTATTACAGGAAATTCAAGATAGAAAGGTCGGTGGTGAGTGCGACCTATGAGCTTCGTGATGTACTTGTGGGGACCATATAGTCGGGAAAGATGAAGTGGGCCTATTTTTATTAAAGCATGTTCAGTTTAAATTTTTAATTAAATGTTGCTCATTTTTATGTTAAAGGCACTTATTTTTTGTAAGACCATGGATCCACGTATTTATTTTCGAGTTGTTATTCAATAAAAGTTCAATATTTAGAGATCATTACACTGTGCATTTTAAACAATGGTAAACTCATTAACCAAGTCATTTGGCCATAATCGTGTAACTAAATGTGATTAACGGTTTAGGGTTAAAAAATTTGGTCAAATATACAACCATTCACTAAAACGTTTACTGTATACATTGGGATCCCAAAATACATTGTAAATGTTAATTACAATAAAAGAGATACAACTAGCCGACCTAAGCGGAGAAATAGGGCATAACCTTAGTTCCTCTTTAAACCCTCGGTCATGGTGGTCGAGTTGCCGCATATGTACACACGGTCACCTAAGGTCTGCAACTCAAGGATGGTCCAACTTTTGTTTACCTTTACCTGCACCACATAGCACCCGCGAGCCGAAGCTCAGCAGGAAAACTCAAACATGCTAATAAGCAGACAATAACATTTCACCAAATAATAATAAGCATGCCTAGCAGTAATAACCTAATTCATGCATGCAGAAAATTACAAATAAATTTTTTTGGAGTCCTGCGCCATGAGTAGATGACTAATAAGTCTCTCAGGGTTCCTGCGCCCTGAATAGATGACTAATAAGTTTCTCTAGTGAACTACGCCTTGAATAGATGACTAATAAGTTTCTCTAGTGAACTACACCTTGAATAGATGACTAATAAGTCTCTTTGGGGAATGGCGCCCTAAATAGATGACTAATAAGTCTCTCTGGGGAACTATGCTCTGAATAAATTACTAATAAGTCTCTCAAGGGTTCTGCGCCCTAAGCCATATGACATTCCAGTCACCTGAGCCTTTTAGCCCTTCCTCTAAGTAACTAGTCTTAGGCTAGACAAACGCTTTAGCTTTATTCGACCAATAGGTCAATCAAGCAATTAATGCTCATGTTGATCAAATCTAATCATTTCGGCATGCGATCAGAATGCTATTGCCGCTCTTGACTCATAAGTCAATTTTGTACGACCAACACTCAATACTATTACCGATCATGACTAATAAGTCAGAGCTTCACGACAAGTATTAAACACCATTTTCGTTTCTTAACTAATAAGTCGGTGCTTCCTCAATGAGGTAATACAAACAGACATATATCATATGTCAAATATCCAGATATAAGGCATTCAGTATGCTTAATCAATAATCACAAGCATAATCATAATCATGCACAATTAGAGAGACCCAAGCTTTGATCAATTCCATGTTCAACATTCATGCCATGCCATAACGATATGTATCACTTGTTTCATATGAATCACATACTAGGTGCAGTTTTCTTAGCGCATGTTTGAGCGTAAAATATATAAAGAGCGATCCTTGAGAACGATATGTCCTTAGGCCCCTTAGCAGTCACCTAATTATAACCAAATATGAAATCCCACAAATAAAATGAGTAATAACAGGTTCATGGACTAAAAACCAACTCCCGGGACCTAGAATCCTACTAAAAAGTTTGGTAGATTCGATCTTGTGTCTTTAGATTCAAAAACCCACGCTCAAAACTGCCTAAAACCCAATCTGGCACAAAGAGGACTGGCGGGCTGCACCCCCAAGACATAGCCCCTTGTCTGGGTGCTACGGGCGGGCCGCAACTTGACCATGAGAGTCACGGCGCACCTGCCAGACAGAGCCCAGGTGAGGCTTTGGGGTTCACTAAAGTCATATGTTGCATAAACTCGGTTGCGACTTGACCCTACGAACCCAAATCCCCTGCATTTCCTTCAATCTAAACCTCTACCAAAACTCATCAAACCAGTCCCAATATCACAACCAAACTTTAATACAACATTATTACCATTCTAACATCAAAACCCAAGCTTTATACCTTTTCGAACATCATCGAATACCAAATTACACAACCAAACTATCAACTTGCAAACCACCTTAAAAACAGAGTAAAAACCAAAGATTTAAACTAAAAATCCTTACCTCAATCCTTGAATTAACACCTTCAGTATTCGCAATCCAATCTAAAACTCTCAAGCCTTAAATCCTTAAGCTTCAATCTCCTAATTTGCTTCAAAACTCCAAACCATGTGAGAGAGAGAAGAAGAACACTCTATTTTTGCCTTAGTCCTTCTTCAACCATCTTAACATAAGCCTATCTTATAGCAAAAATGATGGAAATGCCCCTAAGCCATATTAATCCTTCAAAGCCACCCAAGGGAATAATTGACATTTCCCACCTATCCCATTAATCATTATTGACATCATCCAATTCCCATTATTTCCAATATCCTCAAATGATTATTAAATCATATCCCATTACCCGCTCATTCCCAATAATTTACTAAAAACCAATTTACCCCTAGGCTCACCCCGAGCCCAGTGATTAACTCCGTTATGACCAAACTGCTAACTTGCATCCTAGGATCGTCGCATGCTGAATAGCTCAAACATATCCACATAATAATGTGGTCTCACCCAAATATCACATATATTTACACAAATATACAAATATGCCCTCCACCGGGCCAAAATTATGAAAATGCCCTTCTAATCAGAAGTGGACCCACATGCATGCAAATATCATTCTTTAATAATACAACTCACATGATCATACATATAATCACATATTAAATCAATAATTGCCCTCCTGGCCCCTTAATCAAGGCCCTAGGCGTTATTAGGAAATTTGGAACGATACAAGAGTAAGCATACAACAAAGGATGTGAACAGACAACCTTATCAAAGGAAAATGACCGAACACTGACGAATATCATAGAATGACCTATGCTCAGACTTGAAAGCATTGTTAAAAAAAAAATTGACTGAAATAGCGACCAGAATTAGAAACACAACTTCTAAGAACTTCTCCACTAGAATAGTTGGACAAGTGGTAGGATCCTCCATAACCTGATGCACGGTTGGACTTGATATTGAACAAGTGATGAACGTCCAAAGCGTCAGGAGGAGGCAAATCAAACACTTTATATTAAATGCGCAGCAGTGCGAATAATCTATAACTATTCGACGTCAGCTAAAAAAGGGATATTCCAAAATAATCACATATTTCCACAAAATATGTGCGAAGTGGAAAGAAGGCACCTGTTTGGCAATCCATGGGACTCCAAGCAGTACATATGTTTGGTCGGGAGTCTACTCACTCATCATTAGTTGGGAATCTAAGTCCAAGCTCACCAAAGAATCCATATTTTTTTATTGAATGGGATAGATCACTTGTAGAAAAGGTGGACTTTCGTGTTACAAAACCTTTCAATCTAAAGATTTCTTAGAGCTCTATTTTGGTATAGTAAACCTCCTCCCTTTTCCTTAAAGCTCTTGATTTCTTAGGAGACATGGGCCTGGTCACAGATTAGTAGAAAATAGGGATGAATAGATCGCTAAACACTTCAGAGAATAAGGTCTAACAAAATCGTAGAAGAAGTCAGACACCTCAATGATCATACAAATGAGGTGCCTGAAAAAATAAGAAAAGAGTTATGTTTTGTTTGAATACACATTACAAGGCATGTTCACCCATATGTGTACCAGTAGGGTGAAAAGAACTAGAACAAGGATCCATTACAGAAATTTGCAAACCTAAAAATAATATATTATCAATCACATAGCAACATGGTAAACAAAGTTAAAAGTAGTATGAAATTCATTCCTTGCAAGGGCAAGACAATTCACTTATACTAGCGAATCTAAGGCATGCAAGAAATAGAGGTTACTAGAAGTTCTTTGTTTTCTTATTTCGTAAGGAGATTATATGATGAACAAATAGGAAATATTTATACATAAGAAGAGAACACGGCTCATGAAGAAAACCTGTTTGCTGACCGCCTTTCTTCATTTTAATGCTCATGGTCGTCTGTACACTATTTGTGTGAATGTTATTGAAGAGCATAAACCAGCAGATTCACTCGCAATCTAGCCTATGCTAAGCGAATGGAACACATGAAGTACAAAAATAACATGTCAAAAAACATTCAAGGCTTGCATAAGCAGCTCGCTCTCTTATGTGCCTTTACGAGATACTAATATAGTTTGTTTACTTTAGAGATTGTGAATAGAGACTCCCTCAAGCTTTGCATCATGAAGAATCGTGAAAAAAATGAAGCAGAACGTTGGTTTACTCATTTTGCATGAGGAAAATGGACACATGTTCGCTTTCGCGTGTGTTCGCCCTTGGGTTTAGAAAAAGTTCATGAATTTGCTTGTCTTTATCTATTCGCCTATAACTACATTCGGGGAGGGAGTGAAATACTTTTATATGAGGACAATAAATTTATTTTATATGTTTGTGTGAAGATCGTAGGAATGCAAATCTATGTTTCAAAATAGGTCACTTACGTGCCTTTAGAAGAAATGAACACAAGTATATATGAATCAAGGGTCCTATTTTCTTATATTACAAAGATTGTTTATTCCCTATTCTACTTGATAATCAATAATGCTACAAAGAGGTTGTTCGTTAGCAAGGCCTTAAAAAAGATGTGGGGCCCAATAACACGTGTATGCATCAAATAGTCTAAGGGATAGAGCTCATGTGCCATGCTAGAGACCGATTGCTCAAAATAAAGAGGAAGATAACCTGTTCACCTATCTTTATTCGACCATGATTACATTCATGGTGAGAGTAGAATTAGGCGAACAGAACCTGTTTGGAAACATCACATTTCCTATGTGGAAAATTAGAGCAAATGGTGGTAATAGCAATAAGGGAAGTTGGTCACTGATCTCTACATATCTAGCAACAAAGTGACAAGAAGTTATATGTTCATACTTATGAATATACTAGAAGCTAGCAGCTTTGTAAATCTAGTCGCCTATACCAAGGCATAATAGGAAGGTAAAAAATTATGTTTGGAACGAATATAATAATTGTATTTGCAGAAGGAGCTTTAGAGAAAATGTTGAAGCATCGAATAAAGAATTGTATTTGTTCACCTATGGTAACCTAAACTAGGTGAAAAAGATAACAATAGAATGCTTGGAGGTTATGAGAAGAGTTCCTTATATGCCTTTTCTAAGAGCTAGCAAAATGGAGTTGAATTGGTTTGCTTAGTTATGCATATTACCACATATTACTTATACGAATTGATTTTCTAATGATGCCAGCAAAACAAAATGATAAACAAGTCAACCCTGTTAGTTCAAATGCATATGTATATCGGAAATTAGGAGCAAACAAAAATGGCAATGAATGCTTAACTACAATAGAGAAGAATAGGCAAAGTGGTGCCTATTTACCCAAAAACGGCCCCTGATGATGTGGTAGGGTTGGTTCACACGTGGGAGGCACGTGGCAGCTTTAAGTGATTGTATCTTGCTCGGCCATCGACCAGAAGTGGTTTATCAAGCATTATATTTACTAACGACCAACCTGGTCGCATATATTCATTAGTTTCCTTTATTTATGGAATTCTATAATTATGCATTGATTGTAATTTATTTTATTGCCCAGATATACAAGTCTTAATGGTAATTAAGGCCCACTGGCCCATGTAACTTCCTAGAGCCTATAAATAAGCAACAAAGGGCTCAAAGGGGGGGACTTTTGTTCTTTTGAGCTTTGAACTCTGAAAGAAAATTATAGTGTGATTATTCACCGAAGTTGTAATCCTCCCAAAGCTTGTGAAACTCGTGAACCCTAGTTCATTGATCACAGTATTGGGATTCTACATCAATAAGAACACTAAGTGGAGGTAGGTCATTACAATTCAATTGGGGTCGAACCACTATAAATCATTTGTGTTGTTTACTTTTCCATTTGAATTTCTTATTCTTTTCATCTCCGTGTTGTTGAAAAATTTTAGGGTCAACATTTTGGTGCTTTCATTGACAATTGAACTCAAGACTATCCAGAAAATCAAATGGCAAAAACATCTTGAAAGACGGGACAAAATTTTGGCGCTGCATCCACCCATCCTCCTCCACAAAATGTGGCTGAAGATGAGCCACAGTTGGAGTTCAAAGAGGAAGAAATGGATTTTGAAACCTTAAAGACAACACTGATTGTGTTGCAGGAGGAGTTGGCCAATTTGAGGGCCAATAAAGATAATGCGGGTGCGACGATGGCGTTGCAACAAAGGGAAATCAAATGTCAACGCCAAGAGTTGAATGAGCGGCAGGCGGACATGGACCATCGACAGAGAGACGCCACTGCCGCCTTGGAAGCAGCCATTTAGTTGGCCTGGGGGAAAGCTACGCCGACCTCTTAACCAGATCAGCCATCAAGGGCCACGCCACAACAAGGCCCAAACGCAAGCCATCCACCTGAACTAGCCAGCCCTCCAGGGTCAGAGAAACCTCCTGCTGCTCAACAAGATATCCCATTCCATGATCTTATGCAGCAACCACCTTCTCGTGCTAATCATGGTAATCCCCAGCTCCAAAGGTAGAATAGGACAGGGCAGCCTCCCCAATGTCCTAGACGCCAAACTATTGAGGAACAAAATCCTCCGAGCAACGAACATCGTTCTTCTGCTAATAGAAGTCATACTAAGTCAAGCTCTGTGGTTAGGGGCCCCCCATGACATAATAATGCCTAGGGACCCACCAACCAACACAGGCCTCCCCCGACGCTCGGGAGATGCCAGCAAGAGGAGGGAATAGTGCGACTAGCTGGCTGCGCCATAGTCGATCACATTTCAGGGACGGACATGACTATAATGAAGCTTATTTCGGCCGAGGGAATGCTGGTCGAGGGCAAAGAAAGAAAGGTTGAGAAAGGAACCCCCCACCAAGATAAAATAGGACTTCGAGCCAAAATCCTAGAAGGCAACCTAGGCAGCCTATCGTTTTTGATCAGTTGGGCGCTAGCGAGCAAAGGCCCAGAGAAGACGGCTTGAGAGATGTGCTCAACGACATGCGCGAAAGGCACGATGAGTCGGCTCCTGTGGCACAAGTCACCCTAGCAATCCCAAATGGTGTGCAGGCTCGGATCGATGCACTAAACCAGGCCATCCAGCTGCTAGTGGGAGCTGGACATCCCACATCAAGTATGATTGGAGAAGAGGCACTCCATTCATACAAAGAATAGCTGTGGCAAAAACCCCTAGCAAGTTTAAGATGCCAGTATTGCCCAACTTCGATGGATATAGGGACCCAGTATCTCACGTGAATAAGTTCGAGATACAAATGGACATCCAGAAGGTGTCAGATGATGCTCACTGCAGAATCTTTCCAGACACTCTATCTGATACTACTTAAGAATGGTTTTTTAAATTCCCTCCTGCTAGTATAGTGTGATGGGAGTTCTACGGACAATTCTATGCTGGTCATGTGCATCGACTGAAGCCACTCAACTGGTTGAGATATGCCAGAAAGAGGGAGAGTCCTTAAAGGAGTATGTCCAACGTTTTATGCGAGCAACAGTTGGGGCTAAAATAGTTGGAGATGAAGGGAAAATGATGGCCTTTACTACTGGAGTGCGGCGCCACTCTCCCTTCTGGAACAGTTTAAGGAAGAATGGGGTGTAAAGTACCCAGGAATTCCTTGATCGGGAGAACCGACATATTAAGCTCAAAGAGGCGATTCCCAATGAAGGGAAGTCACCTGCGAAAGACAAAGGATGAAAGGAAGATCCCACAAAAGCTTCCAACGGGTCAGATAAACCCAATGGCCACAGAAAAAGCAACATGAACGGAAAAATTGGTGGAAAGAGGAAGAACAATGAGCCGTCGACATCTGAGAATAAGTGCCCCAAAGGAAACAGGAACATGCCATGATTCACCAATTATACGGCCCTTGTCGAAAGCAGAGTGGAGGTGTACCAGGCGACCAGCTCCAATGTCCCTTACAAGAGACTAGCACCAATAAGGAAGGATATCTCCAAAAGAGATTGAACAAAATTTTGTTGTTTCCACAATAACTATGGTCATGACACCAATGAGTGTAACCGATTGAAAGATGAAATTGAGTTCTGTTGACGCGGTTCTTCGCCAACAGGTAATTAAGAAAATAAGAGAAAGGGATTAGTGCTGAATAATGAACCGAAACAGATGAATGATCTTAAAATGGACTAATGACACGAATACGTTTTTAGGTGGTTCAAAGGTTAAAATCCTTCTACTCCACCAGCCAATATTATTGATATATTTCTGGTATTCCTTACAAAGTATTTCGTTACATAATAGAATCCAACCCTTTGCAACTCCCAGGATCTCCATATTTATAGGAGAGGGCACCTGGGAGTTGGTAAGGGGGGTCATCCCGTGACCTTCTTACCCATCACGTCACTTCTGTGACATTCATGATTAATTCCTAAAACCTGACAAATAAAGTGTGGTCTAATCAATAGGAAAGGGGGATAATGGGCCGCACGGCCCAACCCAGTCGTGGGTGCCTGAACACGCACGTCCATGCTGCGTGTCCGAGAATTCAGGGATATACCAGACACGTGATGTCTGATATATGCACGTTTACATTGCGTGGTTGACTTTATAAAGGGCCACAACTTCCAACTCCAGCTCGTGCCTCGAGCTAGATGCCTTCTTGACCTGCGGTCTTCATATTCCTGACTCGGCCCTTAAATAATCTTGATAAACCTTTGGTTACCTCGAGCTAAAGAGGTAGGACCTGACAATAGCAGCTCCGGCCACGTGGTATCCACGTGCCTGATATAATTATGCCACATCTCATCTCGCTAATAGCCCATGGAAAATTAGTGCGTACAAGCTCCTTATCAGACAAGGACACCTGAGGAGGTATGTACGAGCCACTGGAGGTTCTGAGTGAGAGGCTCAAGGAGGCAACGAGCAGGATCCTGTACGCCAACACTCACCACCTTTACAACCACCTCCTATGGCAGGTACATTGCGAACCATCTGTGGTGGCCCACACCTTGCAGGAGATAGTGGGAAGGCAAGGGAGCGATACACTCAGACCTTATGCCATGACCAGGACATTGAAATGCTGAATGTGGAGGAACGGACTCCCAAGAAAGCTCGAACAAAGGAAAAGCTTATAACTTTCTCTGAGCTTGACGCCCAGCATGTCTAATTCCCTCATTCGGATCCTCTGGTCGTAGACATCCAAATAGCCAACATGATGGTTAAGCGGGTGTTAGTTGACACAGGGAGCTCAGTAAATATCTTGTACAAGTCCTCACTGGAAAGAATGAAGTTGTCAAGGAAGGACTTGGAACCGTGAAACCAAACCATTTATAGTTTTTCTGGCAAAGAGCTCACGCCAAAAGGGTCGATTAGGCTTCCGGTTACAACAAGTACTGCATCTGCGAATAGGAAATTACTCACTACTTTTATAGTAGTTGACTGTTCTTATGCGTACAATGCTGTGATTGGAAGGCCTATTCAGGTCAACTTGCGAGTTGTAACCTCAATCTGGCACTTCGCCGTGAAGTTTCCAAATTACGTGGGGGTAGGATGCATGTTGGGAAACCAGCGAGACACGAGGGAATGATATAATTCCTCGATTACTAAGGCGAAGAGGGGTAGATCAAGAGAAGGCGACCGAAAAGAGTTGTAGTTAGCCGATGAAATGCAAGCCCAACCAGGTGAGCATGTTAGCAAATAGGGTGTTGCCCAAAGTGAGGATAGGGACTTAGATCCTTGCTTTGGGGATTTTGACGAGGAAGTAGGACCAGACGAGGACCTTGAAGAGGTCCAACTAGATGAGGCAGATCCGACCAGGGTTGTGAACGTCGGTAAAAACTTAGAGACAACAACGAAACAAAAGCTGGTGGAATTTTTGAAGAAGAACAAGGAAGTCTTTGCCTAGTCGCATAAAAATATGGTTGGAATTGACCTAGCAGTTATGAGCCATGTCCTTAACATAGATAAAAGTTTTCCACCAGTACAGTAGAAAACAAGGCTGGCATACGATCAAGATGCCAATAGTCGATTGTTGATGGAATCTTTGGATTTGGTCGATGAAAGGCGCGAACAAGCCCAACTCCTAGTAGCAGCTTACTAAAAAAAAGTCGCTTGGTATTTCAACTCTAAAGTACGTGAAAGAAATTTTAATGTGGGAGATCTGGTACTTAGAAGAGTATTTCTTAATACCCGCGATCAAGCTGCTGGAGTGCTTGGACCTAATTGGGAAGGAGCATACCAAATCGAGGAAGTCCTTCAACCAGGCACTTATAAACTTGCTCACTTAAATGGAGATCTCATTCCTCACTATTGGAATGGAGAGCGCCTACGTAACTATCAATAAAAATTTCTTCTTAAAGAATTGACTTGTATTAATTTTACTTTTTACAAGTTTATGAACAAGGGTTAGTCAATCATGTGACTGATCGCTTATAAGTGTAAGATCAAATTTTTGATCACTCTTACAGACACGATTGTCCATTTATTACGAGAAATAAAAGGGACTGTGTGCAACCAGTCAATCATGCCAATTATTGTATTTATTACAAGTATTTTCTCATTATGTGTGTTGTTTTGCTATATTATCACTTTTATCTTTATTACGAGCAGTAATGTTCGAACAAGTCTTGGTCAAGGAAAGTGACCGAGGACCTAAAGCTCCTCAATCACTTGGGGGGCATATAAGGTATCTAGTAAGCAAAGCATATCAACAAGTATATGTAAACACATGAGCAAAATAAGTGAAAGCATGTTATAGTACTTATAATTGCAAGTATTATAATATCTAAGTATTTTTCAATTTTTTTTTTAAATTTTGTTAAATCAAACCAAAGTGCTATGTAAGTTCGGTCATGCAAATAGGATGTTGTAAAATATTGCAAGTATTATAATATCTAAGTATTAAAAGTAAATTGTTTTACACCGCAAGCAGTTACTGCTCGGATATAACTCTCTATTTAAAAACAAAGGTGCCCATGCAGCAAAAAATATATTGTCTTGACACTACGAACCAAGGTCCATTTTTCCCATATTAAAAATTTAAATAAAAAACAGGAAAAATTATGAACCAACAGGATCTTGAGGAATTTGCTGGTTGACGGCCAAAGAGATTTTGGGGGATGCTGGAACTTTCGCTCGCTCCTCCTTTTCAAGGTGAGTCGGACACCTATTTATCTTAGATTGCCTCATACACCCTGATAGATAGTTGAAGTCTGCCCCGTAGTTGTGCTTCCAGAATATATAGAAGCATTTAAAGGTGGCTCCCTTGTACCTCCCCAGGATACTGACATTGGTCTCCTCGAGCTCTTTGACGCATTCCTCCAACCCCTCAGTCTCCTTTCTGCTGATGAACAGATCATCTTGAAGCTTGGAAGCTTCCCTGAAATTAAGCAAAGAAGCCTCCTTGTACTTCTCTTTAGCTTCAATGGCTTTTGTCAAGGTAGCCTGGTGTTGCTTCAGCTCTTCGGCCAGCTTGACCTTCTGTTCAATCAATTCAACGTTTTTCTTCTCGGCTGCTTCGAGCTGCTCGGTGTATTTGGCCTCAGTCACCTTAAGCTCCTCAATGTACTTGGCCTCAACTGTCTTAATCTCCTCAGCGTTTCTATCCTCGGACGCTTTAATCTGCTCGCCAAGCCACTTCTCGTATTGAGCGACCAGGGCTCCCAAGTGGCGCCAGCTAGCGCTCATGGTTAGAACTCCATGCGATCAGAAAAAAAAAAGAAAGATAAAACTGTTAATGGAAATAAAATGACAAGATAAACAAATAAAGATCAGAAAAAATGGCAACTTATGTTGAGTACTTTGTTCAGTGCTCGGTTAACGATCTGATCGACTTCCATGGAGTCAGTACCGATGATGGCTTCTCGGCTGCATCGATCCCTCGATAGCTTAGTAAGCCTATCTTTGTCGAACTGAGAACAATGTTCGACAAAGCCTCTCATGTCTGATTAGGAAGTGTCTGGTTAGCAGGAGCTGGATGAGGTTAGTTAGCAGGCTCTAAGGGACGTGTCTAGTCGGCAGGGGCTAGTGGAGACGTCTGGTCGATGGGAACTGGGGATGGTGTTGTTTCCTTGGAAGGAACTGGTATTGGAGGATCTGCAGTCCGATTCTTTTTTGTCGGAGGGTTGTAGCTACTCTCTCTGCGATATTGCCTGCTCCCTTTTTTCGTGTTCGAAAGAGGAGCGAGTTTAGGTTTGCTGTACAGGTCGAATAGATCTTCAGCTGACATGACTACAAAATCAAAGCAAACAGTCAGGAAATATAGATGGAGATACCTACTAAATCATGTAAATAAGATCAAATAAATTACAAGTAAAATGCCCGAGCTACAACTAATGGTCGCTACATTATTTATTATACTACTACTACACTCACTCACTACCTTGAACAAGTCTGAATTTAAATTAGGTGTGTATTTAAAGTTGTCGTCCCCGTCAAATAAATGACAGGGAATGGGCAAACTATCTAAGAGTGAGACGTCAGTACCGTTCTCATCTGAAGATTCAAGAATAGGCTCGGGGTGTTCAAAAGTCTTCCGCTTGCCCTTTCCTGGTGGAGTAGGGGCAGCAGCTGCTCGCGGGGTGCTGGAGGGTTCCCTAATGGTCACTCCCGTTGTCCTCCTCCTCTGAGGTTGTGACACATCCTTATGCTGCTCGAGAACTTCTCCACCGGTAGCACTCCCCGCAGTTGATTTCCTCACTTCCTGGTGAGGTGACAGAAGGCCAACCAGCCTTAGATTATTCTCCGTGACCAACTCCTTGATGCTTTTTTCTATATTGGAAATGCTGGCCAGGGATACTACTCATATCTCCATTTCAGGAGCAGGATCTGGTCGACGCCATGGACCTGAATGACACCAAAGTACCAAGGAATGTGCATAAAAGCTAAAGGAAATTGAACGACCAGTGAATGAATAACTTTCCTCCTTCAGTGAAGGTCAGATTGTTGGCGACCAAGTTCGTTGTTAAAAAGTACTCCTGAAAGTACTTTCCCACGTTGGACTTGTGGGTAATGTCACTAAAAGTGCGAGCAGATTTCTGGTGGTAGAAGTGGAAGAACCCTGAGATGTTTTGATTGGGGCTGGACTTGAGATCAAATAAATAATTGATCTCGTGTGGCGTAGGAACAGGCCACTTCTTATGGCTGTACTGAATATAGAGAGCAGAGAGCCACCCCCTAAAAGAACGGATGAAGAGGCAAGGTTGCCCCTGCCTCAATGTGATATCTCAACTAGGCGCTGAAGGCACCCCCATGCTGGTTTGCCCACTGGTCAATAGAAGGTTTGTTAGGGTTACCCCAGGAAGTTCGTATTTCTTTAGATAATTCCCTACCAACCTAGCTGTAATATTGCTAGGAGGTGAAACATACAATTCGACCTCTGATCGAAGGACGTCTCGAAGGCAGGATTTTGTTTGGATTTCTGGCTTGGAAGTGTTTTCAAGTGGTGGGCTGGTCGAACGAATTTCAGCCCAAGGAGCAGGCCGATTAGCAGAAAGTTTTGCATATGTCTTTTTTTCTGAGCTGTGGATTTCACGCGACCCATGTTGGTTAGCCTGGTCGATGGCCTATTTAAAGGGTTATGAGAAAAGGGAATTTCCGGGATTAGTAGCGACGGATGTTCTTGATCTTTGAGTAACTGCACGAGCAAGTCATCGTCGATCGACCTCTCACCACCCCACGGATCGTGCATGAAAATCTGCAAACAAAAAAGGGGAGATGAGAATCTACGGCCAATAGACCACGGAATTAGAAAAGTTGGAATAAATTTGCTCGTGTATAAACGTTAAGCTTTTATACGACCAGTAGCATTCTAATAAAAACACTAAATTTTATGCGAACAGCTTGGAAAACAGATTAAAAAGCAGAAGTGAAAAGTTTTTTAGAAAAAACTTAGTTTTTTTCTATGTACTTAAAAATCAAATTTTTACTTCGATTTTACGCCCTAAATCAATAATCCTAACTCCCAAACCTATTCCTAAGGCTCATGTAGTGTTTTTTCCTTATCCTATCATGCTCATGCCTACGTGCCCATTTACCCAAATTGGTTTTTCAAGAATATTCAACTTCGAATCCGAAACAAACCAGAAACTAGATATTGCATGGCATCTCAATGACTCAAAAGTTCGAGAAACTTGGATAAAAATTGATGCAAATCTCTGAGACGTTGAGTCGAGTGGCTGGATAGAAACACCGTGAATCGCTAAAATCATTTGAGTTTTCTGGGTTTTCTATGCTCAGTTCTTGAGGAGAAAATGAAAAGTAAAAAGTAAAAAATGAATGGGAGGAGTTATTTATATTGCTCGAAGCACGATTACTTAGGTAATGATGGGGGGTTATTTTTCGAGACATGGAAAAGTGTGATTCATCAAATTACTTTTTGGGAAACTCTGATGATATGATTGGTTGCCTTTTTCAAGAAGGAATGGACAACTCTGACAGATTTGAAAGGACATATGAAAGGTATGTTATCTAAGTTTACTTTATGCTGGTCGTAGTAAAATAAATTTGGGGGCACTACAACAAAATAGAGGTTTTATGACTTTAATTGGGAGACATTGGAAGTCTACAATGTCTCCCAATTGGGGAGACGTTGTTGCTAGGGTCATTTTAGGTATATATCCCACGTCACCCATTGGGAGACGTGCCTCACTTCCCACGTCTCCCATTGGGAGAGGTGGAAAGTCAAACGTTGACTTTCCACCTCTCCCATTGGGAGACGTGGGAAGTGACTCACCTCTCCCAATGGGAGACGTGGGAAGTCCCTAGGAGACATCCCACATCTCCCATTGGGAGAGGTGAGTCCCCATTGGGAGACGTGGGAAGTCTCCCACCTCTCCCAATGGGAGACATTGAAAGTCTCCCACATTTAAAAAAAATATATTAAATAAATTTATAATTAATATTATTTTAATTTGATTTAATAATTAATTAAATTGAAATAATATTAATTTAAATTGAAAGAAAAAAATATATTTGTTAGACATATACAAGAAATACAATATTTGTTAGAAATATTCAAAATGAACAAATATTGCATTGTGTATGAAGAAAGAGTTAAAAAAAAAAAAAACCTATCAATGAGGTCGGTAACTTTGGATTATCGGCAACATATATGTCGCCCATTCTTGTCGCAACTCATCAATTTGTGCCTCTGTATATGATGTGCTTGTTAGCTGTAAGAAATATAAAGTAAAATATATTAATTAATTATTTGATTACGTCTGAACAGATTCTGAACATGATCGTCGAATGAACTCCCTTTAGTGGCGACGATATTAGGATTGACAAATAAAAACTTATTTTGGCGACCTTGCTGTGCCACATATCTGTAAATGAACCTAATACAAAAATATGAAAAATTGTTATATGAATGAATAAATCAAATTAGAAAATTAAATGAACAAACTTATTTGTGAGATATATACCTCATGTAGCTGACGACTACTGCTTGTCCAATCTTCTCCTTTCGAGCAAACAGAAGTATGTCATCCTTAAATATATAAAAGTGAGACATATCCTGATCAAAAACTTCAAACTCTATGCCTAGATTGACACACTTGCCATCATCCCAATGAGATACGATATTCTGTAATCGTTCCAATGGAGTGTGGGCCAATTGTGTTGGAGGAGTTTGTTGTCATCTTCTTTCTCAAGGTTGTTGTGTTGATGGAGCTCTTGGTCGTTGTGATTTGGTCCTACTTGTAGAGGGAGTCTATATACAATTATATCAACAATTAAAAAAATTGCAAACAAATATAGAATTGTAAAGATAATTATGTAAAAACATGGCATCACCTCATGAGTTACGTCTTCAGATATAATGACAAAATCCTTAGGCCACCAACGTTAGATCCTGACCCGCTCTGTTGGGCCAATAATTTTCTAAAGAGCTCATCTTGTTGCTGAAGGCGCTCTTCTAGGTGTTGTGCTTGTTGACGATGCTCTTCTTCTTGTTTTCGAAATCTTTCTTCAAATTCCATTCTAATGTCGTCATTCGAAGAAGAGGCTTTTGATTTATTTTTCGTTGAGGTAGGTGTTGGAGCATTCCAGTATACTGAGCAGGACACACCGTGTTCTCCAGCCCTAACATGTCCTCGAGGCTCAGGAGTGCCCAACGCCCTCGTCAGCACATCATCAGGGCCATTAGGTGCCCATTTACCCTCAGCTTGGAGTTGCCGGTAATGATCCTGTGAAACAATATTCACAGAAAGTTATATATATATATATATAAGCTAATAATTTGACATATCAACATTATTAAATATGAGCACTTACAATATTTTTTTGAATCTCAGAGGCCTCTCCAATGAGCTCTCCTTTTGCATTCCGACAACCCATGCTCCATAAGTCTGCCCTATCAAGTTCAGTCAGAATTTTCCCACTTTGTTCCATTAACGTCTCTTCAATATGCACATAGCCTCCTCTAGAGAGGTTGTGATTGTATTAATTCAGTGCTCGATAATTTTGCATCTCCTCTCTCTTTCTTTGCCACTCGGGAGTTAATCTTGAGTTCACAAACTTTAACCATTCATCCGGAGTTATGACATTCTCAAATCCAAATGGCAAAGCTGGCGGGAACTCATTTGGGTATTTTTTCAAAGCGTCGCAAACGTGTACCCTTGTAAGATTAGTCTTCCAATTTCGGAAGTACTTTCCCACATCCTTCAACATCTGTTGCTTTTGTTTGGGGTCCAAATCATAAGTTTTCTGCAAGTTTGAAAGTAATAAGAAGCATATTATCAAAACAATTTATATTTTAAAAACATAAAATGAAATATAATTAATAAAAATATACCTTCATTGTGTCCCATATTTTATTTTTATCCACCACACTAACATCTTTCCACCTGTTAATGTTGATGGACACAGTTGCTCGAACAACTGATCCAAGCTGTGATGAAACATTACTTCTAGATCCACCCACTAGTTGACCATACTCATTGTATTCAACAGGAGTAAGATGTCCTTCACTCCTTTTTTTGGTGTTTCTAGACATCCATGTACGTCCTCTCACAGATTTATTTTCTTGTTCCACTGACTGAGAATGAGGGCATTGCTCTCCCTCATCAAAACTACCACCAAAAGGATCAACCTCCATCTGTGAAACATAAATATCATTATTATAACAATTTTGGACACTCATAATCAAAAGATGAAACAAATTGATGAAACCAAAAGATGAAACTAAGAATTTCACATATCATAAACATATGAAACCTATTAAATGGTACCTCAAGACCCATTATCATCAACCCACAATCCTTCACCATTTTCACGGAAACAAATACAATCATCATCAACTTCGTCATTATCTTCATTTGCGGTGAATGTGACAAGTTCTTCTTCCAGAGGTATATCATCTAAATCACCATCTTTAATGTTCCATTCTCTTGTTTGCGTTGGAAGAACAATTGACCATTTGTTGTCTGAAGGATCATTCACATAAAATACTTGTTTCGCTTGTGAAGCTAATATAAATCGATCAGATTTGTGCCCAATTCGATTTAGATTAACTAATGTGAAACAAAATCTTCATATATTATGCCGCTGTCACTTTTCACCCAATCACAAAAGAAAACAGGTACTCGAGGTGTGATATAATCTAACTCCCAAATTTCATTAACTACTCCATAAAAAGTCATATCACATTCAACTGGATTTTTATCTTTTGCACTAGAGACTTGCACAGTTTTAGCAACAAGGCTAACACCACTGTTTTGCGTGTCTGTTGTTATCGCACTCCCTAGTGTTAAATAGAGTACCGTTAATCATGTATGATGAAAACTTGATGACATTAACCGAAGGTCCTCGAGAAATCAACTTAACAATGTCTGAAACCTTATTTGATGTGTTTTGTAATTCTTACACAACCTATCAAATCAACATACCAAAAACAACCAAAAATGTCATCTTGTAATTAAGTACTAATTAATGACAACTTTCAATAATCAACACAATTTACCTTTTGTTCTATCCAACTACTAAAAGTTCGATAATGTTCGTCTTGTAACCATTTTGAGTTCCTTGACTTGGATGGAAATTTGGTCTTTATCCAATTAAAATGTTCCCTTCAATTATAAATATGCTGTTAAACAATTGAATATACGAAATTACACAACTTAAACTTAATGTATTATATGAATATAACTCACTCGATATAAGGTTGAATTTCATTTATATTCTGCAACACAAGATGATGTGCTTCATCTAGAAGATCTCGACTTACTGTGCATACAACGTTACCACGACGACTCTGAATCTCAACATTTTCAACATCATTTAACCCAATTTTCTGTACACCAGTCATGTATTCGAACAAAATTCAACTGCCTCTTCTGCAATATAGCATTCGACGATGCATCCTTCCGGCCAACTTCTATTCCTAACAAACCCCTTAAGAATCTTCATATATCGCTCAAATGGATACATCCATCTTAAATAAACTGGACCACAATATCTTAGTTCTCTAACCAAGTGAACTGTCAAATGGATCATTATATCAAAAAATGCCTGCGAGAAATATTTCTCCAACTCACACAATACCTCAACAATTTCATCTCTTAACTTAGGTAACTTTAGTGGATCAATCACCTTACAACACAACGACTTGAAAAACAAGCATAACCTTGTGATTACATCTCGAACTCTCCTAGGAAACACAGATCGAATGGCCACCGGTGGCAAATGTTGCATTAGAATATGACAATCGTGAGATTTCATGCCAGTCAGAATACAACTTTTCATGTCTACCAATGACCTTATATTTGAGGAATATCCGTCTGGAACTTTTATATTAAACAAACATCTGCAAATTTCCATTCTTTCCTCTTTAGTAAGAGTGTAAGCTGCAGGAGGTAAATATGTTCGTCTCTTATCTGGTTTTGGAGTTAATTCATCCCTTATACCCATTGCAACCAAGTCTTGTCTAGCCTTAATTCCATCCTTAGTTTTCCCAGGAATATTCAACAAAGTGCCAATCAAACTATCACATACATTTTTCTCTATGTGCATAACATCTAAATTATGATGTATCAGTAAGAAAGGCAAATATTCAAGTTCGAAGAAAACAAATTTCTTTTTATAACACCCTTTTGGCTCCTCCACAACCTTGGCCTTGCGACTACGTTTCATCTTTGTAGGTGTACGAACTTTGGGCTTCCCTAACTTGAACACAATTTTAGACATCTTCTCAAGTACTTGGATCCCATTCAATGGCTCAGGAGCCTCCTCAAACTCTTGTTTACCATTGAATATCTTCTTCCAAGTCCGAAGTTTATGCGTATTAAGCAAGAACTTTCTATGTCCCATATAACATATTTTTCGAGAGAGTTTCAAGTATTCAGAACATGTTTTTTCTTGACAAACGGGGCAAGCTTTATATCCTTTCACACTAAACCCAGATAAATTTCCATAAGCAGGAAAGTCATTAATTGTCCACAATAAGACCGCTCTAAGATTAAATTCTTCCTGCCTATACGCATCATAAACCTTAACCCATTCATCCCACAAAGTTTTCAAGTCATCTATAAGAGGAGCTAGATAGACGTCAATATCATTACCAGGTTTTTTAGGCCCTGATATCAACAAGGTCAAAATCATAAACTTTCTCTTCATACACAACCATGGGGGTAGTCCCATGCACATCCAACGTCTCCCACTGGGAGACGTGCCACGTGTCCCACGTCTCCCAGTGGGAGACGTTGGATGTACCCATAAACACTACCCCAGCCTATTTCCAACGTCTTCCACCATTTTTAATGTCTTCCAATTGTAGCCATTAATATACACTTTCAATGTCTTACACCATTAGACATTTAAAACTTTTAATGTCTTACACGAATGGTGTAAGACATTGTAGGGAGTCATTGTATATCAAATTTGTTGTAGTGGGGCGGGGCGGGGCGGGGGGGGGGGGGGGGGGGGGCAAATGTTTGCCCCTGATGATGTGGCAAGGTTGGTTCACATGTGGGAGGCGTGTGGCGGTTTTAAGTGATTGTATCCTGCTCGACCATCGACCAGAAAATTTGTGGTTTATCAAGCATTATATTTACTAACGACCAGCTTGGTCACATATATTCATTAGTTTCCTTTATTTATGCAATTATATAATTATGCATTGATTGTAATTTCTTTTATTACCTAGATACGCAAGTCTTAATGGTAATTAAGGCCCATTCGCCCATGTAACTTCTTATATGAAATCTGAAAGAAAATTATAGTATGATTATTCACTGAAATTGTAATCCTCCCAAAGCTTGTGAAACTCGTGAACCCTAGTTCATTGATCACAATATTGGGATTTTACATCAATAAGAACACTAATTGGACATACGTCATTACCATCCAATTGGGGTCGAACCACTATAAATCGTTTGTGTTTTTTACTTTTCCATTTGAATTTCTTCTTGTTGTCATCTCATTTTATATCGTTTATCTTACTCCGTGTCATTGACCAATTCGAGGGTCAACAGAGCCTAAAAGAAAATTATAGCTCCTTCGAGTTCAAGCCTGTGAAGTACATTCTCGATAATGCTAAAATATCTCTCGGCAATGCTACTTTACTCTGGACATCAGTAAGCTCTTCTTCTCTCGTGGCTTTAGATACTTCTCAAGACAAAGGGGTCAATGGCAGCTTATTCTTGGAACTATGGTTATCACTCTAACTGAACAACAAGACTTTGGGGTTTAGGTTTGCAAAGAAATGGGCCTAAGGTTCTTCAAAAATATTTGTCTTACTACTCATTTGTTAAGGAGTTAAAATGTAAACAAGCCCAAAAGGTTGTGGTCCACTAGAATTCCTTTGGAATGATTAGAGAGGTGATCGTTATGATAAAGCTATTTTATTTAAATGTCACTTGAATGTATAACCAAAGAAAATGGGGAAATTTCTCACATAACTAAGTCATAATTGTGCAAACCACGAAAACTGACTTGGGGGGCAAATTCTATACCCATTTGTTGGCATAAAAATGTGTCAAAGAATAGTATTTATATTTATTTTGGACTTGCTAGATAAATCATTTGAAGGAAAGATGAATAGAACTAATTACATTTTTGTTCTCACAAAGCAGGCAACCAAACATCAAGAGAAATAGTTTGGTCACCTAGTCCCATTACTCAACTCATGTTTGCTCAAGAAGCTCATCATGTGCTTACACAAGAAGTATGATCTCTTAAAACCATTATTTTATGCTTAGTTTGTTTGTCATTGCTTGTAGTATGCTAGCAGTAGGTTTTCGATCACCTACCTATATGTATATAGTCCTCATTGTTCGTGATAGACTATTAATGCTAACAGGATTTAACGCGGATGGCAGAGTTGCCATTTCTCAAAGTACAACTATATTTTTCTTATTAGAATGTTATAATGTGTTATTTACAGGTCAAGCCCAATAGCTTACGCTCAAGATTTAAATGTAACCCTAAACTCCTCACTATAAGTAAGAGGTGATGGGATAGAAATATGGGAGGCAATTCATAATGTCGAAACTTCATTCTTGTACAAACCACTCCTTATTTAATATCAAAATGAAGGAAGATTGTAGAACAACCACAATAGAAGTTCACGGGAAACTACGATTCTTCAAACTTAAATATCAATAAAAGTGAGCAAGAGTACGTCGGTCATCTTTTTGGGGTCGAACCACTATAAAATATTGTGTTATTTATTTTATTTTATCTCTATTCTTGAATCCATGCTCTTATGTTCTCAAGTTGACAAAAACCATGTCAATGTCTCCTCTATATAAAAAGTGTGTAGATAACGAAAATTCTAGGTTTTAACGGTTTGTTCTGTTAACTTTAAATATAAAATCAAATATTATAGAATATTATTATATTAATATTTAATATAAGATTGCATATATAATAATTATAAAAAAAATTATTTTTATAATAATTTTGATTAATAGAAGACTAGATATTTAATATGTATATTAATATACATTTATATATCTTCTATATAAAAAGTATCTAGAAAACATAAATTCTTCGTTTTAACGGTTTATTTTGTTAACTTTAATGGATTATTTTAAATATTTAACAAAATATACCGTTAAAACTAGTTAAAAATAGATATTCAAATTCAAATGTTATAAAATATTATTTTTATAATAATATAATACAATATTAGATATTTAATAATTATATTAATATAAATTTAAATGTTATAAAATATTATTAAAGTAATAATATATAATCCTAATTTTTTAGTAATTATATTAATATGAATTCAAATATTATAATAATATATAATATAAGCCTAGATATTTAATACTTATATTGATATAAATTTGAATACTATAAAATATCATTATAATAATTATAAATAATACATAATCTTAATTTTGATTAAAAAAATTACCATTTATGTTTATAAAATTGATCATATTATATATATTTTAAAAAATCATATATAATATTTTGGTTTAATTTTTTTTTATTATGTTTATGCTATTCTTTTATATATAATTTATTTTATTTGTTTGAAATTTATATGACAATGATATAAATATAATAAAAAAAATTAATAAATTTTATATATAAAATTGAGCAATTATGTATACATTATTTATTTATATCTAATATATATACCAATCGCATTTATTATATATTTAATATGTTCAAGTCATGTTCTAACACGTAAGAAATGCTAATATTGTTCAATTATATAATATTGTAAAGGTGAATAAATAATCAATAAAATATATATTATTGTAGGCGAGGCCCATTTATTTATAAAGCACTTACAACAAAATATATAAATAAAACATTGAAATAGAGTTATTTTAGCAACCCTCTCACGCATTTATCATTTAAATATGCTAATCATCGAAGTTTTAAGGTATTCTATATTATCGTAGGCAAGGCAAAGTTCAATTGTGAGGCAAAATTTCATTATAAAAATTAATTAATATAAATCAATGATTTTGAAGACCTCTAATCTAGTTCAGCGTGAAACCCATTGAAAGTCATGGTTATCAATCGATGTTTAGGTTCCAAATATTAAATAATGTAGCCGAGTGACTTAATGGATCCAACTTTATATCTTGTGTCTGCTGTTAGTAAGGCATATATATCTAGAAAACCACTAATTATTCAATTAATGCCATTCCACATTCCCACTCAGTCTTTATTATTATTATTATTAGGTTCGCGATATCTGTAAGCACTTTTGTCAGCAATTTAAAATATTCACAAACTTGCTATTATCTAGCTATTTTTTATTTTATAAGATCTTCACTCAATTTTGAAAATCTCAGCACCATCAGAAAAAAAATATATAATTTATACCTTTTGTTATATCCTTTGTAAGTCACAAGGACATTAATTCATATTTATTGACGCCGTTTTTCGTCAACTTAAAATATAGAGTAATTAAACAATAAGAATTATGGCACATATAAATAATACAGAATAACAACAATAATTTTACGTAGTTCAGCAGTTAACTCTCCCTAGTCCACGAGTCAATTTTATTAAGACTTTGGATATTTCTGGAAATTCTTCAGGGATGAATTCTCCAGAAATTCTCTCAAGATATCAAAAATATGTCCTCTCTAAGTGTTCCTGATCTATCTATTTATAGAGGGTTCTCAGAGTTCGTTCCCACATATTTCAGGAACATACTCCTCTCCATTAATGGGAATAATGACATTAAATTCTGTAACTCCTATATACAAGGAAACGTCCCTTGAAGACCAGGAGGTATATAACAGACTAGTTAATATCCCTTTGATGTAGGGAAGTTACAACAATAAATATCTTTAAATGCATGGAACGCATCTCATCAGATGACCCATTACGTCGTTCGAGATCAGTAAACAGTATCAATTCTGAGCTTATACCCATGCCAAGCTCTGGCTACTTGATCCGAAGACACCCGACAACGGTTTCACTCCGATGCTATGTCTTTCGAGCTTAGAAAGAACTTCGAGGTTACATATCTTCGAGGTTGCCACCTTGCTTCGAGGATTTGGCACCTGGACCATGAACATGCACTTTAGATATCACGAGCTCACACCTGATGAATCCAGCTTTCGAGGTCGCAATCTCAGGTCTCGAAATCAGGGTGTAACATTTTGCCCCCTCAAAAGTATTTGTTCCAATCCCATGAGAAGGAAACTTTTGAACTACTTCCTCTGGGAACCATTCCATCACACACTCGACTATGGACACGAGTCAGTTGGGTATTGCTTATTCAAGGTACTTGAGTGCCTTGAAACTCTGCCCATGTCCATCCGCCTGCCCTCCTTTTGGATACCATCACTTCACTGTTCGCTAACCATCAGATTTGATACAAAATCTGGCCAATGGCCCAGATTAGTTCTCTTTTCATCCCCGTGGGCCTATAAATAAGTTTACAGTTGTCTTCTGCATTTTTCCTTTACATTCAAAATTTTAGAAAGAAAAAACCAGAATCATTCTTATCCGATTCTTACATGTTCTCCAAGCGGAGAAGACAAAACACGGTTGGACTTTTTGAATCAGTGAGATCGTACTTGCAACCGCTCGTTCAATCATCCATCTCTCTATTTCCACCGATTACATTGTGTAAGCTTTCGGTTTATGGTTTCTTTACATTATATATATACATTTTTTTATGCATGCTTATGCTTCTGTTACACCGTAGGCATCAGGATTTATTCTCGTCCCATTTATCCATTCACTAGTTTAACACACTATGATTAGGGTGCTTCGACTGATGGACATTAGGTTCAAACCCAGCTTTTGCGAAAAAGGGTCCAAAAATGGTTCCTTTTTTGGGTTTTCAAATTTTAGAAACCGTTTCTTGCACACCAAGATATCAGATACAAAATTAGGGTTTATTTTTAAGGAATGCAAGATTTCCAAAAATATCACCTTTTTAATAACCGCGACCTTTCTTCCCTAATATTTCGAGATTTCCCATGACATATCCACCTTCCTTCCCTTCAGTGAAACATACGCTCTGGGACTGGTCTCATTCTTTGGATCGAGCTTGCCTTGTAGCCTCGATCATTCGAGCTTAGGTACTATTTATCTCTATACTTCTTGTTCGCTTGGCTCTCACCCTTTTACTTTCTTGTTAGATGCTGCAGAATTCGAGAAAATGGTGGGCGTCAAAGCTCGCAATTCCCTACTCACCAGTAACTCCGAGCCCGGAATCTCCTTTCACCCGGAATCAACGTTTAATTCGCACGAACTGAGGCGTGAGCAAGAGGACACTCGAGATCACTTCCGACGTCAAATAAATGAGGTCGAAGAAGGGAAAAGGAAAAGACTAAGGGTCGCTCTTCATCCAAATCCAGATACCGATCCTAGACCGATTCCACTTGACCCTTCGCTTAAAGTGACGATTTCCTTCAAGCCCGGTGATCTTCGGTTTTCACTGATAGGGGAACCTTCTACCTCGCAGCCGAGAAGGGAATTTTTCGAGGCCGAGCATTATTGGAGCTCAGTTACATCTCTAGGCTAGATAACTGATATCCTGGCCTTTCACGGTATAGGACTATCAGGCTTGCTAAGGTGTCGAGCCCCAACCTCCCACGAGCGAAGCTGCTGCGCTCCAGGAGATGGAAATCCTGACAGTAAGCTAAGATACACAGCTTAGAGCCAGGAGCACATGAAGGCAAGGGCGGTACTGCCCTTGAAGTCTTTTTTCAAGGACTTCACAGACTTCGTTGGGTTGGCCCCCTCTAGCTCAACACCAATTCTTACAGTGTCCTGTCTGCCCTGGGGTCGCTGTATCACGAGTAGAAGTGGGCACGACCTTCACCAGAAGAGATTTTATATCTCTTCTGCTTAAAAAGCAATCCCTCCCGAGCTTGGGGAGGGGACGGCTTCTACTACCTCTCGAGCTATCTGAAGGAGAAGAAGATGTTTGAAGACCTTCCCAACCATCCTCCTGACTTCAAGAAGGCCTTCTTCTAGACAGATGGTCTAGCCCCGTCTCGATTCTATTCATTCAGACGGATTCATAGGTATTTCAACCTCCTTCTTTTTTGTGCTCGAACTTTGCTTTAGGCTCGTGCTTAGTTGAAATGTGCTTAATTTTCCAGCCAACTATCATCGCCCTACTCCCACCAATGAGATGAGGGAGCGCCGAGAGACTCTTCTCCAGCTTCCCTATGGCAGGAGGTCTCTCTCCTACCTCCTTCATGAATGCAAGCTCCGGTCATGTGGGCTCTTAGGAGAGGATCAGTCTACATCAGACTGGTCCAATAAAAAATATGACCGGTGGGAACTCGTGCCTCTGCCGACCGACAACCTCCCCCCAAGGAGAGATGCGAGGCCTCCACCTCCAGTTCGTCATAGGAGTCAACAATCGGGGAGGGAGGCCAATGACGAGGCCTCAAGCCCGGGCTCGGATGATCAAGGTACAGTTATCCTTAGCTCGAATATGTGGTCTCCCTCCCTATTAAAGCATAAACCCGATAGGTTAGTATTATGTAAGGATGATAGGGACCATTTCTATGTATGTTCTTGGGTAGATGATAGGGTACATAGGTTTGATAGCTGGCTCAGGAAATATGACACCATGTATAGCCTGAACGAGGTATGGAACGGGATAGTCGTCCAATATGGGACTAACCACTACAGGGACCTTTCGAGGTTGACTTCCACCTATAGGGAAGGCAATCCCCCCGCCTCTTCTGAAGATGGGAGAATTTTGTGGTCACCGAGCACAAGCTCAGGGGAGAGTTCCAGTTAGGTTTCTCTCCACTTGTCTTTTTATCCTTTGAATTTCTGCACTATGTTGAATTATTTTATTTCAGGACAACTCATAATGTGGTGTAACTGTGCAGGCGAGATGGACTCCGACCTTGACAACATCCTGATCAGTGGTGGAGCCAAGAGGAGTAAGCATCCCAGGGGGTTGCGAAAAACCGACCGGCCCGCCAAGGTCCTTAAGAGGATCGAGAAAACTCCACCTCCCCTGGTTCTGGTTGCTCTGAGCTCGGCCCTAAGTCCACCTGCCCAGGTCGAGACTTCCTCATCGACCCTACCTCCTGCTCCTCCTGCATCCTAAGTCGATCCCCCAGTTGGCCCGTCTTCAAAGAAACCCTCGTCCTCGAAGACACCACTGCTCTCGATCTCTACTCATGTTGATGAGTATGTGATCGACAATGCTGCTGGATCCCACTGGGCAACACTAGGCTCGGACATCCTGTCTTGGGTGGGCCAAAGCTTTGGGAGCTTTGACGCTCCTCACTGGAAGTTTCTGAGCAATGCCAAAGACTGCAACACTCTTTACAAGAAGAGTGTTGAGCTCCACACTGCGATAATCTTTCTTCTCACGCTAGTTAGTTGCATTTACACTTAGTCCATATACTAATTTTGTGATATTTTTTTTTTGTATGTGAGGCTCTTGCTGTCGATGTTCAGCTTAATTATAGGCTGAACAACAAAGTGCACTCGAGCATGACTCTTGCTCAGGAGGCAAAGGACCTTCAGCGTAAATTGAGTGACGAGCTTAAGTCCACAAAAGCAAAGGTAGAGGCAGGATCCGAGGAGCTTAAGGTCAAGATATCCGAGCTTGAAAAGCAGAATGCCAAGCTCGCAGAGCTTAAGAAGGAGATTGCTCAGGTCAAGGAGGTCAATACCAAGCTTGAAGAAGAGAAAGTCGTCACTTTTGAGATCATTGAGAGTGAAAAGGCTCGTCTTCTTGAAGAGTTTAAGGAGAAAAAGGATCGGGCGGTCAACCTGGCCATGTACAGAATCTGGGCCAACAATGTCGACACTCGTGGCCAAATGGCAGGCTCGGCTTAGTGAGGAGGAGGCTGCTCTGGATGACGCAAAGGGAGTCGGGGAGGACGCTGATGCTAAGAAGGCGAAGGAGGATGCTGGGAAGGCCAAGGAGATTGTTCTTTCTCTTTAGATGATACCTCGGGGCTATGTCCCTTTATTTTTTGTAATTGTTTTCTTTTAATTTATGCCCATGGGGCTGATACAATATTTTATTATTTTTGACTTCATTTTAATATATATGCTTTTTATTTCTCGGGTTGAAATATTTTGCACATTTTATAATAAAGCGTCATATATGCCTGTTTAATCACACAAACATAGTTTGGATTTAAGCTCGAGGTTCAATGCATTCATGAACAGTTTTCTTGAATTATCCGCTTCTGATCTCGTTATTTGTCAAGGTTGGATATTACTTTTACCATGCACTCGAAAGTACTTTTATGGTTTGTAATGCAAATGGTTTAGTTATATCTTACTTTTTAGTTACTTTTTCTCGTCCTTGGTTAGCTCTCTGAGGTTATGAGGTCGAAACTATTGTTTTGCAAGATACTCCAGCCTCGATCTCAGCTTATACAAGGTGGGTTATGCTCCAACTTACTGCCGATTAGTTTTAGCTGGTTTGTTCCAAACCTATAAAGGTCGTGTTAGGTTTGTAATCCATACACTTATATTTTATTCTAGTTTGCATATTTGGTTACATCCAAACATTTTTATCTTTTTGCCAGTTTGGTTATATCCAAACTTATCTCATTTCGGCATTTGGTTATTTCCAAATACTTATGTACTTTTGACAGTTTGGTTATATCCAGACTGTCTTAGCCCGTGTATTTGGTTACGTCCAAACACTTATATGTGTTTCGTATATGCTGTTTTATTTTTTCAAGCTGGTGGTATATGTGCCACTGATGCCCCCTTAATATCCTATGAGTGAGAACATAGGTTATTAAATTAAGAGAGATTGCAAAAAATACAGCATATTAAACGAAATCAAACTTTATTTGAAAAAAAAAACAATATAGATAAACAAGCATGGTTATCGGCAACATCCTTCCTATACTATTGATAGCAAGGTCGTAGGTGTTCGCCATTCCATGCTCTTGGTACTAGACTTCCATCCAATCTCGCCAACTTGTAAACGCCGGGTTAGATGACTGACTCTATCTGGTAGGGTCCTTCTCAATTTGGCTCGAGCATGCCAGCTGCTGGATCCCGTGTTGCCAAGAATACACGCCTTAGCACCATATCTCCCATGCCGAATTTTTGATCCCGAACTCTTTTGTAGAAGTACTGGGTAGCTCGCTGTTGGTATGCAGCTTTTTTTAACTGAGCTTCATCCCTTCTTTCTTCGATCAGGTCAAGAGTTTCTTCGAGCTGAGAGTGGTTCGAGGCTTGATCATAAGCGAGGGCTCGAATTGTGGGAATTTCAACCTTGATTGGCAACATAGCCTCGCAACCGTACGCTAGAGAGAACAGGGCATGTCCTGTCGATGTACGGGTCGTTGTCCTATATCCCATAGGACTTGGGGCAATTCTTCGGGCCATCTTCCATTAGCTTCTTCCAACTTTTTCTTCAACAAACTTTTTAGAGTCTTGTTTACAGCTTCGACTTGGCCATTCGCCTGGGGATGGGACACTGACGAGAAGCTCTTTATTATTCCATTTTTTTCGCAAAAGTTGGTAAACAAATCGCTGTAGAACTAGGTTCCGTTATCGAACACAATCTTCCTCGGCATCACATATCGACATATGATGTTTTTCACCACAAAGTCAAGGACTTTTTTGGAGGTTATTGTTGCCAAAGGTTCCGCTTCTGTCCATTTTGTGAAGTAATCTACGGCGACTACCGCGTACTTTACTCCGCCCTTGCCAGTCGGAAGGGAGCCTATGAGGTCTATTCCCCATATCGCAAATGGCCATGGGGAGGTCATCATAGTTAGTTGAGATGGTGGGGCTCAAGGAAATGTGGTGAATCGTTGGCACTTATCACACTTTTTTACGTAGTTGAACGAGTCAGATTTTATGGTAGGCTAGAAGTATCCTTGGCGTATGATTTTCTTGGACAGGCTATCCCCCCCAGTATGGTCTCCACAAAACCCTTCATGAATTTCTTCTGAGATTTTCATAGCTTCGGGAGGAGTCACACACCAGAGTAGTGGCATAGAATATCCTCTTCTATACAGCCTTCCATCTATAATGGTATAACGAGGGATTTGATACATCAACTTTTGAGCCTTGGTCCGTTCTTCCAGAAGGATCTCGGTCTCAAGATATTCAACTATCGGAGTTATCCAGGTAGGCTCAGAATTGATCATACACATGTCCTCTTGCTCTGGCTCGTCAATACTAGGTGCCGAGAGATGTTCAATTGGCACGAAATTCAGCTCGTCATTCTCGGTAGAGGTAGCGAGCCTGGGCAAGGCGTCCGCATTCGTGTTCTGTTCTCGGGGGACCTGTTTTATCGCATAAAACTCGAAATGTTCCAATGTTGATTTTGCCTTTTCTAAGTAAGCTTCCATTCTCGTGCCACGAGCTTGGTACTCTCCAAAAATTTGGTTGACCACTAGCTGGGAGTCGTTGTAGCAATGTATTGCTTTAGCTTCGAGCTCCTTGGCTATACGAAGTCCCGCCAATAAAGCCTCGTATTCGGCCTCTTTATTTGACGCGCTGAAGTCAAATCTCAAGGCAGAGTGAAATCTGCTTCCTACAGGAGTGATCAAAATTACTCCTGCCCCCGATCCATTTTCATTAGATGACCCATCGACGTAAAGTTTCCACAGCTCGTGGGTCGAGGTTATAACTTCATCGTTGGTCATGCCAGTACACTCCACTATGAAGTCTGCCAAGGCTTGCCCCCTAATGGTCGTCCTTGGATGATAGGTGATCTCGAACTACCCAAGTTCAACGACCCATTTAAGAAGTCGACCTAAAGCTTCTGGTTTGGATAAGACTTGTCTTAGTGGTTGATCAGTTAATACATGGATGGGGTGCGTTGTAAAATAGGGTCAAAGTTTTCGTGATGAGTGAATTAGGCTGAGAGTTTGCTTCTCCATCAAGGGATATCTTAATTCTGCCCCCAGTAACCTTTTACTAACGTAATACATGGGCCTTTGCACTTTTTATTCCTCTCGTATGAGTACAACACTTATGGCGTGCCGGTCGTAGAAAGATACAAGTACAAGACTTTTCCCATAATAGGTTTTGACAAGATATGGGGTTCTACGAGGTGTTTCTTGAGTTCCTGAAAAGCCAACTCTGTCCATTCAAATTTCTTGCCTCCCCTCAACAGGTTGAAAAACGGAAGACAACGGTCTGTAGAATTTGATATAAACCTACTTAGTGCCGCCATCCTGCCTGTCAAACTCTGGACATCTTTGTGTTTTCGAGGTGAAGGCATATCGATCAGGGCCTGGATTTTGTCTGGATTAGCTTCTATTCCTCGAGCATTTACAATGAAACCCAGGAATTTTCCTGAAGATACTCTGAAAGAGCACTTCTGAGGGTTAAGCTTCATGTTATATTTTCGGAGCACGACAAAGCATTCTTTGAGGTCATCAACATGGTTTTTGTTAAGTTGAGATTTGACTAACATATCGTCAACATAAACTTCCATGTTGTTCCCTATTTGCTCGGAGAACATCGTGTTCACGAGCCGCTGGTAAGTGGCTCCAGCATTTTTGAGCCCAAATGGCATGACGTTATAACAATATAACCCTTTATATGTTATGAAGCTCGTATGTTCCTGGTCAGGGGCATGCATGGCAATCTGGTTATATCCATAATAGGCATCCATGAATGACATTAGTCCATGCCCTACCGTTGCATCCACGAGCTAGTCAATTCTTGGTAAAGGAAAGTAGTCATTAGGACAGGCCTTGTTGAGGTCTGAGTAGTCAATGCAGGTTCGCCACGTCCCATTAGGCTTCGGGACCAGTACCGGATTGGCTACCCAATCGGGGTAAAAAGCATCCCTAATGAATCGGTTTGCCTTTAACCTGTCGACTTCCTCTTTTAGGGTTTTTTTCCTATCGTCATCCAGTTGTCTTTGCTTTTGTTGCTTCGGCGGGAAGCTTTTATCGATATTTAGTTTCTTCATGGAGGTTTTTCCCGACCTTTACCATTTTTGGGGGGTCTGATTCTTCGAGCCTGATTTCTTCGAGCTCTTCCAATGGTTTGAGATCAACTCTTTCCTCCACTCTTAGGTCGATTTCTTCATCTATCTTCAAGATTGTCCCGTCTTTATTTTGAATAATGAGGAGCGCTTGCGCACTCACCTGCTTTTTTCCTCTTATGGAAATGCTATAGAATTCCCTCCCAGCCAACTAGTCTCCCTTTAATGTCCCGATGCCACTAAAAGTTGGGAACTTGATGGCCAAATGCCTTACAGACGAGACTGCCCCCAGCCCTACTAGGGCAGGTCTACCGAGTAGTACATTGTAAGATGATGGCAAGTCCACTACCACAAACTCCATCATCTTGGTCGCTGAGACTGGGTAGTCTCCCAAGATTACAAGGAGTTCAATGGACCCCATACAGGCAATCCCTTCTCCTGAAAAACTGTACAAGGTCATTGCACAAGCTTTTAGGTCACAAAGCGCGAGTCCCATCTTTTCTAAGGTGGCCTTATAGAGAATGTTCACTGAGCTCCCATTATCAATGAGAACTCGGTGAACTTTCTTATTCGCGAGCTGGAGAGTGATGACCAGTGGGTCATTGTGGGGAAACTGTACATGGGACACATTGTCCTCAGTAAAGGTTATTGGCTGAGATTCAATCTTTTGGCACTTCGGAGCTCTAGGTTCGGGTTCATAGGGGGACCCATCCCCAGTTTTTAGCTCGTTCACGTATCTCTTTGGGCATTCTTGCCCATCCCTGCGAGATGAGGCCAGCCTGAGATGGTTATCACATCTTCTCCATCAATCAGAGGGGGCCTATCTTCTTCTCTAGCTCGGGAATGGTTTTGAGCAGGCTGTGGCCCAGCTGCCCTCTGGCTAGTAGAAGGCTGATTATTATTCTGGTTCCTGACATACTGTCTGCATTCATTAGTAGTGTGCCCAGTATCTCTATGAAATCGACAGTACTTGCCGGAGTCCCTATTGGACTTCTGATTTCTCATGGGGTCTGGACGCCTGAAAGGGACCTGGTTTTCATTAGCCAAGTATATATTCTCCCGAGACTCATTGAGCTCGGTGTACACTTTGTACACGGAGAAATACCTTTCTCCTTTCTTCTTCTTTCCTCCTTCTGCCTCGGGGTTACTTCCTTCATTCTTCTTCCTTTTGGAAGGGTTTTCTGCAAGAGGTTTTGAGGCTGATGGGTTTGCCGAGGCCGTGGCAGAGTTTACGTTTATCGTTGTAGTTACGGGCTGAGAGGTCATATTCAGTGTTGACCTCGCCTCTTCTACATTGACAAACCTCTGAGCTCGCCTATTAAACTCGGTTAAGGACCTCACAGGTTTTCTTTGCATATCATCCCAGAGGGGACTTCCCGGCATTACCCCAGCTTGGACGGCCATTAGATGACTGCTGTCGTCTACATCTCGAGCTCGGGCAACCTCCAGATTAAACCTTGTTAGGTAGCTCTTCAATGTTTCACCTGGCTGTTACCAAACGTTGGTTAGGGTCGATGCTTCGGGTCTTGCCCCAATCATGGCTCTAAACTGCTTCTTGAAATCCTTTGATAGTTGATCCCAAGAAGTGATTGAATGTCTCTTATATTTTTTGAACCATTTTTTTGCTGGTCCTGTAAGCGATGCTGGAAATAACATGCATCTGAGCTCGTAACCTACATAACTTGCTCTCAATATGGTGTTAAATGTACTCAAATGACTGTACGGGTCGGATTTCCCTTCAAACGGAGGGACATGAGGAATCTGAAACCCTTGAGCAAACGGAGTGTTGGAAATATGGGGAGCGAATGGTTCGAGCTCCTCATCAAAATCCTCATCCCAATTCCGACCTGGCTCATTCTGCAAGAGCCTAAATGCCCTTTCCAGTTGATCAATTCTTTCTTGAACCGGGTCCGCAGGGGGTCTGGCTTGAAATTGGCTATCATTGATCAAAATTCTAGGCTCACATCTTCGCAGGGGATCTCTGCGCCCATTTACGCGATCTCTCAGGTTCGGGTTCGATGGATTACCACTACCGCAATTCTGATTCAGGTGCTCCCGCAGGCCGGAGCGGTTCCTATGGTTTTCAGTATTTCTTTGTCCTTGATCATACATGCTAACTGATCTGGCATCCCCTGAGTTGTCACTGGTGAAGCTTGTCGTATGATTGTTTCGAGACAGATTTCTTTCAAGCTGCCTCTTCTCTGCAGTGCGAGATCGAGACATTTGGCTCTTCGCAGGTTGGTCGCCTCTTCATTCTCTAGTAGCCTCTCTATTCCCCTATTTATGTCCTACCCGTCTTGCCTCATCACCCCGAGTTGGTTGTGTGTTCCTCCGAGGTGGTGAGCGGTATCTTATTGGTGATGGTGGGAACCATATGGGAGACGGTGGCTTCCAACCATTTCGGGGCCTGGATGGCCCCGAGTTCGCCCGTGCTAACTGGGTAACATTCTGTGTGTTACCAAGAACCTGAGTTTAAGCCTCTGCAGGGACTCGGTTATTCCCAGTTTCTACTGGTAACTCCGCAGTTGAGTTAGCCGGAGCCCTAGCCCGAGTGTTTTTTCGAGGTCTCGAGGGAGCAGGTTGCTTTTCTGGTGGTGGAGGTTGCTCCGCTCCTCTTGTGGCAGCGTTTTTTTGAGGTCGCCTACAAGGCCTGCGGGGAGGAACATGAACGTCCCGTGGAGGTGGGTCTTGGTTCCCCTGCGGAGGTTGAGGCTGAGCCACCTGCACATCTGCAGCTAACCTAGCCAACTCTTCATTCCGCTTCTTGGCCTCAGCCAACTATTTTCTTAACTGTCGGTTTTCAAGTTCCACAATGGGAACGTACCGTTCAGAATTATAGTACATGTCCTCATCGTCCCTTGGAGCCGGAGGTGCTCGAGGTCCTCGAGAATCGGAGGACTCACTTCTCTCTTCAGGTTCAGGTTTAGCCATCGGCTGCTCCCCAGGGCGCCGTGGATAGTTTTCTTCCAAAATATTCTGATCATTCGCAGCCATAGGTAATCAGGGATTGTATTGCTTAAGGCTCTCAATGAAAGCACCAAACTGTTGACGCCATTTTTCGTCAACTTGAAACGTAGAGCAATTAAACAACAAGAACTATGGTGCAGATAAATAATACAGAATAACAACAAGAATTTTACGTGGTTCAATAGTTAACTCTGCCTAGTCAACGAGTCAATTTTATTAAGACTTTGGATATTTCTGGAAATTCTTCAGGGATGAATTCTCCAGAAATTCTCTCAAGATATCAAAAATTTGTCCTCTCTAAGTGTTCTTGATCTATCTATTTATAGAGGGTTCTCAGACTTCGTTCCCACATATTTTGGGAAGATACTCCTCTCCATTAATGGGAATAATGACATTAAATTCTGTAACTCCTATATACAACGAAACGTCCCTTGAAGACCAGGAGGTATATAGCAGACTAGTTAATATCCCTTTGCTATAGGGAAGTTACAACAATAAATATCTTTAAATGCATGGAATGCGTCTCATCAGATGACCCATTACGCCATTCGAGATCGGTAAACAGTACCAATTCTGAGCTTATACCCATGCCAAGCTCGGGCTACTTGATTCGAAGACACCCGACAACGGTTATACTCCGATGCTGTGTCTTTCGAGCTTAGAAAGAACTTCAAGGTTACATATCTTTGAGGTTGCCACCTTGCTTTGAGGATTTGGCACCTGGACCACGAACATGCACTTTAGATATCACGAGCTCACACCTGACGAATCCAGCTTTCAAGGTCACAATCTCAAGTCTTGAAATCTAGGTGTAACAATATTATCTTTTGGAACACTTGTAATAATTAAATATTTTTTTAATTTTCAATATATAAATTTTAGGATTCAGGATAACCTTCTTAATAGATCTCATATTGTTGGTCCAAAAATAGATCTTATATCAATATGAGGATCTATGCTCTTCCTTTTTCATTTTTGAAAATTATTACCGTTCACAAATTATAAAATTACCATATTAACTTTTAAAATAGAAAAATTATCACTATGACCTCCTTAATTGATTTCTATTATCAAGTTTAATAACTATAAGTTTTTAAAAAAACTAATAATAATTCTTTACTATTTTAAACATTCAAATTTGTCATCTCACCAGTCGAACCTGCCATCTCTCTAGATACTCCTCTTTGCCGACAAGAAAATTGGTGTCAAGGTCGGGATTCATGACCCATATAATGCAGTACATGGTGTGTCAATGGAGTTGTCTTTTTTGGCCTAGAATTCTTCTAGAAGACGAGCCTTGTAACGTCCTGGATAACCAAGATCCTTACACTGTATATTTTAAAATAGTACAAGACTTGCTAATCATGTCTTTGGACATGAATGTGATTAAAAAGTCAATTATGAGGTTAGGGTTAAAAGATTTTGATCATAAACAATTTATTTTCATTAAAGCCAACCTTTTATACATGAGATCCCCAAAACAGGGTTTATGTGGTAAATATAACTCCCAAAAGCTGATACAATAAAAGACAGTCTAAAGACAAAATACAATTAGAGCTTTGTTCCTGTAACTTTCCCTAGGTCGTGGCGGTTGAGCAGCTGACAATGTACACTCCGCCCTCATAGCTCTCTAACTCATGGTCGGTTCAGTTTCCCCTTGCCTTTACCTGCACCACGTAGCACCCATGAGCCAAGGCCCAGCAAGAAAACCAAAAACAACAAACATATATAGCAACAATAGCATTTAGTCAACTCTAATCCAACCAATTAAATTATTCAACAGAGCACAAAAATTAAGCTAAACAATGGTAAACATATATTCTCAAGCATACATCTCAACCAGTAACACAAATGTTCAAAGTTGGCACCTTTAGGCAAAGCCCTATGTTTATCTAGCTGACCCCAGCTCGCTTAGGCCGAGCTGCGTTCAGTACGCTTATCATCAGCCCCGACACCCTTAGGTTGTACATTCATAAAATTCATAATAACCATACAATCACACAGTACATATATTCAATTACTGGGATCCTCAGTCCCGTTCACAACTACATGGGTGCAGTTTTTTTTACCTCGAATCTCAAGCAATAAATTAAGACTGGTCACGAGCACAATCCTCAGTCCTGAGCCCTAACTGTAATCCTAGTCACAAATAACAATCAATAATTATCAATCTCTAATCAAAATAAATGTTTAGGAAACAAAAGCTAGCCTCTGGACCTCGAATTCCACTTAATTGGGTAGTAGAATTCGTCCCGAGTGCCTAGGTTTGAATCCCCGAGCCTTCCCGAGCCTAAAATCTTGTTTTCCCTTAATTTTCCATTTAGGGCCGCGACTTCCCATAGAGGTCATGACCTGCCCCTTAGATAGAGGCCCAGCCCTTCCTGCTGGAGGGCACGGGCCATGACTTGCACCCCTCCAGGTCGCGACACGCCTAGCGAAATAGAGGTCCCAGCCTCTTTAAACACACGGGCCGTAGTGCCTGAAAAAGAGGGTCGCGACCCAAGCCCCTAAATCCAAAAAAACCACCATTTTCCAACGTTTCCCTCAAGCATAAACCCCAAAATGAAACCCCAAATCCTCATCAAATATCATTATAGAACCCATAAAACTTATCCTTATATCCCAACCATCACAACTAACTTATAACAATTTTCTTACACCATCAAACACCTAAAATCAGCTAGGAACCCAAAACTCATGCAAACTCTAACTTTCAACAACAACACAACATAATTTAGTGATTAGAACTTTAAAACCTTACCTTAACTTGCAACTTAGAACCTCAAAAAATTCTTGGATGCCTTATCTTTAATTTCCTAGTCCCTTTCAGCTTAATTCCCAGCTTGTTCTCTCAAGTTCTTCTTCAAAATACATAATTCCCTTTAGTTCTAGAGAGGGGAAAAGAAACGTGTATGTGAGGGAGTGAAAGATATCAATTCTGTCCCCACTAATTCTGGTGGCTTCCTAAACCTCAGCTGATCCTATAGCTTAGCCAAAAAGACTAAAATACCCCTCAAGCTTGCCCAGCCTTCTAATAGCCTCCGAGGGAAAAATGGTCTTTTTCCTGATTCCCGCTAATTTCTTGAGTCATCCTACCAATTTCAAAGTAATCACGTCGTATCCAAATAATTATGAAATACTTATTCATTATTCAATAATTCCCCAAAATACTCTATGTACTCTCAAAGCACCCCTAGGTTCCCCCGAGCCGGGTATTAAACCTCGCTTTGACTATTCCGCTAACCCGCTTGCTAGGATCGCCTCGAATCATATACTGCAAACATATCCACATAATAATGTGGTCTTAACTATTTATCACGTATAATCACATTTATGCCCTGAACGGGCCAAAATTACAAATATGCTCTTATAAACAGTAAAAGGGACCACATGCATATCTAATAATTATAAACATCCATATAATATATTCACATGATCATATTAATTATGCATGACACATAGTCACACATTTAACCAATTAAACACACACATATATCAAATTATGCCCTCTAGCCATGCTAATCCAGATACTGAACCCTATTAGCATTTTGGGATGTTACAAGTCTTTTCGCGTTCCATGACCTAGAAAGTGGCACCCTTTTCCTCCTCGAGCTTGGCGTTGAGCTCCTAAACCTGTTCAAGCTAAGTTGTTTGGGAAGACAGTTGTAATGTTTTTGTCTCATGCTCCAACAACTTTGTTTTTAGCTCTTATGTCCTTATGTCCTTGTCAAAATACTTATTCATTATTCAACAAATCCCCAAAATATTCTGTGAATTCCCAAAATACCCTTAGGCTCTCCCGAGCTGGGTATTAAACCCTGTTGTGACTATTCCGCTAACCTGCTCACTAGGATCGCCTCAAACCGTATACTGCAAACATATCCACATAATAATGTGGTCTCAACCATTTATCATGTATAATCACATTTATGCCTTTAACGGGCCAAAATTACAAATATGCTCTTATAAACAGTAAAAGGCCCACATGCATATCTAATACTCATAAACATGCATATAATATATTCACATGATCATATTAATTATGCATGCCACACAGTCACGCATTTAACCAATTAAACACACACGTATATCAAATTATGCCCTCTATCAACGCTAATCAAGGTACTGAACCCTATTAAAATTTTGGGAGGTTACAAGTCTTTTCACCTTCCATGACTGAGAAGGTGGCAGCCTTTTCCTCCTCAAGCTTGGTGTTGAGCTTCTCAACCCGTTTGAGCTCAGTTGTCTTGGAAGAAAATTGTAATGTCTTTGTCTCAAGCTCCGACAACTTTGTTTTTAGCTCCGATGTCCTTGTGTTCAACTCTTTCGTGACCTCAAAATACTTATTCATTTTTCAATAAATCTCCAAAATATTGTGTGAATTCCCTAAATAACCCTAGGCTCTCCTGAGCCGGGTATTAAACCCTACTGTGGCTATTCTGCTAACCTGCTCACTAGGATATCCTCGAACCATATACTGCAAATATATCCACATAATAATGTGGGCTCAACCATTTATCATGTATAGTCACATTTATGTGATTAATGGGAAAAAATTATAAATAAGCCCATGTAGACAGCAAAGGGCCCACATGCATATCTAATACTCATAAACATGCGTAAAATATATTCACATGATCATATTAATTCTGCATGCCACATAGTCACGCATTTAACCAATTAAACGCACACATATATCAAATTATGCTCTCCCGGCATGCTAATCCAAGTACTGACCCTTATTAGCATTTTTAGATGTTATAAGTCTTTTCACCTTCCATGACCTAGAAGGTGGCAACCTTTTCATCCCCAAGCTTGGCGTTGAGCTTCTAAACCCATTCGAGCTCACTTGTTTTTGAAGACAGTTGTAATGTTTTTGTCTCCTTCTTCGACAACTTTGTTTTTAGCTCTGATGTCCTTGTGTCAAGCTCTTTCCTAACCTCCTCAAGTTCTTTCCTTGCCTCTTTGAGGGCATCTTCAGCTTCAGTTTGAGTGGCCTTGGCATCATAAACATGCCCGAGACTGGTGGTTGCTTCATGGCTCAAGATTTGGAACTGGAAAATGAAGGTTAAAAGGTTCTGCATAAAGAAAACACATTTAGGGAAAGCAAAGACAAATAAAAATAGTTTCTAGCTGGACAGGTAATATAGCCATCCTCACCGTGAGCTCAGGAAAGGTTGGTTTTCAAGAAAATGAGATATATATTCTCGTGTCCCTAGGGTCCATCCCATTTATTTTTATGGTATAGCGACATCAATGTCACTAGGAACCTATATGAGTTTGGAAGGGGGCAGTATTGACGTAGTCAGTGAACTTCATGAAATATTCTTTAAGGGCAATAGTGCCTAGCTCACATATGCTCGTGACTCCAGGCCGCGGGCATAACTTTTCTCTCCGAGTCATCTTCACCTGGTTTAAAGCAGCTCCTTTCGTCAGAGCTAGCAGACAGACACACCAATTTTTCTAGACAGCTTTAGCCCATGGCAAGACAAAATGTCTGAAATCTATCTTGTGGAGATGACGGAACTCCGATAGTTTTCAGCCTCGAAGAAAGAACTCTCTGAGGCTGAGGCAAAGGAAACTTTGGGGCTGTTTGACTGACTAGTTGGTTTGATGTACCCTCCTTAAATTTGAATGAGAGCCTGCCTGGGGGAAAACTATTGTAATCTTGCACTTGTCATATAAGACGATTGGACGAACCACAATGTTTGGGTCAGGATGCACGGCAAACCGTAGTCTCCTTCTTTTTCTCTCTTCAACCTCAGTAATTTGACGTCGAAATTTTACTAAAATTTCTTCACGTTCGAGGGCTCTTCGTGCTCTTGAATCAACCATTGATTTTGTGTAAATGGAGATTCAACTTGAGGAGACGATGGGTGGAAAGGATTGCATGCTTGGGCCCACACTGATTCTCTGAAGACTGCATCATCTAACAAGAAAGAAAAGGGTGAGGGTCCATCACTTAGAAAAAGTAGAAAGAAAATTTCTTGATAACTCAAGCTCGCAAGCTCGAGATAAAGAGATAGAGTAAATCAAGCCCGAAGACTCAAAATAGCGAGACTATTCAAATGCCATAATTGAGCTCTTATTGTTAGGAACGGTTCCTAGTACGCAGCAGAAATTGCGATAATGGTAGTATTATATACAACAACAAAATTTCATATAAATAACTTTATATGAGGATCCTTTAATATGCAATATGTTAATAAATATATAATATGAATAAGAAAAATAATACAAAACGATTTACCTCTCGTAGCCTATCAAGAATCCTTGAATCTTTTCGTATATGTTTCTATCTTCCTATCTTTGCTGGAGTACTCACACCTAGATCTTCCAAGATGTTCTCTACACCTCAAGATATGGGTGAGCACATAGAGAACAAGGATCAATTTTGTGAATCAAAAGTATTATGAACTCATGAGACATTTGATTATAGGCTAGAGAGAAAATGTTTTTGCTTTGTGAAAAAGATGATAGTTTTTCTTCTCTGTAAAAAACTTATTATCACTTGTTGTTTCTATTTTCTATCATATAGAATATATAGACATTATTACCATAATAATAATAAAGAAAAATCAATCATCCTTTTATAATAATAATAATGATAAAAGACAAAGTCCAACATTCCATTTTAAAATCCCTTTTAAAATATTTTATTAATTAATTAAAAATAGAAATAAAAACCCAACTTTTGATAACATCAGAAGTGCCACACGCATAGAGCAGTCCAAGCTCTATGCGTGTGACCTATCCCTGAAAAATGGGATTTTGATTTATTTCATGTGTTTCTATTTTAATTAATTGACAATTAGATATCCAAATAAGGTATCATCTTTTTAAGGAAAAGATAACAAATTATATTTCAAAATTCAAAATTCAAAATTTGAATTTCCATTATCATCTTATTATTCATTAAATAACTATAATAATCAAAATCAATTTTGACTATCCTTATTTATCAATTCACACTAAACTAAAATAATTGATTAAATAAATTTATTCTAATTCTACACAATTTCAAAAATTGCAAAAATGCAATAATAAATTGTGCAACTTCAATTATCACATAATTGCACGTTTATCTCGAAGAATAGATATTCTCTCAAATAGCCCATTCACAGTTTAACCCTTGTATCAACTCTTCCCTTGATTAGTGTTGATAGAGCTGCCTCAGGGACCTATGGAGCAATAATTCCAAGCTCCAATAAATAAAAAATTATTCACGAAAACTCTTTGATTCAATAGTCATATTTATTAATCTCACGATTATTTCACTATAAATGTGAGACTGAACTCTTGAGAATTAAAAACACATATTTACTGAGTACTTTATTGTAACCATAAAGTGTCCATTGATATAATTATTACATACAAAATAATCCTCTATTGATGATTCGTAATTAAGTGGGAATAAAATTACCGTTTTACCATTTTAATTATATCTTGATTCCTAATGTACCATTGACTTTACTAGTGAAGGTTAATTCATAATCTGATTATGAATTTGATGCTAATAACCTTTTCAGTTCCAAAAGCAAAACCAATAGGGAAGCATCATTCAATCAATAAGAAGGTATAGATTTCATATTTGTTAAACTATGTCCCCAGCCATATACATCATTGAGTCCCCAAAACAATATTTCTTAGCCTGATCATTCTCACACTCCGCAACGTATGAATAAAAGGATGAAGTGACATATATAGGAGTTCATAGTAACTTCAGGATTAAGATCAGTTTGTGTATGAATATAAGTTTTATAATGCTACGAAATAATATTTAAACAAGTATTATTAAATCACATCTGGTCTAGTTCTACATACTCTCATCATGCAGAGTTCCTCCACTAAAGTGTCATACTATACTAGTAACCTGGAGGTCACATGTATTCACAATACTAGTAGACCGTACTCGAAGTAATTAATCTAAAGATTCCATAACATTATTTTACTACGAACTATTTAAGTTCATAATCTCAATCTCGATCCTCTCATACCAATATGAGATTGAGACAACATAGATGAACTGGGGAATTTTCTTATATTTACTTAATATTATTAGCAATAATACAATACATAAGATACATATATACAGTTCATTTATTTTATTAAAATCATTGTCTACTACAATTGCTTTAAAGGCACAATTCTCAATAGTTATAAGTTCAGGGCATCGAAAGTAGATCCAGGCGAGAGTGGGACAGTTATTTCCAATTTTGGATATCCTGAATTTCTAGGAAGAAATGGGCAGTTACCCAAAACAAGGACATCATCGTGTTATGAGAATTAAAACCCTATTTTTAAAGACCTTATTTTCCTTAACATATCTTTAATCACTACAATTGGTCATCCATACAAATTAAAACACTCCCTTTTTGTAGAAAATATTTCAAGAAGACAACAAGAACTAAGAAAACTTTCTCATGCATGAAAACTAAAAGAATGATACACAAATAAAATTAGTTCAAAAAATATTCTTAAAGTCTATTGTGGAAATGAAGTGATCGTCTATTGGAAGGCCAGAAGCAAGAATGTTTCTATGGAAAAAAATGATTGAAGGTTGCTTTGTTTTTTCGGCTTGGAGAACATGCAAGGGTTTGTAGCCCTAGTTCGTGAGTTCTTTCTTAAAGTAGATAAGGAAAAAGTGAAGATGAACAAGATGAATAAGGGGTCTAAATAGGCAAAAGGGTGGCATTTGAAGGGAAATTTGAGCCTTTGAATCGGGTTAAAATATGATTCAAAGGGCCATGTTTAATGTCGAAAACTGGAGGCAAAATGTGGAATAGGAAAGGATGTGTACAGAAAGAGGGTACTCGAGTACTCTTAGCATCCATTCCTGTGTTGACATGTTTCCACACTCAAGTGTGGTACGTGGTTCGGTTTTCGAATGTGAATTTCAAAAGTTTTCCTCTCAGAGGATTCGAATCAACACTTTTGACTAGGCAAAATGTTTCACCAAAATTTTGAGATAAATGCACAACCTCGAAATAAAGGCTCGTAAGGTGCAAACTCGAAACTTATAAGTATTAACATTATACTTGTACAAATAAACATGAACTTTCAAAAAGCCATATCATTTGTACTCGAGCATGGGTTGCATGCTCGAAGGCAACAAGATTCTCCTTCGAGAGATGAGTTCGAAATACCAATCAAGCAAGGAGGTTGCAAAATTGGAACGATGAGCTTGAAGCTACATATTATCTCGAAAGCACGTTGAGGGAGCATTCAAGCCCGAAGACACATTAAATTAGTACATGAAGATGTTGTTAGGACATCACTATAATCAAGGGAATTAATTCAAACCTTGTAATCAAACCTATTGTGTAGGAATATTTATCTACAATAAATGGGTTTGATTGTATTTAATCTATCATATTTGTAGTTCCAATTGAAATTAGATAGGGGTAACGTAATATCCCTAAGAATAAGGGAGGATTCTCCTAACTGGGTCTATAAAAAGCCTGAATTTAATCATTTGTACTCACACACTAATTTGTACTGAGAAAGTCTATGTGAAATTGCTCTCACAATGTTTTAATGCAGATTTCAATTAAAGTGACTTGTGGACGTAGGCAGATTTTAACTGTTGAACCACGTAAAAATCTTTGTTCTTTTTTTCTTGCTAAACTATATGTTTGCTTAATTGTTCTATTTTTTAGCTGACGAAAAATGCCGTCAACAACTTTAATTATAGAAAAATTAACACTTTCACCTCCTCAATTGATTTCTCTTATAAAGTGTAATAACTATAGGTTCTTCGAAAAAATAAAAATAATTCTTTACTATTTTAAACAATCAAACTGTCCCGCATCACTTATTTATAATCAAATTATTTTTTTAAAAGACAAAAATATTATCACTTAAATAAATTAATATGTTTGAAAAAATTAAATAATTTATAAAAATAATTAATAAAACAAAACATTCAAAATAAATAATATCCATAATAAAACTAAAATAAATATAATTTTTATTTGCTTCATCTTTTGATTTATTTATTTTAATTTTTTTAGTATTTATTAATCAATTTTGTAAGAAAAATTATAAATATATTAATGCACAAAAAATAATAAATATAGGTTTGCTTAGTTTTATTTTTAAAGATTATTTTGCTAAAGCTTTTGTTTTTATTGATAAAAAATAAATTGATGTATTTTATGTGGGGTATGTTTATTTTTAAAAATGAAAGCTTTCGTTGATGTTGTTTTTTCGTCAACTTAAATATGAAGAGCACTAAACATAGAATTAAGAAAATAAACCAGAATAATCAAGATTTTACGTGGTTCAGCAGTTAAAATCTGCCTAGTCCACGAGTCAATATTATTAAGTGGTGGAATTGTCTTAAAGCTTTTCCAAAGCAATTTTGCAGGGTATTCCTATTACTAAAATTGTCTTTACAAATGAAATTCTCCAGTCTATTGATAGACTGGTGAACAAAATACCTTTCCTTTTATTTCGGGAAGTTACAATTCAAATTTAATATACATATAATTAAATACATTAATAATATAATATCCCATGATAATCGGGATTTATTATCATATTACAACAAATCCCCAAGGAATAGGGATTTTCTAATAGCAACCGCATTTAAACTGGATTACCGACCTCGAACATACAATTTACACACTTTCAAGATCGACCAACATCACGAACTCGTCACTCTGGTTTGCCTCATCCTTAGCCAATGATTTCATCGAACATAACCATCGGAGATCAACCTCTTTGAGCTTGCAATGAAGGTTCGAATTGCACTCAGACTTCGAAGAGGATCTATCCTTTCGAGCATGATGCCTAAGCTCAAAACTTCTCAACTGGTGTTCGGTCTCCAATTGGAACAAGTGGTGTTGAACCCATACTTGCCATTTTCGGCTTACACTTTACGAGCCTACATTTCGAGATCGAAATTTCTATTCTTGAAATTTGGGTGTAATGTTTTGCCCCCTCAAAAGTATTGGTTTGAATCCTATGAGATGGAAACTTTTGAACTTCTCCTTTCAAAAAATGTGCCACCTACCATAATCGAGTATGGGCACGCGTCACTCGGGGATTGCACATTCAGAGTACTTGAGTACCCTCTTTTTCTATGCGTGTCCATTTCGAATCTTTTTGCTGCCATATCTCTGGAATCAAACACAACCCCTTGGATCCTTTTTTAATCCAAATCAATGATCTAGATCAATTCAAATTTTGGAATACTTACTGGGGTACATATATACATGACTCCTCAATCTCTTCCATTCCCATCCTTATTCATCAAATAACATGACACAAGAGAAAAAGACAAAACCAGAGCTTTTCTTTGCATGTTTTCCAAACCAAAAAAACAAAACAACTTCAATTCCTTCGGCTACGTGGAATCATTCCTGCTTCCCATCCTCCAGTCGACGATCTTCCCATTCCCATGAACCGATTTGTGTAAGTGTTCTGATCCTCATTTACATGTTTTTCTTCTTTCTTCTTTCTACATTTCTTTTGTCTGTGATATGTTTCTCTAGTTTTTACAAGATTTATGAGGCCTCATTCGTACATTAGGAAAGTTTCATGATGTAAATAGCCTTGGCATGCCTAGAACAATGATTTAGGCTAAAAATGGTCAAAATGTGTAAAATTGATTTTTTTTTGGAATGGGGGATTTTTGGATAGATGTGTCATGTAGCTTAAGAAATAGGGTTTTGGTTTAGGGTTTTAATGCACGAATCCCAAAAATATTACCTTTTCAGGTAACTGCCAACTTTTTTCCTAAAAACACGAGATTCTTTTAAACAAGTATTAACCTCCCCATTCTCGTGTCGGTGCGTCCTCTATGCCCGAACATTACAATAGTTCGGGAATGACATCTATGTTAATCTTCCCCTTTCGAGCCATCACTCTCGATTGAGGCAGTCTTGTTATCTCGAGCTTTCTAGGTTTATTTATCAAAATTACGCTTTCCTTATGATTTTCTATATGATGGGCCCTCACCTTTTTCTTCCTTGTTAGATGTCGCAGTACTTTGAGAATCAGTGGGGGCCCAATTTTACAATCCCTTACCACCCACCAACTCCCCGTCCCGAATCGCCTTTCACCCAAAACCAGCGATTGATCTGCGAGCACGAAAAATGGTGCGAGCAAGAAGATACACGAGACCACATTCGATGTCAGATCAACGAGGTCGTAGAAAGAAAAAGAAAAAAGACTACGAGTGGCAGCTTATCCTGTCTTAGAGCCCGAGATAAGGCCTATCCCATTGGAATCCAAACTCACGATTACCATAGCATGTTATTTTGGTTAGCTCGCATTTAATCTAATGGAGGGTCCTTCTAACAAACCACCTAAAGTTCCCAAAACACTTTCCATCTCGGTCTTAGAGAGTTCTTCCTATGAGACCAAACATTACCGAAGCTCCATCACCTCAACTCGAAAAAATTCCAAGCTCCGCTCTTGCCATGGGTTGAGACTCTCAAAAACTTGGTATGTCGTCCTGCCAGCTCTGACGAGAGGAACTGCTCTACACCTAGAGATGGCAACCCAGATATGAAGGTTAAGCTCGCTCCATGGAGTCATGAGCTCTTATGAGCTCGGGCCTTGCTGCCATTAAAGGAATATTTTTTAGGCTTCCTCGACTACGTCGGCATCGCCCCATCCCAACTTTAGACAAACTCGTATAAGGTTTTATCTGCGCTGAAGTTACTATACAAAGAGATGAAGTGGGTGGAGCCCACAGCACATGAGATCTTATATCTCTTTTGGCTCAAAAGCAACCCTTCCCGAGCCCATGGCGGAGATGGGTTCTGTAACGCCCTGGATAGCCAAGACCGTTACACTGTGTGTTTATAACACTACTACAAAATACCCTTTACGGGACACTTTTTTAGGACACGCACATAAATGCAAGTCCTTAAAAATATTTATGAAGTTTTTAGGACACTCATTGAGAGTCCTGAAAAAACGTAATTTAAGACTCGCAATGAGTGTCCTAAAAGAAAATGCGAGTCCTAAAAAAATCTGGGCTATAAAAATAAGTGTTTTACTTAATATTTTTAAGGATTTGCTTTGAGAGTCTTTAATACTCTTTTAGGACTCGCAATGAGTGTCCTAAAAGAATCTGCGAGTCCTAAAAAATCTGAGCTAAAAAATAAGTATTTCACTTACAAAATTTAAGGACTTGCTTTAGGAGTCTTAATATTTTTTTTTAGAAGCAAGTCCTAAAAAAAGTATTAAGGACTCTCATTTTTAGTATTAAGGACTTTCCAAACAAGTCCTTAATTATTTTGAAGTAAAATGCATAAAAAACTATGGCTTTTTCGAAATTATAAGGTTAAAATACACAAAATAGAAAACTCATCAGCCATTTGGGGATTTATTCATCACACGATCTAGGGCTGCTGGGTGGTGAACGGCGGCTGCTGGGCAAACAGCTGCTCGGCGGCGGCTGGGTGAACGGCGACGGTGATGGTGGTGAACGCCTCCAGCAAGCGTGGGTTCTCGGCTCCAGCACTCTCGGCGTCGTTGACAGGAACGGTGACAGGAAAATCTTCTCCGGCGTTGGTTCTCGGCTCCAGCACTCTCGGCGGCGGTGCGGGTTCTTGGCTCCATCACTCTCAGTGGCGGCGTGCTTCTCAGCGTGGGTCTCTGCTGGTTGTTGGTTGCTGGTTCACGATTCCAGCAGGTTATCTTTTGCACCTTTTATTTAATCTATCCACCATTATGTTTAAAATTTTATTTCTTATTTTGTCTCTCTCTTCCAGACCTCATCTCTCTCAAAATCCCTAGAATTCCTCTACACATCTAGCTCTCACTGCCTTTGAAATCCCTCATTTCAATACAAAGGGACCAAAGCCCAAATGAATCCTCATCATATCATCTCACTGTTTCTATGTGCATCGACTTCCCCCTTCTTTCTCTACGGAGCTGTCTAGGTTTCATTTCATTTACAACCAAGTGTGGTAAGTTTCGATTCTTATATATGGTGACCTTATTTGTTTTTTGTTTCCTCTGACTGTAAAATCTATCTTTTGTTAATAGATTTATATATTTCTTTATGGAAAGACTTTTGGTAAATGGTTAAGAATTACTTTGTGAGCATCCCATGAGCATAAGACATATAGAAGTGTTTAAAGATTGAATATATTTGATCTTTAAAATAATTCCTTAAGGTTCTTTGTTCTTCTCAATTTTTTTTTTCATGTTAATTTCTATTCATGTTGATTTGGGGATATCTTTAGGTGAGTCTTGCTCCTGTATATTTTTTAAGAAAGTAGTAGCAACGTTGGTAATATTTTTTCTCCCCTGTCTCCTTTTCATTTTAATTTTATACCCATCATGATTTTGGTATACTACCCATTGTGATTTCTGGAATCACTTGAATGTTCAAAACGTAAGAATAAAATATAAGAAAAGAGCACTTTGAAGAAGTAGTTAGTTTACTATGCTCACGGGGAGATATTATATATATATATATAAATCATTTATAGGTGATGTCTCTTCAATTAATTATATATGATGTTGTTAAATTTTTAATCTTCTGTTTTTTTATATTTTAATTTGTAATAGAAAGATGATATTTCCTACAATAGAACTTTAATAATAATAGTTATTTAAAAATTTGTAGGACCATGTTTGATGTGTTTCTTGTGGACTTCTTGAATGTCATGTTTACAAGTTGCCACTTATGATAACTTTAAAAGCTTGGCTCTGTTTATGTAATGTAGTTTAGAATTATAGATGTTTCCTATACGAAAGCCTAAAAGATTGAAGAGTATTCTAGTATTTCTTGAGACTATATATATATATATATATAGATAGAGGTATCCAAGTAAGTCTGATTCATGTCTTTTAATCTCAAAGCTGTTGCAGCCCCAAATTAGTAGAAATTAAATGATGGCTTCTACTAAAGATCAAGTTCTACAAGCTAGCAAATATTGTCGGAAATTGCACTAAATGATCAGGTACTGAGTTTATATTTCAAATGAATTTCCTTTTGTTTCCACACTTTATTTAATAGTACTGAAACTTGAAAGAGCTTGGTTATATATATAGTAATTGGAATAGTAATTCATAGTTATACCATTAAGACAAAATAGAAAAACACAGATTTTGGTGGAGCATGAACCTATACATATAATATAATCTAATTCAAACAAATGAGGTGCACACCAACCGTTTGTTAAATGGCCTCTCGAAACTCTGTTATTGTTATTTGTATTAGTTCTATTTTGGATGGAATAAGTTAAAATGGTTGGTCTTGCCATTGCTTTCATTTTATTTAGCAGCTATTGCTGTCACATAAAACTTAAATTAGTTATCAGTTGTGTTAGTGCTGAATTTATTCTTCGATGTATTTATGAGCTTATATGCCTGTGGTTGTGCATTATGCAGGTTGATCATTCTCAACTTATTTTGGTCTATGTGTATTATTAATTTTCATCATGTCCTAATGCAATTTATGCTATTTGGTAAATACCTTGTTCTAATTACAATTCATTTATCAACAAATTTATACTTGCGGTTCAAGACTAGACTATTTAATTGTTGAAAAGATTATCTGGTCTAAACTTGCTGGACTAAAATATTTTTTTTAGTTTCATTTGGTTGATATTGTCTTAAGGACAACTTTTTTAGTAATGATTTATCATTGTATTTATGTGAATTAACATTTATTATAGATTTGTTCTCTGTTTTTGTTATGCCTTTGACTTTAACTCTGTTTTTTGTTGAGTTGAAGTGTTTTGATCATAATAATGAATATATCATTATTTTTACCTAAACCAACATTTACTTATTAATGAATTTTATATCTTGCTAATTGCTGAGATGATATATGGGTGCTGAGCAATAATTTTTTAAACTATTTGACTCTTGTTTGTAGGCCAGATTTGATTTATATATATATAGAAAGGAAGAAATAAAACTATCTCTTTTTTAACAGCAAGTATTTGTTTTCTTTTGAAATTAGTGGGGCTGAAAAATTACATGAAAATTTGCACATAAATTTTTTTATATGTATATATATGCTATTTATCTCAGACCAAATGATAGTTTGCCACGTTCAGTATATATTTGAAATCTACTGTGAAGTTGTTATCTATAAATATACATATTATATATATAAGCTTATGCAATGGTGACAAGTTTTCTTTCACCAATCAAATTATGGTGAAAGAAATCATACCATATTGAAAGGAAGTTTATGACTAGTCTAGTTCATAAGCTTAGGTGTGAATAGATACATGGTGACCTCTATAGTCTCTTATTTATGTGCATTTATTTATCGAAGTTTTAATAAGAACATATTAATAGACGGAGTCAACACTTGTGGTGCCATTTACTTGGTTAACGTTTTTTGTAGTGAGGCTAATCATGCTTGTGTTGTTTCAGGTTCGTCGCTTGAAAGAATTTGGGGTTACCAAGGGAGAATTGACTCGCTATTTGGATGTACTTTTGAAAGATAGTGAACATCTGGCAGCTATGATTGATAATGTGTCATCCGTAGATAATTTGGATTTCATTATGGAGAGTGACGCATTGGGCCATACAGTAATAGACCAGAGGCAAGGACATGAGAGTTTGGTCACTGTTGCTGGAACAATTAAACTTGAGGAGGTAACAACTTTACTATACAAGACTAGTTCTGTCTTTAGAATCTATACTGTGTTGAGCTTGATGATCTTCTGTAAGAACTTAGCTCTTCATTCAAATAATAATATTAAATTAAATGGCAGTCTTGTTGAGGTAGTGTGGTTATATAGCTTTATGGTGAAGTTTTATTCATCTTTGGGTGTGTTGTGATTTTGTGCAAAAAATTAAGCAGTTATCTTAGTTTTGGTCATTTGGTTAACTGGTGAACTAAAGTGTTTTTTTTTACCGTCTGTGCAGCCTCCTAGTATATATTTATTGATCTTTTATTCTCAGTTACCTCATTTTTCACTGGCATGTTATCTTTAATTATTTTCTTGTATAGGTAAATTCTATTGGGGCTAAAGTATTGGGACAACTCAAAACACATTTTTTTCAGTGATTTACAATAAATAAAAACATGTACTGGTGAATTATGTTTTAATTTTCATGTAATATGTTTTTTTTTGTAACCTATTTTTTTGTTAAATTTTCATGTAGTATATTTCAGTTAATTGATGTTGAGCTTTGCTTAGTCAGATTATACATTTTTTTTTTAAAGTTTGATGAAGCTAATAATTAAAGAACTTTTTTACAATGTGCAGGTCTATATTGAGATGCATTTCTTTAGCGCAATACTAGACAACAATGATAGTTGAAGCTTTTAGAATCAAAATTATATTTCACTAACTTTGTATACATTTCTTGTTTAATATTTGGTGATGATAAAATTTGACTATAGTATAAACTATCATGTAATATGATTTTGTAAGACGAGAAGACTAAATACTGGAATGATATTTTTGAGTAATTAATAAATTATTTTGTTGTATTTTCTTTTGAAATTTTAGAAATCTAACATATATAATACATTTTGGACACTCAAAGGGATATATTTTTTCTAAATCAAAATGAAAATTGTAGCTGCATTTTTTTTTAAAAGAAATTACTTTTAAGGGTATGCAAAGTGAGTCCTAAAAAATTACTTAAAGCACTCAACTAGATTTTTTAGGACTCACGTTGCGAGTCCTAAAAACATTCTTTTAGGACTCGCAATGAGAGTCCTAAAAACATAAGTAAAGACATTCAACCAGATCTTTTAGGACTCGTACCAGATTTTTTAGGACTCGCGTTGCAAGTCCTAAAAAAATTCTTTTAGGACTCGCAATGGGAGTCCTAAAAACCTAATTAAAGACACTCGACCGGATTTTTTAGGACTCGCACTAGATTTTTTAGGACTCACTGCGAGTCCTAAAAATGTTCTTTTAGGACTCGCAATGCGAGTCCTAAAAAACCTTAGTTTTTAAGGCTCTCAAATAGAGGACTCGCGCCTCGCGAGTCCTAAAAACTTTTTTAGGACTCGCAATGCTAGTCCTAAAAATCCTTTTTTGTAGTAGTGTAAAGTGCTAGACTTGCTAATCAAGTCATTATATTAAAAACATGTTACTGAAACTATAGAGGAGCTAGGGTTAAAATGTTTTGGTCTCAAAAGTTGCTTTGTCATTAAGAAACATTATCTATTTACACGGGATCCTAAAAATATTAAGTTTAATGACTGTTTACAAAAGTCATAAGGTTTAGATACAAAAGCAAGCCATATTAAGGCAAAACAGACAGTTAGGCAATCCCTGTCCTGATCCACTCCTCGACCATGGCGATCAAACAGCTAGCTATGTACATTCAACCCCGCAGCTCTCCATCTCAGGATTGGTCCAGCTTGCCCTTGCCTTTACCGGCACCACGTAGCACCCGTGAGCCAAGGCCTAGCATGAAAACACAACTACAGAGCATAAGCAATCAACAGACAAATCAATATCTCACATTGCATCACATAATCTCAACCATATAATCATTCAGTATAATCAAGTATCCCACATACTAAACATATCAACTCATATCATACACAGTTCACAATTGATAACTAGGGCTAGCGCCTTCAGGCCGCTCCCTCCGTTATCCCACTGACTCCGACCCGCTTAAACCGAACTCAGTGAATATTAAACTGTCCTCGGCTACAAGTGGCCAAGCCGCGCCCTGTGTGCAAATATTATGTACGACACTCTTAGGCCACTTTTACATGTCCCATGGCATAATACCATCATTGACATGAAACAAATATCGGGAGCACTTAGTCCCATCACAAACATATAATTGGGTGCAGTTTTCTTACCATTCAATTCGCTAGCTTTGATCACTCGACTCCTTGAGCACGATCGTTCCCGAGCCCTAGTGCTCACCTAGACACAATCATAGGCCAAAGTCATCATCAAACGTCAAGTCCAAAACCTAGCTTCCGGAAAGTCCTAGTTCCACCAAACAAGGTGGTGGAATCAAACCCCAAACCCTAGGTCAAAAGCCCTTGCAAACAACCCTAAAATCCCCTTCAGAAGACAGGGTAGCGCTACAGCGCTCATGGAAGGGCACTACAGTGCTACAACAGAAGCAAAATCCCCTCAGCAAGCTTGGCCTAGCGCTACAGCGCCCAAAGGCTAGCGCTGTAGCGCTAGTCACAGACAGACCAACACCAGTTTTCGCTTCCTGCGATTTCCTCGAACCAACCTCAACCAAAACTTCTCCAAACCTTTACCAAACTCAAAAACAACCTTATAAGCACACTCCACTCATCCCAACCACCCTAAAAACCTAGAACTCGAGCACATGCATCTCCAAACTAAAAATTCACCATAGCCACTTCTAGACATTAAAACTCAGCAGAAACCAATTGAACAACAAAGTTAGAAGCTTAGAATTTATACCTTTGGTGGAATTTCGACCTCAAGATAACCTCTACACCTCTCTGTCTTGCTCTCCATCACTCTTGGCCTGAATTCCCATCAAACTCAGCTTATGCACGATAGTTTAAAAACCATAACTAGAAACTGAAGAAACTATAGAATCTTACCTCAAGTGCTGGTGAGTTCTTGCTAAACCTCTGGCAATTCCTCAAACCTAGCTTAAGATCCTTGATGCTCAGCCTATCCCAGCTCTCCTCTGAGCTTTGCTCCAAAAATCCTCAAGAAACTGATGAAGGAAGTATAAACCGACCTTAGAAAACTCTCTTTGTTTTCTCCATTTCTTTTCCTTCCTTTTCCTTCTTTTCTCTCTTTCAGACTTCTACACTTCTCTACAATTTCCACTAACATAAAGTCTCAGTAATTCCCATTTTTAGAAAGCCAAATGACCTTAATGTCCTCCCTATTAAGTCTAAACCCTTCAACCCACTTAGGGGCATTTTAGTCATTTTACCCAATTCCCGCTAACTCCTCGAGTGTCTCTAATATTTCCTGCTTAATTCCCGATACCTAACTAGTCTCCAATTATATTCCTTGATATTAAAATAGATCCCAATATACTCACAAATTAACATTTATACCCCTAGACTCACCCCGAGCCGGGTATAAATCCCCGCTATGACTTTTTCGCTACTTTGCTCACTAGGATCGTCTCGAGTCACATATCTCAGATATATCCACATAATAATGTGGTCTCGACAATTTTCACATATATCAAAGCAGTTATGCCCACAATGGCCAAAATTACGATTATGCCCTTCTAACCTAATCAAAGCCTACATGCATACTACTACACATAGTCATGCATCTCAGATATTTAAATAGTCATATAACATGCTTTTAATCATAATCAGGCATCTTACTCATTGAAATCACACATAATTCTCATTATGCCCTCCAGGCACACTAATCAAGGCCCTTAAGCCTTATTAGCAAATTTGGGTCCTTACAACTATCCCCTCCTAATGAGAATTTCGTCCTCGAAATTTACCTGAACAACTCGAGATACTGATCTCGCATCGTTGTTTCAAGCTCCCAGGTCGCCTCCTCGACCTTACTATTCCTCCATAGCACTTTAACCAAAGGAATCGTCTTATTCCGCAATACTTTATCTTTCCGATCCAGAATCTTAGCTGGTTGCTCCTCATAAGCCAAATTCGTCTGTACCTCCAAATCTTCATACTTCAACTAATGAGTCACATCTGAGACATACTTCAGAAGCATGGAGACATGGAATATGTCATGAACTCCAGACAATGATGGCGGCAAAGCTAACCTGTAAGCCACCTGACCAATCTTTTCCAGGATTTCAAATGCTCCAATGAATCTAGGGCTTAGCTTACCCTTCTTTCCAAACCTCCTCACCCCTCGCAATGGTGAAACTCGGAGAAAGACGTGGTCCCCAACCTGGAATTCCACGTCCCTACGCTTAGGATCAGCGTAGCTTTTCTGTCTGCTCTGAGAAGTGAGAATTCTAGCCTGGATCTTCTCTATAGCTTCACTTGTCTTCTGAACCATGTCTGGCCCCAAATATCTCCTCTCACCCATCTCATCCCAATGAATGGGTGATCTACACTTCCTCCCATATAAAATCTCATAGGGAGCCACTCCAATCATTGATTGATCACTATTGTTATATGAATATTCAATCAACGGAAGATATTTACTCCATGAACCCTTAAAGTCAATCACACATGCTCTGAGCATATCCTCCAATACCTGGATCATCCTCTCAGACTGTCCATCAGTTTGAGGATGAAAGGCTGTACTGAACTTCAACTGAGTCCCCAAAGCCTTCTGTAAACCATCCCAAAACTTGGAAGTGAAAATAGGATCCCGGTCTGACACTATAGACTTAGGAACCCCATGGAGACGTACGACCTCCCTCACATACAACTCAGCATACTGATCCACAATATATGTCGACCTCACTGGAAGAAAATGGGCTGACTTGGTGTATTCATCCACTATCACCCACACCGAATCATGAAGCTCCACTGTCCTGGGTAAACCTCCCACAAAGTCCATAGTAATGTCCTCCCATTTCCATTCAGGAATACCCAAAGGCGGAAGCAACCCTGCTGGTCGCTGATGCTCAGCTTTCACCTGCTGACAAGTGAAGCATTTGGCAACATACACCACCTCATCCTACTTCATCCCAGGCCACCAATATAAAGTCCGCAGATCCTGATACATCTTCGTGGTACCCGGATGAAGTGAGTACGGTGTCGTATGAGACTCATCCAGTATCTCTCGTCTGATCCCCTCATCAGCTGGAACACAAATCCGCCCCTGATACCGTAGTAGTCCAACCTCAGAAATAGAATAGTCCTTAGCTACTCCCATTAAGACATCCTCTCTAACCCTCTGTAACTGAGCATCTGCCAACTGCCCTTCTCTGATCTGCTCTAACAGAGTCGACTGCAGAGTAATATTAGCCAACCGTCCTACCACCAACTCTATCCCTGATCTAACCATCTCATTAGCTAATTCCCTTGAGATCTGAATAGAACTATACAGCTGATCTAGACCTCTGCGGCTCAATACATCCGCCACCACATTGGCTTTCCCCGGATGGTAAAGAATATCACAATCATAATCCTTTACCAATTCCAGCCAATGCCTCTATCTCATATCCAGGTCCTTCTGTGTAAAGAAATACTTCATGCTCTTATTGTCAGTGTATACCTCATACTTCTCCCCATACAGATAGTGTCGCCATATCTTCAGTGCAAAAACCACTGCTGCCAGCTCCAAATCATGAGTAGGATACCGCTGCTCATACTCCTTCAGCTTTTGTGATGCATATGCTATAACCCTCTCATTCTTCATCAACACACAGCCTAAGCCCAACCTCGATGCATCACAGTAAACAACAAACTTCCCTTCGCCCGAAGGAAGACTTAACACTGGCGCTGTAATAAGTCGTCGCTTTAACTCTTGGAAATTGTCTTTGCACTAGTCCGACCAGATAAACTTCAAATTCTTTCTTATCAACTCTGTCATCGGTGCTGCTATCTTCAAGAAGCCCTCTACAAACCGTCTGTGGTAACCTGGGAACCCAAGAAAACTCCACACCTCTGAGGCATTCCTTGGCCTCGGCCAATCCCTAACCGCCTTTATCTTAGATGGATCCACCTTAATCCCATCTGCACCTACGATATGTCCAAGGAATGTCACTTCGAGTAACCAGAATTCACACTTCTTAAACTTGGCATACAACTGATGCTCCCTCAACCTCTGAAGAACCTGTCGAAGATGAAGCTCGTGCTCTGCCTCTGAATTGGAATACACCAAGATGTCGTCGATGAAGACAATAACGAATTGATCTATGAAATCCTTGAACACCCTGTTCATTAGATCCATAAAGTCTGCTGGGGCATTGGTCAAACCAAAAGACATGACCAAGAACTCATAGTGCCCATACCGTGTTCGGAAGGCCATCTTAGGTATGTCCTCATCCTTAATCCTCAGCTGGTGATAACCAGATCGAAGATCAATCTTTGAGAACACTGTCTTACCTTGCAGCTGATCGAACAAGTCATCAATCCTTGCACCGGCTCTGTCCATGGCGCCAAGTCAATGACAAATTGAATCTCTCTACGCGGTGGAAACCCATGCAAATCCTCAGGAAACACATCCAAGAACTCGCAAACCAATCTGGTCTCCTTCGGTCCAACTGGTGATACTCTGGTGGTATCCACCATACTGGCCAGAAAGCCTATACAACCACCCTGTAACAAGTCTTTGGCTCTCAATACAGATATCCTGGGTACGCGGGGTCCATGCACCGCTCCCACAAAAACAAAGGGATCCTCGCCCTCTGGTCCAAAAGTCACCATCTTCTTCCTGCAGTCAATGGTAGCTCCATATCTAACCAGCCAATCCATACCTAAGATCATATCAAAATCCTCCACACTCAAATCAATCAAGTCTACTGATAACTCCCTACCATCAACTATCACTGGCAGTGCTCTAATCCACCTCCTAGATACTACCAGTTCTCCTGTAGGCAAAATAGTCCCAAACCCTGAAGAACTATACTCACTAGGTCTACACAGTCTATCAATCACCTTATCAGATACAAATGAATGTGTAGCACCCGAATCAATCAACACAGTGAAAGGAATGCCAGCACTAGAAAGCTGACATGTCACTACCGAGGGACTAGCCTCGGCCTCCGCCTGCGTCAGGGTGAACACTCGAGCTGGAGTCAAGCTGTCCACCTTCCCTGTCTCTCCCTTCTTCACTATCGGGCAATCCTTCCTGAGGTGTCCCACCACCCTACACACATAGCAGGCCTTAGCCTGACACTCGCCTGGATGGCGTCTCTTGCATCTCGTGCACTCCGGATAAGTCCTCCATGAATCACCACCTCCCTGACGGCCACCCTGAGTACCCCGACCTCTCCTATCAAGACCAGGAGCGATCGGAGCATCAGGAGTCTTTCTCTTCAAATCACTAGGGCTTTCGCCCCTACCAGAACCAGAATATGGAGGCACTGCCCTACGGCCCTCCCTTTTCACAGCACTTTCTCTCCATATCTTGTTCTCCGCTTCCTCAGCGGTAAGAGCCTTCTCCACAGCTTGGGCATAAGTTGTTCCTCCAAGAACTGTGGTAATTCTCACATCTTGGGCTATCATAGTATTCAGCCCTACAGGTAATTCTTCAGTGGATCTGGTCCTTGGGAGGAGTCACACACTGAAGTAATGGCATAGAGTACCCCCTTCTGTAAAATTTTCCTTCCAAAATAGTATATCTTGGAATTTGTTACATAAGCTTTCTAGCCTCGTTCCGGTTTGTTGAGAGACCTCTAGTTTTGAGGTAGTCAACTATATTTACGTCTTCTTCATTAGGCTCATTAATACTAGGGGTCGGTAGAAATTCTACTAGAACCACATTAAATGTATCAGCTTCGTTAGTTGTGGCGAGCATGGCCAATGTGTCAGCATTTGAAGTTTGCTCTCGGGGGACTTGTTCTATAGCGTAGAACTCAAACCCTCCGAGTGCTGCTTTTATCCTTTCTAGGTAAGCAACCATATTTATACCACAAGCCTGATATTCCCCTGGCACATGGTTAATAGCTAACTATTTGCAGCTATAGCAATGTAATGCCCTTGATTTGAGCTTTGTTGCTATTTGAAGCCCTGCTAATAACGCCTCGTATTTTGCTTCGTTGTTTGATGCCATGAAGCTAAACCTTAGTGCCGAGTGGAAGCAATTTCCCACTGGAGTGATGAGAATGCTCCTTGCCCCCAATCAATTTTAGTTGGAGGATCCATCGACATAAAGTCTCCACAGCTCACGGGCTAGGGTTAAAACTTTATCGTTGGAAATCCAAGTACATTCGACAATGAAATGTGCCAAAGGTTGGCCTTTGATTGTCATTCTTGGGTGATAAGAAATCTCAAACTGTCCGAATTGGACAACCCATTTCAACAGTATTTTGGATGCTTCAGGCTTAGATAAAACCTACCTGAGTGGCTGGTCAGTTAACACATGAATTGGATGTGCTTGGAAATAGGGTCGACGCTTTGGAGATGCTTGCATTAAGCACAAAGCCAGTTTCTCCATTAATGGGTATCTCGATTCTACCCCTAGTAATCTTTTTCTAACGTAGTATACAGGTTTCTGTATTTTGTTATTCAATCGTACCAGTACTACACTAGTGGCGTGCTCGGTTGTAATAAGTTATAAGTACAAAATTTCTCCCGTGATAGGTTTAGACAAGATCGATTGTTCGACGAGGTGTTTCTTAAGATTCTGAAATGCAAGTTCACACTCATCAGACCACACAAAATTTTTGCCCCCTCTTAAAAGATTAAAGAATGAAAGGCAATGGTTTGTAGATTTCGAGATAAACCTACTTAAGGCCGCCATTTGTCCAGTTAAGCTCTGGACATCTTTATGTTTTTGAGGTGAGGGCATGTCTATTAAATCCTTGATCTTATCGGGATTAACCTCTATACCCCGAGCATTTACTATGAATCCAAGGAACTTCCCCGCAGATACTTTGAAAGAGCATTTTTGTGGGTTAAGTTTCATACTCTATTTTCTAAGTATGAAAAAACATTCAACGAGATCATCTACATGGTTATTGTCATGTTTTGATTTGACCAACATATCATCCACATAAACTTCCATGTTATTCCCTATCTTCTCTAAAAACATCCTATTTACAAGTCTTTGGTATGTGGCTCTCGCATTTTTTAGCTCGAAAGGCATAACGTTGTAGCAGTACAATCCCTTGTCAGTTACAAAGCTCGTATGTTCTTGGTCAGGTGCATGCATGGAAATCTAGTAATATAAGGAATAAGCATCCATGAATGACCTAATGTCATGGCCTACAGTGGCATCTACAAGCTGGTCTACTCGAGGCAAGGGAAAACAGTCCTTGGGGTACACCTTGTTGAGGTCCTTATAGTCGATGTAGGTTCGCCATTTGCCATTGGGTTTTAGGACCAGCACAGGATTGGCTATCAAATCGAGGTAAAAGGCATCTCAAATAAACCATGTTGCTTTTAACCTCTCGACCTCCTCCTTTAGGGCTTTCTTTCTATCGTTGTTCAGTAGCCTCCGTTTTTGTTGCTTCGAACTAATCCCTACCATATTCGAGTGTGACCATGCAAATACGTCTTGATTTTCTTTCAAAAGACAAGTTAGTTGCTGTCTTGCCTTTTCATAAAGGTTCTTTCCTATTTTAACAACCATCGTGGTATCTTTCTCATCGATCTCTACTTATTCAAGCTCCTCTAGTGGTTTGAGATCGGCCCTTTCTTAAACTCTGGGGTCGATATCTTCTTCTATCTCGAAGATAGATCTATCCATCTCCTAAATGATCACAAGTGGCTGTGCACTTGTTTGGTTTTTCCCTCTTAGGGAAATGCTGTAGTATTCCCTTCCTGTGAGCTGGAGTCCCTTCAGCGTCTTGATGCCACTAGATGTCGGAAACTTGATGGGCAATTGCCTAATAGATGATACTACCCCCAACCTAATGAGGGCTACTCTCCCAAGCAGTACATTGTAGGCCGACGGTGCATCCAACACCACGAACTCCATCATCTTGGTTATCAAGACTAGATAGTCTCCCAAGGTTACGGGGAGTTCAATGGATCCCGTAGAAGCAATCTCTTCCCATGATAATCCGTACAACGTGGTTGCATAAGATTTCAAATTTTAAAGCATGAGTCCTATCTTTTCTAAAGTGACCTTGTAAAGAATATTCACAGAACTCATGTTATCAATCAGGACACTTCATACCCCAACATTTAGAAAATATGTACGTCGAATGTGTATTTGCGACGTAGAGGGCAGAGAGAAATAAAAAAGCTCAACAACCATGTTTAGCGCCTCGGCGCTGGCCAATTGGAGTTGTGGCCCTGTATCGCAAACTGAGAATATCTAGGTTTCTTCCTAGCAATTTCTCAAATCCAAATTCACCGAAAACGATTTTTAAAGTAGATTTTGACCACAAATCACCTCATACTCAATAGTAAAACTAACCCCAAGTCTGGGTAGTCCACGAATCAATATTATTGATCTTGATACTCTCTAAAAGCTTTCTCATAGCAATTCAACAAAATATTCTCAGTACAAATTTTTGCCTCCCCTCAAATGAAAATTACCAGGCTATTTATAACCTGGTTGGGAGAACATCTTCCCCTAATTCAAGGAAGTTACAACCAATTATTTCAATCTAAAATAAATATAAATAAATACACTAGACACATAATATCCCATGATAATTGGGATTTAATATCAGATAACAACAAATCTTTAAGGAATAGGGATCCTTTAATGGCTGTTGTGTGCAAAACGCATTGTTGACCTCAAATACAAGGTTATCGCCCTTTCGAGATTGATATAATTTTGAGCTTGTTATTTCAGTCAATCTCCTCCTCCGCTAATAGTTTCATCGAACTCAGTCTTTGGAAGCCAATGCCCTCGAGCCTGCAACTAAGGCTTGAATAATACCCATATGCTTCAAAGAAGATTTTTTATGTTGAGCTTGAATCCTAAGCTTGAGCCTTTAAACTTGTGCTTGATCGCCAACAACAACAAGTCAAGAATCGTGCATATTTATACAAGTATTCAACCACTGCTTGTTATTTTCAAGCTTACGCTTTACAAGCCTACATTTTGAGGCTCATTTATTCATTCTCCAAATTTGGGTGTAACAATGGTCATTGAAAAAGGAATTGTCTTAAGTACCTAGCTAAATTGAAAGACAAAAAGAAGGGTAAATTTGATTTGCTTGTTTTAGAAACTTGTTTAATGGAAGGTGATTTTTCATCTTGGATAGTTGATTCCGAAGTCACTAATCATGTATGTTTTTCTTTGCAGAGTCTTAGTACTTCGAGGAAGTTGGCTAAGGGAGAGGTGACCATGAGAGTTTGAAGTGGACAGGAGGTCTCAGCAGTTGAAGTTGGAAAAGCTCACCTAGTTTTTTATAACTATAAATTTATTGTGTTGGAAAATGTTTATTTTATTCCTAGATTTTCTAGAAATTTTATTTCCTTATCAAAATTTATGAATAAGGTTTTCATATTTCTTTTAATAATAATTCAATTCTTATTTCAAAATATGATTTTAACATTTGTTCTGCAAAGTCTAATGGTGGACCTTACAAATTAGAGCCCAATGTTGAGCATGTTTATAATTCTAAGTTATTTAAAACTGCAAATCCCATATCTATTAAAAGACAAAACACAAATTCTTATAGTGAAACATATCTGTGGAATTTAAGATTGGTACATATTGGTCTAGACAGAATTAACAGACAAAAAAAGATAGTCCTTTAAGAGGAACTGTCTATTGGTTCTCTCCTAGTCTGTGAATCGTGCCTAGAAGGCAAAATGACCAAGAAGCCTTTCTTTGCTAAAGGTTCAAGAGCCACAGAACAACTTCATCTTATACACAAACGTTTGTGGTCCATTAAATGTCCAAGCTAGAGGAGGTTATGAATATTTCATCAATTTCATTGACGATTATTTAAGATATTGTTAAATATACTTAATGCAAAGGAAATCTGGAACTTTTGGTAAGCTTAAGTAATTCCAAGAAAAAGCTGAAAAGAAATTAGGTAAATCACTTAAAGTACTTCGATCAGATCGAGGTGGAGAGTACTTAGATTATGAATTTGAGGACCATTTGCGTAAGCATGGAATTCAATCCCAACTCACTACACCTAGAAAGCCACAACAAATTGGTGTTTCAAAAAGGCGGAATAAAACCTTATTAGATATGGTTAGATCGATGATTAGTTTCTCATCATTTCCTTTGACATTTTGGGGTTATGCAGTAAAATGTGCTCTATACATACTCAACGTGGTTCCATCTAAGTCTAATAAGAAAACACCACTGGAATTATGGAATGCTACTAAACCTAGTTTGTGCCATTTTTGTAAATGGGGTTGTCTTGCACACGTGCTTAATAGGAAGATTGGGAAGTTTGAAAATGTTTGTAGAATATTCCAAAGAAACAAAATGGGGTATATTTTATAGTCCTAAAGATAACAAAAAGTTTCTATCTACAAATGCTACTTTTTTTTAGCATGACTATATAAATAACCACGAACCTCAAAGTAAAGTCATATTTGAGGAAATGGTCTCAAATAAACAAGAGCAATCATCAATAGTGGCAAATGAAAAACGACCAAATGATATCGCTAGTTCTAGTCAGAATAATGGAGAGCTTCGTCGTAGTGGGATGGTTGGTAAACAACTAGTTCGCTATGAACATGAAGTTCAAATGCTTGTGTCTAATACAAAAGAAGATGAGACATTGACATATAGAGATGTAATGGAATATTATGATAGAAAAATGGCTAAACTCCATGGAGCTTGAAATGGAATCAATGTATTCCAATTCTGTCTGGACTTTTGAAGATCCACCTAAAAATGTTGAACCTATTGGTTGTAAATAGATATTTAAGAAGAAGAGGGGAACAAATGAGAAAGTCGAGACTTTTAAAGCAAGGCTAGTGGAAAAAGGCTACACATAGAAAGAAGGAGTTTATTATGAAGAAACTTTTTCACTTGTGGCCATGCTTTAATCGATGTGCATACTCTTATCCAAAGCGGCTTGCATGCATTATGAGATTTGGAAAATTGACGTTAAAACAAATTTTCTGAATGGCTATCTTGATGAAACCATTTACATGTCTCAACTAGAAGGTTTTGAATTTAAAAGCCAAGATCAAAAAGTTTGCAAGATCTTGGAATCTTAGATTTGATGAAACAATCAAAACGTTTGGTCTTGAACAAAATGTTGATAAAGCTTGTGTTTACAAACAAATCAAAGATAAGATTTTTGTATTCCTTGTTCTTTACGTTGATGATATTTTACTCATTGGGAATGACATAGAAACATTATCAAAAGTAATGAAATGGTTAGGTGAGAAATTCCACATGAAGGATTTGGGATAAGCTAAATATGTTATGAGAATTTAGATCTGTAGAGATCAAAAGAACAAAGTTTTGGCACTGTATCAAGCAACTTATATTAATAAAGTGTTACAATGCTTTGGCATGCAAAACTCCAAGAAAGGCACTATGCCAACCCAGTCGGGAGTTAAATTGTCTAAAGAACATTGTCCACAAACACCTTAGGAAGAGGAGGACATGACATAGTATCCTTATGCCTCTACAGTAGGCAGTCTAATGTATTCAATGTTATGCACTAGACCTTACATCTATTCTGCAGTAGGGATAGTCAGTCGTTATCAATCCAATCCTGGATTGAGTCATTGGACAGCAATAAAGAATATTCTCAAGTATCTTAGAATAACTAGAGATTACATGCTTGTGTATTCAGGTGGAGACCTGAACCCCACTGGATATACTGATTTTGATTTTAAATCAGAAAAAAAAAAGTTGAAAGTTGACATCTGGATCGATTTTCACACTTGGAGGAGGTGTTGTAGTTTGGAGAAGTATGAAACAATCCAGTATTTAAAATCCACCATGGAAGTCGATACATAGTAGTTTTTGAAGCAGCTAAAGAGGTTGTGTGGCTCAGGAAGTTCAATATTGATCTGGAAGTTGTTCCAAGCATGGATCATCCACTTCTTCTATACTGTGTTAACAATGGGACAGTAGATAATGCATAGGAACCCAAAATTCACAAGAGGGGAAAGCACATCAAGAGTAAATATTACGTGATCCGAGAGATAGTCAACTGAGAAGTTACTATCTTGAATATTGCCTCGAAAGATAATCTTGCAGATGCATTCACAAAGACTTTATCTATTAAATCTTTTAGGGTCGTGTAAGAAGCATGGGGTTAAGGGAAATGCCTCATTATCTTTAGAGCAAGTGGGAGATTGTTGGGAATTTTTTTCTTAAAGTAATTGTAGTTGACAATGGTCTTAATGAAATAAATAAATTAGTTGAAGTATTGTATATATGTAGCTTATGTACTATATTATTGTTAATAATATTAAGTAAATATCAAAATATTCCCTACTTCATCTATGTGGTCTCAATCTCAAATTGGTATGAGAGGATCGAGATTTAGATAACAGACTTAAATAGTTCGTAGTAAAATAAAGTTATGCAATCTTTAGATTAATTACTCCTAGTACATTACACTAGTATTATGGATACATGTGACCTAGATCTGGGTGACTAGTGTATTAGGACACTTTAGTGGAGGTACTTTGCATACTGAGAGTATGTATAATTGGACCAGATGTGATTGAATAATACTTGTATAAATACATTTTGTAGTATTATAAAACACATCACTTGATGATCATATACAAACTGATCTTAATCCTGAAGTTACTATGAACTCGTATATATGTCATTTGATCCTTTGATTCATGTGTTACTGTTTGTCAGAATGATCAGGCTAAGAACTATTATTTTAGGGACACAATGATGTATATCACTGGGGACATAGCTTAACAGATATGAAATCTATACCTTCTCATAGATTGAATGATAGTTCCCTATTGGGTTGGATTTTGGAACTGGAAAGGTTATTGACGTAAAATTCATAATCAAATTATGAATTAACCTTCACTAGTAAAGTCAATGGTACACTAGGAGTCAATATATAGTTAAAAGGGTAAAACAGTAATTTTATTACCACTTAATTATGAATCATCAATAGAGGATTAATTTGTATGTAATGATTATATCAATGGACACTTTATGGTTACAATAAAATACTCAGTAAATATGTCTTTAATTCTCAAGACTGCAGTCTCATATTTATAGTGGAGTAATTATGAGATTAATAAATATGATTATTGAATCAAAGAGTTTTGGTTAATAATCTTTTATCTATTGGAGCTTGGAATTATTGGTCCATAGGTCTCTGAGGTGGCTCTATCAACACTATTCAAGGTAAGAGTTGATACAAGGGTCAATTTCCACAATTTCCACTACCCACTAGGAACTTTTCCTAACAGATGCTTGCTATAATCAATAAATGCATTTCAACAACTTCCACACCTTTTGATCTTCCCCATTCTTTATGAACCCTTCTAGTTGTACCATATAGACACTTTTCATCAAGACAGCCATTCGGAATAGCTATCTTTACGTCTATTTTCCATATCTCATAATCATTGGCATCCGCTATGGTTAAGTGGATGCAAATGGATTTGAGCATGGCCACAGGAGAAAATGTTTCTTCATAATCAATACCTTCTCTCTGAGGGTAACCTTTGGCTACTAGCCTTACTGTGAAAGTCTTTACTTTCCAATCCACACCACTTTTCTTCTTGTATATCTTACACTCTATGGGAGTGACATCTTCAAGTGGATCCATAAGTTCCCAAATAGAAATGGAATACATCGATTCCATTTCTTGGTTCATGGCTTGTTTCCATTTCTCCTTTTTCAGATCATCCATTGCTTCTTTAATGGTTAATGGATCTTCCTTGTCTATATCAAAAACAAGGACATGAGCCTCATGTTCGTAACAAACAGGTTGTCTGACAATCCTCCCACTACAACGTTGCACCGAGGTTTCTCTTTTAGGGAATTGTGCTTTCCTCAGTTTGTCAATTATCATTTAATGATGAAGAAGATTGTGATGGGATCTTATCAGCTGTGAGTTCCTCCAATTCTACCTTGCTCTGAGGTTTATAGTTATTCATATAGTCATGTTCAAGGAAGGTCGCATTTGTGGAGACAAATTCCTTTTAATCCTTGGGACTATAGAAATAACCACCTCTTGTCTCTAGAGCATAGCCAATAAAAATACACACTTCAAACCATGAATCAAGTTTCCCTAATTTAGATTTAATAACATGAGCAGGACAGCCCCAAAATGCGAAAATAGTGCAAACTTGGTTTGTTTCCATTCCACAATTCCAGTGGCAATTTTGTAATGTTCTTCTATGGGACCACATTCAAAATGTAAGTCGTCGTTTGAAGTGCATATCCCCAGAATGAGAGAGGGAGTGAAGAGTAGCTTAACATAAACATGACCATGTTTAACAAGTTCTTGTTTCTTCTTTGAGAAACACAATTTTGTTGTGCTCTTCTGGGCGCTGTGAGTTGGGATAGAATACCATGCTCTAGCAAGAAATCTTTGAATTCTAAAACCAAATATTCTCCACCTCGATCAGATTGAAGTGTCTTAAGAGTCTTACCTAACTACTTCTCAGCCTTAGCTTTGATTTCTTGAAACTTATCAATGGTTTTAGGTTCCCTAAGCATTAAGTAAGTATGACCATATCTTGAGTAATCGTCAATAAAAGTGACAAAGTACTCATACCCACCTTTTGCTTGTACATTGATTGGACCACTGACATCGCTCTGTACAAGCTCCAAGCTTTATTGCCTTTCGCTGAGAAATGATGTTTTGTCATTTTTCCTTCTAGACAAGATTCACACACTTGAAGAGTTCCAACTCTTAGTTCTCTCAAAGGTCCATCTTTTGTTAACCGGTTTATCCTATATAGACTTATACGACAATGTCTAAGATGCCAAAAATATGTGACATCTTCGTATGAAACTTTTTGTCTTTTGTTACCTTGCGATTTTGCTACTTTAAATAATTCTGAATTATGTTCGATCATTTGGTTTGAGCATATATGTTCTGTTATTATGTTCTACTTAACATATTTTGAAATAATTCTTCAAAATAACAATCGCATTATTACTAAAAGAAATATAAAAAAATTGTTCATGCAACATAGAAAAAGAAACTAAATTTCTAGAAAATCAAGGAATAAAATAAAATTGTTCAAAACAAAATAATTGTTCCCCAAAATTAAACAAAATATTCCCTTTGTTGTTGCTGAAACTAGCGCACCACTTCCAACTTATATGGTCACCTCGCCATCTATCAGAACCCTTGATGACTCAAGTATCTTCATAGAAGAACAAACATGGTTAGTGGCTCTTGAATCTAAAACCCAGGATGACATTTTGGCTTCCACTACACAAGTTTCAAGTATAAGTAAATCACATTTACCTTTTTTTTCAGCTCAGAGAGATACTTCTGAAAGTTTATCTTCCAGCGACCTTTAACTCCATAGTGGAAACATTTTCCTTTTGGTGATTTCTTCTTTGAGTTGTTGTCATTCTTATTCTCTTTGGATTTTGGGGCCTTCTTGGTTTTCTTGGAATTATTGCCCTTTCCATTTTCCTTATCATTGTTCTTCTTTCTTCCCTTGGATTATATCTCAGTTGTTCGGTAACAATCCCACCAATCATAGATCCTCCAAGGAGATCAACTGCTTAACACCTTCTCCTCTAGGGCCATGTTAGCAAGATCTTCTGCTCGAGCATGCATTTCCCATGTTTGGAGAGGTTGATCAAAAGGACCTGCATACGTAAAAGCCAAGTTGTTGGCTTTAATGTTTTGAGTAAGGATATATTCCGTATAATACTTCCTAGGATTCGATTTATGGGCTATACCATCAACATACTTAACCCTTTTTTGCCAGGGTTAGTCCTAAAATTGAACAAATAGTGTACCTCGTGAGGGGTAGGTGGGTTCAAGCCCTGGAAGTGGTAGAGAATGTATAGAGAAGATAGGGCTTGTACCCCATTTGAGCAATTTGGCAGGGAGAAACTTTAAAGTAATCCGCTATTGACCTAAAGAAAGGATGCAAGTGGATTGTGGCTCCTGCATAAATGTGATACTTAGACCAGGCACAATAAGCTCCACCAGGATTATTGGCTCTTTGGTGTTGATGTGGACAAATCACATTCACTCCTTCAAGACCCAAAGACTGAATATGCTTATCAAAAATTTTAGAGTTTAGCTTAGAAAGCTTACCTACAAACCAGGAAGGCACACAATCTTCTTTTTTCCTCAGCTTAAGTGTAGTAGTTTGTTGGATCTCTGTGGAAAAAGTCTGGGTAACCTTTCTCTTGGGTTTGCTAGTTTTTTTAGCTTGGCGAGGAGGTTTTGGAGAAGCTTATGTCTTAGCTTCTTCTAATAGATTTTCTTCCATACAAGGTACTCGTTCTACCACCTTTTGTGTCACTCTACGAGCAACTTGGGGATCCTTTTCCTGAGGGAGTCGATTAGACTTCTTCACTCACATCGGTTGGTGCTGATGTTGTAGGTTAAGGAACTGATCTTCATGAAGAAAGCATAAAGCTGACTGCAGAAGGATTTTCTTGAGACGACGAAGAAGGTCTTCTGGGGTTTGTCTGCTGGGAGATTTGGAAGAGGAATCGTTGCTCGGAAGAGTGTCACTTGAAGAAGGAATTGAGGAATTCAGAGTTTGTTTGGTTGTCACCTCCCCTATAGTCGAAGCGATTGATCTACAAAAAAATAAGGGGAGGTGAGTAAACCAAATAAAATGTGAGTAGTAAAAGTATCTACTGCCCAGTAAATATTGTCTTGGAGCTGTGAAAATATTTTACTACCTCGATAAAGATGTCTTTAGCAGCTGAATAATTTTAAGCAATTCACAAGAAAAATGAAAGTTACTTCACGTGTTATGTGTTTTTGAACAATAATGTTTTGTGCTCAATTAAATATGTATGAACCCGGGTGGTTACAAAGCACCCGTGGACCAAAAGGGTCCAAGCAGCTAAAGACCCGAGGAGGAAAAGCACCAGAAGGGTTCAACTATAAGGGGGTCCAAACGGTTAAGAAATTATTTGGGTTCCAAGGGCCAAAAGTGGAATCCGATCAGATAGATAGTTTCAAAAGGCTTGGTGGTCCGACTAGCTCAATAGAATCCGAGTAGTTCGAGGAGTCGAGCAGTCCAACTAGCTCAGTAGAGTCCGAGCGGTCAAAACCTCAAAAAGGGGTAGCAAAAAAAACTAATTTTATGGGCTAAAGGGTATAGAGCATAACGTGAAACATAAACACATTTTCCTAATCCTTGGCCATGCAAACAAGATCAAAAAGTGGAATTTCAAGGGTTCAATAAGTCTCAAGAAAATATCAAAAGCTCATCCTATACCCATGAACCCGAATGTACAATGTGGAAAGGGAAATTATTTTTTCTTCAAAATTTCATGAAATTGAAGGAAAAATTGACTAACCCAAAGCCTAAACTATACTAAATTAGCCACAAAATCTCTATTTTACAATGATTCATCACAAAAATTCCAAGAATGCATTCCAAAAGGGGGTTTCGGCATGTACATGTTCTAACAAGTATTTGTGTAGAATTTTAAAGCTTAAAATGCTTGAAAGTAAAGATCAAAAAGAGAGAAATTACTCAAATGGGTGGAGGAGCCTTGGGTTTCTTAAGAATTTCCTTTGAAATTGCTTTGAGAGACACAAAACCTTGAAGAAGAGATTGGCCACAGCAAGGAGGAGCTTTTTATGATGCTGGTGTTGGTATTGGGAGGTCAGGCAAGCATGGGGTTATTTATAGGAAAAGAGGAAGTCCTCAACTCCTCATTTTCATGTATCCCATTAATGATGAGATAACGATGCATTTGCGATGGTGTCTTGAAAACATGATTTGTTTGCTAAAACGATGTTTAATGATGCATTAACAATGCATTAATGATGTAATTACGATGGAGCCTTAAAAATATGGTTTTTAAGCCACAACAACGCTTAACGATTCACTAACGATGCGATAACAACGTGTTTGCAATGGTGTCTTGAAAACATGGATTTTAGGCCAAAATGATGCTTAATGATGCATTGCATCGTTAATGCACTGTTATCGCATCGTTAATACATTGTTAAGCATCATTTTGGCTTAAAAACATGGTTAAGCATCATTTTGGCCTAAAAACCATGTTTTTAAGCCACCATTGCAGATACATCGTTAATGCATTGTTAGGAAGCCATCATCGCAAATACATTGTTAATCCATCGTTTAGAATGGTTTTGGTGTAAAAACTATGTTTTCAAGCTACCATCGCACACGCATCGTTAATGCATCATTATTGCATCGTTAATTCATTGTTTAGAAACCATCATTGCAAACGCATTGTTAAGCATTATTTTGCCGTAAAAACTATGTTTTAATGTCACCATCACAAACACATCGTTATTGAAACGTTAATGCATCATTAAGCATCATTTTGGCCTAAAAACTATGGATTTAAGGCTCCATCGTAATTTCATCGTTAATGCATCATTATTGCATTGTTAGGATGCCACCATCGCAAATGCATCATTACCGCATCGTTAATGCATCGTTTTGGCCTGGAAACCATGTTTTTAAGGATCAATCGCAATTGCATCGTTAGGCATCATTAGATATCGTTTTTCTATAAATTTTAAAGTGTTAGATTTGAAAAATAATTCAAAAAAAAAAAAAAAAACTTGTACATAGTTGTTCCAAATCAATAAAGTAGTGTCTTAAGCGAATCTTTTCTTTCATTTAAGTTTTGGATGAGATTTATCATCTTCAAAATTAAAAAACAATGATGAAAGAGCTTTAATGGTAGTACAAAGTTGGGCTCTCTATAAGAAAAAATGTTATTTGCGGCGTATAAATATCTCTGCAAATAATCCTATTATTTGTGGCAAATAATGGTTTTCGCCGTAAATAAAAAAAGTATACACTACAAATAGTGAAGTGTAGTTATATGCGGTGAAATTGACTATTTGAGACAGAATTTTCGCCACAAATAAGTTTGACATATTGGCGCGTATATTCCTATGAACACTGCTCACAGGCAGGGTTTCATTGGATTATTAGCAGTCATATGGAATTATTTGCGGTAAATATTTCGCTGCAAATAATGTAAAAAAAATTGGTAAACTATATTGAAGGGAAAATCTCGCGGTCATTTTTTCGGCAATTATTTACAGCGGTATTAATATTATTTGCGAAGAATTATTTCAATGCTAATACGTTTACGGTTTCTAAATGAATTATTGAAATGATGTCGCATGTCTTATTTCCGGTGTTATTCCTTGGTTATTTGCGGCGAATGGATTCGCCACAAATAATAGGCTCACGCAAGCATAGGCGCAGTCCTTCTTCTTCCTCATTTCTGAAACTCCTCCCTCTTTCTCTCTCTCCCTCTCTCTCTCTCTACACTACTTCTCTCTCTCACTCTCTCTCCACGGGTTATGAACCTCAACCCCAGCCGCCACCCCCACCACCCCTCCACCGTCGAGTTGCCAACCTCGAGCCCTTACCATCTTCGGCACCACCAAGTCTCACCATCTCTCTATGTTTCTCTCTCGCTATGTGTAACTTTTTTGGGTTCATGACCCTTACCCCACTCCAGTTACCATGAGGAAAGCAACAACCCCCACCAACAACCTAAAGGTATACTTTTTCAGTTTTTTAGATTTTAAATTTTGTTTTGTATTTTTTGTCTCTCTATCTCTCTTTGTTCCTCTATATTTGCATAATCGGCCCCACCAGTACCACCACCGGCTCCGCCTACGACTACCACCTTTATCAGCGACTCCGCCTATGACCACCACCAGCATTGGTTGTCCATTTTAGCATTGGAAAAATGTATATATTTTTTAAAAAAAATCTTTTGTTTTTTTTAGTTGTTAATTTTAATTAAAACAATTAATATTAGTAATAGTGTAATTAGGTTGTGAGAAATTTATTTGGCCATAGTATTTTAAATAAAAAAAAATTTTAATTTATTTTTCTATGAATATTATTGTTGATGTTATATAATTTGATTTGTAATATTAAATAAAAACATAAATTACATATTTTTTAAGTTGTTAAAGTTACAAGACATGGATAAGTTTTATTTATTAAATGTTGAAAATTAATAATGTTGTTTAGTAATAAATATAGTTAGAGTTGCAAAATTAAATAATGAATTATGTTATAATTTTTTGTTGTTGTTAAAGTTAGAACACATGTATAAATTTTATTTGTTTATTGTTGATTTGAATGTTTTATATGTTAATTATGTTTTGGTTAGTGCATGTTAGATTAATTTTTTGTTTTTATAAATGATATGTAATATTATTGGAAAATGTATATTGTTATTATATCATCGAACTGTTCTATGATTGTTATTAATAGGTTTTAAATTTTTGGATAGGTTATAATATAGTTGTTATGTTGCCGAAATTTTGATAGATTTAAAAAATTTTGAAACTATAAATTAAATTGTAGCTCATAAAAATTTGACTACCAAAAAATAATAATATATTATTAGTGAAATTATACATTGAAAAATATAATTAATTTTTTTAATTCATAATTAATAAAATATAACATTAACAAATAAAATTATTACTAAACATTTTTATTAAGAAAAATATTATTAAAGATTAATACAATGTCACATCAATTAATAAAATAACAAATTTATTTTATAATCAATATATAGTTAAACTTTAACAAATAAAATAAGTAACAATATTCAACTATAGGTATCATAAAATAAAATAATTATGTATCATAAAATTAAAAGAAATCATAATACATTTTTTATATTTGTTTTGATATTATTTTGTTATAACTAATTCATAAATTTTGTATATCACTAATTGAAAAGTTTAAATTATATATTAAAATAAAGTTTTAATAAATAAATATGTATCTACCAACATATAATTAATTTAACACTTACTTAATTTAATAATTAATATTATTAAACTTCAAAAATTAAAATAGAGAATAAAATTAAGAAATAATATATATTAATTATATTTAATAATTTTAAAACTTAAAAATATTAAATAGAATATTTAAGATAAAGAAAATATCATAAAGATGAACAAATCATAAAACATTTTTTAATTTGTCTCGCTCTTTTTTTTTTTTTGTCATAAGATTTTATTATCAAAGATAAAATAGAGATGTATATTATCACTACGTGATAATTTTTTTAATTATCTGTTATTACTAAATATGTTATGATCGCTCAGGGGCTGAGTCAACAATGCTCAATTAATTTAATAATTAAGTAAAATTAAACATTAATACCTAAAATAGACAATAAAGTTAAACTATACGGAATAAAATTGAGAAATAATAAATAAAATATTAAATTAATTATATGTAATGATTTTTAAACATAAACATGATAATATATATGACATAAGGAAATGTTATAAAACATAGTAAATCATAAAATCATTTTTTATTTGTCTTGATTTTCTTTGGTAGTGTTATACCCAGATTTCGAGCCATAGTAAGTATGACCTCGAAAGCTGAGTTCGTATTAAATGGTCTCGTGAGGGTTAGGGTAAGCTCTAGGGTGGTAAATCGAGCATGCAAAATATGGTATATGATCTCGAATGCGATGACCTCGAAATGATCTCGATCTCGAAAGGTAGCTCCGAGAACACCTTCATCTTCAGGAACTTCGGAGCATGGGTCTTGAGCTCGATGTACTATCTTGAAAGCAATGTTAGCTCGGGAGATGTCAGTGGCTCACACAATGATACGAAACCTGAGATGCTGAAGCCTTGGAGATACGCTATAACCACCTTGAATATCTACAAGTATTGTAAACATGAGATGTAATCCTAATTTATTGATGTAGATCCCCAAGAATCGTGGGATATTATTTAGTCAGTTATGCATTCCCTGGTCTTCAGGGACGTTTCCTTTTTTATCTGATTAAAGGCATTTAAAGCCATTTATTTTTATTCACAAAAGAGTAACTACCCAAAATATGTGGGATAGTATTCTTCATCCTTCTCTATAAATAGAGAAGCCATGCACCATTGTAATGGACCGAAATTCTGATCATTGAGAGAAAACTCTGGAGAATTCATGCTAAAGAATTGTTCAGAGATAATCTTAAGATTAATAACAGAGACTCGTGGACTAGGCAGAATTAACTACTGAACCACGTAAAAAAATCGTGTGTTTGATTTGTTTGTTCCATTTGGCCATCGTCATCCATTGTTTTTGTGCTCTTCTTTTATCTGTTGACGAAAAACGGCGTCAACAGTTTGGTGCTTTCATTGAGAGCCTTAAGCATTCATCCCTGAGAGATTCATGGCTGGAAACAATCAGAACACTCCTGAAGAAAATTACCCAAGACGTCCTGGAAAACAACCAATGGAGAACCCGGAGTCTGATGAAAGAAGTGGGTCCTCTGATTCCCGGGGACCACCTCCACAACCAAGGGATGAGGACATGTACTACAATCCTGAGTGTTATGTCCCTATTGTAGAATTGGAGAATCGGCAGCTGAAACAGTTGTTGGCAGAAGCCAACAAACGTAATGAGGAGTTGACTAGGATAGCCGCGGAGGGGCAGGTGGCTCAGCCCCCGCCTTCGCGCGAAAAGCAAGTCCCTCCTCCAAGGGACGTGCATGTTCCTCCCCGGAGGCCCCGTGGAAGACCACGAAAAGATGCTGCCACAAGGAGGCCGACTCAACCTCCGCCACCAGCAGAGCAATCCGCTCCTCCTAGGCCCCAGAGGAGTACCCGAGCTCGGGTCCCGCCTAATTCACCTGCGGAAGCACATGCAGGAACTGAGAATAACCGAGCTCCTACGGAGGCTCCGACTCAAGTTCCTGGTAGCGCACCGAACGCGACTGGCCCATCTCGGGCAAATTCTGGACCCTCTAGGCCGAAGCAAGGGAGGCAGCCACCGTCACCTATACGGTTCCCTCCATCTCCCGTAAGATATCCTTCACCTCGCCGCAGAAACGCTCAACCTGTTCAGAATCAGGATCAAGGGCGTACGGGGGATAGGCAAGGACACAGGGAGACTTTCCAGGAGCGGAGAGGCGCACAATCTGAGAGAAGTCAGACGTCCCGGTCTTGCACTGCGGAGACAAGGAGACATGGGAAGAACCCATCTCGAAACGACCGATCAATAAGTTTCACCAGTGACGAGTCCGGAGAAACCAGGTCCGTCAGTAAACGTGACCAAGGTCGTAAAAATACTGGAAGCTGCAAGACCCGTCCCGACCTGCGGAATCATCTGAATCAGAGCAGGGGGAAGGGAGATCAGACGAATCCGGACCTAAGGAATCACCTAAACGGGCGTAGAGATCCCTCACGGAGACGCGAGCCTAGGATCATAATCAATGACTGGCAATTCCAGACACCGCCTAAGGACCCAGTCCAAGAGAGGATTGATCAGCTCGAAAAAGCCTTTAGGCTTTTAAAGAATGAACGAGGGAACGGTCGATATGAGGACTCTGATGAAGAGCTCGAGCCGTTTGCTCCCAATATTTCTAACACTCAGTTTCCCCAAGGGTTCCGGATCCCTCATGTCCCAGCGTTTGAGGGAAAAACCGACCCATGTAGCCACTTGAGTACATTCAACACTATTATGAGAGCTAGTAACGTGGGTTACGAGCTCAGGTGCATGTTGTTTCCAACATCATTGGCCGGACCTGCCAAGAGTTGGTTCGAGAAGTACAAGAGACACTCGATAACCTCATGGGATCAGTTGTCTAGGGACTTCAAGAAGCAGTTCCGAGCTATGATGGGAGTCAGACCAGAGGCATCCACTTTGACCAACATCCGACAACAGCCGGGCGAAACACTGAAAATCTATCTGACAAGATTTAATCTTGAGGTCGCCCGAGCTCGAGATGTGGATGACAGTGGGCACCTAATGGCTATCCGAGCTGGTGTTTTACCCGGGAGTGCCCTTTGGGATGACATGCAAGGGAAACCGGTGAGGTCGATAACCGAGTTTAACAGACGGGCGCAGAGATTTGTCAATGTAGAGGAGGCGAGGTCAACGCTCAAGGCGACCTCGCAGACCGAAACTACAACGATAAACATTAACTCCGCCTCAACCTCGGCTGACCCAGCAGCTCCACAGCCTACCTCGGAGAATCCCTCCAAGAGGAAAAAGAGCGAGGGAAATAACCCCGAGGCTGATGGAGGAAAGAAGAAGAAAGGAGAAAGGTATTTCTCCGTATATAAAGTGCACACCGAGCTCAACGAGTCTCGGGAAAACATATACCTGGCTAATGAAAACCAGGTCCCCTTCAGGCGTCCGGACCCTATGAGGAATCAAAAGTCCAAGAGGGATTCCAACAAGTATTGCCGGTTTCATAGGGACACCGGACACACAACTGATGAGTGCCGACAGCTGAAGGACGAGATCGAAGGGTTGATCTTGAGAGGTTATTTCCGGCAGTATGTCAAAAACCAGAATACTGGACAGACTACTGCCAGTCAGAGAGTAGCCGCGCTTCCGGCAGCACAGAATAATAACTCCCGATCTCGGGAAGAAGACAGGCCCCCACTGATTGATGGAGAGGATGTAATAACCATCTCGGGAGGGCCTCATCTCGCAGGAGGGGGTAGAAATGCTCAAAAGCGATACGTGAATGAGTTGAAGACGGGGGACGGGTCTCCTTATGAACCCGAACCAAGGGCACCAAAAAGCCAAAGGGTTGAAAGTCAACCTATAACCTTCACCGAGGAAGATGCCTCCCATGTCCAGTTCCCTCATCACGATCCACTAGTCATCACCCTGCAGCTTGCCAACAAAAGAGTGCGCCGAGTTCTCATAGACAATGGGAGCTCAGTTAACATTCTTTATAAAGCAACACTAGAGAAAATGGGACTCTCCCTTCGAGACCTGAAGGCTTGTGCAACCACTTTGTACGGCTTTTCTGGAGAAGGAACCGCCTGTGTGGGGTCCATCGAACTCCCTGTGACCTTGGGAGACATCCAGTCTCGATGACCAAGATGATGGAGTTCGTGGTAGTAGAGTTACCATCTGCCTACAATGTACTGCTCGGGAGACCCGCCCTGGTCGGGCTGGGGGCAGTTTCATCTGTAAGGCACCTAGCCCTTAAGTTCCCAACTCCGAGCGGGGTCGGAACATTGAAAGGAGATCAATTGGCAGGGAAAGAGTGTTACAGTATCTCTTTGAGGGGAAAGAAACAAACGAGCGCTCAAGCACTCATTATCATACAAAATAAGGATGGGACGGTTTTAGAAATTGACGAGGAAATTGATCCAAGGATCGAGGAGAAGGTTGACCTCGGACCATTGGAAGAGCTCGAAGAAGTTCAGCTCGACGATGCTGAACCCTCGAAGAAGGTAAAGGTCGGAAAACACCTCCAAGACAAAGCAAAATAGCAATTAATTTGCTTCCTCAAGAAAAACCAGGATGTCTTCGCATGGTCACACTCAGACATGGTGGGGATAAGCCCAAATGTTGCGAGCCATGCATTGAATATAGACAAAAGCTTTCCCTCGAAGCAACAAAAGCGAAGACAGCTGGACAAGGATAGAAAGAAAGCACTAAAGGAGGAAGTTGACAGGCTGAAAGCAAACAATTTCATCAGGGATGCTTTTTACCCTGACTGGGATTCGTCTCGCGGTGTTTAGGTACCTTGGATGGTCGGTCGGATCTCTTTGGTATCCTCGGGCGTTTACTCTTTTGGGCGCCAGCTCCCCCATCGCTAAAAGGCACAGCGTCAAGGTCGGGATTCATGGCACCTGCACAATGACAGTGAGTTAAACAATAAGAATAACTTTGAAAAAAGATGGAAACCAGTTGAAGAAAAAACCTAACTGGAACTCTCCCCCGAGCTCGAGCTTGGGGACCATGAAATTCCCCTGTCTTCAGAAGAGGCCGGGGGAGTGCCTTCCCTATAAGTTGGTGATAACCTCGAGAGGTCCCTATAATCATTGGTCCCATACTGCACAGCTATCCCACTCCATACCTCGTCAGTGGTGTACATAGTGTCGTATTTCCCGAGCCCACTATCAAACCTATGGACACAGTCGTCTACCCAACTCCATATGTAGAAGTGGTATCTATCCTATGGGCACGAGACTAGTCTATTGGACCTGTGTTTTAATAAAGTGGGGAACCACATTCGCGAAGTAGGAAGGGTTTTACCTCCAACTGAGTCCGAACTCGAGGCTTCGTCATTGGCCTCGTTCCCCGACCGCGGACTTCTCGAGCGAATTTGGAGAGGTGCCCTCCTTTCCCTCCTCGGAGGAAGGATGCCTGTGGGCAGTGGCACTTCCTCCCAGCGTTCATATTTTTTACTGGACTAGTCAGAGGTTGACTGGCCCTGTCCCAACAACCCACAAGCTCGTAGCTTGTCCTCATGTAGTAGAAATGAGAGAGATCTCCTACTGTAAGGGAGCCGGAGCAAGGTCTCTCTGTGCCCCTTCATTGTCTCGTCAGGGATGGGACGCTGAAAGTTAGCTGAAAGGCGAGATACACTTCAACAATATGGATTTACGGGCTAAAATTCCGAGCTCAAAAATAGAAGGTAACGAGAATACTTACGAATCCGCCTAAACGAACGATGTCGAGACGGGGACAGACCGTCTGTCCAGAAAATTTTGAGCGATATCTTCATTAAAGTTCTAACAGTCAAGAAAATCATGTTAGAACTTACCCTAATAGGTTCTAAGGCAAAACTTAGTCTAAGCAAACATAACTCGGACCTATCAGTTATGATTTCTTATGAAGAATTATGTAAGCCTTCTTTATAATGAGGATATGTTTTTATACTTAGAAAATTAGCCATCTTTATTATTTTGTAAGTCTTTTTCTAATCATCCTATATGACTTGATTTTCAGGCTCGAAAGTAGTCGTTGTTCAAAAGTTAACCATATTGAGGGAGGGTTGGGATCAGTAAAATCGTTCCCACAACTATGGCCCCCTAAACACACAATACAGAACCTGGTCCAATGATTTGTATCCACCCTCACCGAACTTGGTCATTATTTATTTATTCCAAATTTATTATGATTGTAAAAAAAATCAAACTCATGCATGTCATTTAAAAATAACAACTGTATTCATTTGAAAAAATGTTTTCACTAAGTATAATCATAAATGCAAAAATAAAGAATAATTAGATAAACTAAAAACCACTAGGCTAAATCTAAAATCAGGATCTTCTACAACTGACTTTTCATCTAACATACCATCATCTATTTCTTCATAATCATCATTATCTAGAGCCTCAAAATAACCTCGGGAAAGATTCATAAAGATTCTATGCTTTTGCTCATTTGTGAATTGAAATTCCAACTTAAGTGAACCTAAGTATAAGAAAATAATATCTCATGGCTACTGGTAAATCATCATCATCATCTATAGTCTCCCATATTTCTTCTAATGTTGAAATTACAGATGGTGGTTAGATTTGGAGTTTGTGTATATGTATCAAGGAGAACATCATGCATATGAACTGTGGATCTGATACCAACTGTAATGCCCTCACTATTTCTTAGACCTCGGACCATTAAAAACTACTATGACATAGCTACTAATTTGAAATACACACATCAAGAAATAATAGAACTTTATTCAAAACCCAAGTCATTGTAAAAAATACAAAATAAGATATGAAATATAAAATATGGTATGGGATCCCATTGTTATAAAACATAAAACATAAAATTTAAATTAATTGTTTCAATACTAAGTGCGGAAATACATAAGAACATAATTTAAAATACATTAAACAACATCATCCTCGATATTCCAGCAGTCCATGTTGGGAAAACTTATACAGGATCTTTATTTATTTTCATGTAGATCTAATATTAATCAAATTAATATGAGATAACCTAGAACATGTTTCTACGATTGAATTCAAAGAGAAACAAAGACAATAATACTTATAGTATATGCGACAGAATTAAAGAGTCCTTCCTTCAATTTCTCTCACTCTTGTATCCTCTCTGTCGTAGAGTATTATCAAGAAACTGAACCGATCTTCTATTTTCTTCACAGTCTTCTAGCGTATCCTTAGAATCATCTAGACTAGTGTGGGCAATTCTCAAAACATGAGATAGATATAGAGAGAAGAAGAGAAAATAACAAAGAGGCTTAGAAAAAGACTCGTGTTTAGAAAGAATCTAAAACTATCAGAAAACCAGTGATTAAATTTATCTGTCGTCTCAGAAATCTCAACTGATAAATTCTCTCTAAGCACTCCTTTTATAGACTCAATTAGGCCATTTAATTTAATTAAAAAACCAATAAAATAATAGTCATTTTAAAGCCCTAGGTCGAAATTATCATGGGCTTTAGGCCCGTGAAATTTCCCATTTGATTATAAACCCATTGAACTTAAAATCAAGGCCTGTATTATTTTCTATTGATTTAATTAATTAAATAATCATTTAAATCCTTTATCAAATTAATTATTTATAATTTGAACCTTGATTTACATATATTTAATAATTTAGATACCAATTTATCTTAATTAATAAATCTGCCCTAATTTTTCTTTTCTTCTTTTAATTACATAACTCTATGAAACTATCCAAAATTGACCTGGTCAACTCTAATAATTATAATTGATGATTAAATCAATTATTTGAGACTATCTAGATGACTTTATCCAAGGTGCAATGGGGACCATGGGCCTTTGAAATCAAGCTCCAATAAGTTATCATAAATCTAACAAATAAATTTACTAACTTATTAATTCCTCGTGACTATAGACTTGAAATTGCACTCTTGAATTCATAGAACGCTCTATATAAAATATAGATATGCTATTAATTATCCATTGTTACAACCATAATTGTCACTCAATCCTCTATAGACGGTCTACAATGAGATAGGACTAAAATACCATTTTACCCCTCATTGTATTTTATCCTTAAAACACTTAGTTCCTTGTAAATGATATTTCAGTAAACTAATTTAATTACTGAAATGAGATCTCTATCATTTAATAACGTTATGTTTACTTATCTTATCAATTATCAATATCGGTCTAGTCCGATGTAACAAATACATCCGATCTTATCTACTTTGCTAATGTTCTGGAAAGAACATAACACTATAATGTGTAAATAGATCATATCGTAGATTGGCAAGTCAATGTAAATCATGTGCACTGACTAATCTTAGGACTAACTTATTTTGAACATATAATCATATTTATATTCCATTGTGATTACGTCACAATAAATAAGATTAGCTATATTCTCGAGATTTAATAGAAGTTTATATTAAACAAATAATCATGAAAATAAAACATGTGCGCAAAGTGATTGACCAAGTCAAAAAATAATTTCTATTCTTTTATTGATAATAAAATGAGATTACAAAAAATTTGGGTTTTAATTAGGGCATAAAATCCCAACAAACGCCCACTTGCACTAATTGAAACTAATGCCTTAATTCTACTAATCCCATTTCCTTGATATGCTTATCAAATGTAGCTTCTGATAGTGTCTTTGTAAATGGATCTGTAAGATTGTCTTCAGTTGCAATCTTCATAACCTTCACATCTCCCCTGGTCACATATTCTCGAATAATGTGATACTTCCTTTCTATATGCTTAGTCCTCTTGTGACTTCGAGGTTCTTTCGAGCTGGCTATTGCTCCTATATTGTCACAAAACAAAGCAAGCAGTTTATCCATTTCTGGAATAACACCAAGATCCAAATAGAACTTCTTTATCTAGACTATTTCCATAGCTGCTTAAGAGATTGCTGACTGATTTACGCTTCTCCATATCACAGCTCCACCCCCAAGAGTAAACACCATTCTAGAAGTAGACTTCCTGTCATCAACATCAGTCTGAAAATCTGAATCGGTGTAGCCTACAGGGTTCAGAACACCACTCTTGTAGACTAACATATAATCCCTAGTCCACCTTAAACACTTCAGGATATGCATAACTGCTATCCAATGCTCCAGTCCTGGGTTTGACTGATACCTGCTCACTACTTCTACTGCATAACAGATATCTGGTCTAGTACACAACATGGCATACATCAGACTTCCAACTGTAGATGCGAAGAGAACTTTTCTCATTGCGTCTTTCTCTTCAGGAGTCTGTGGAGACTACTTCTTTGAAATATGAGTTCCATGGCGGGACGATAGATGCCCTTTCTTGGAATTTGTCATTGAGAAATGTTCAAGCACTTTATCTATGTAAGCTGCTTGAGATAGAGCTAAGAGTATGTTCTTTCTATCCATGATAATCTGGATACCTAGAACATAACTTGCTTCACCCAAATCCTTCATCTGGAATTGAGTGCTCAGGAAATTCTTCACATCTGATAATTTCTTAACATTGTTTCCAATGAGTAAGATATCATCTACATCAAGAACCAGGAATACTACTATTTGATTTTCCTTCAATTGGTAAACACAGGGCTCATAAATATTTTGTTCAAAGACATAGGTTTTCTTCTTGTCCAGTTACTTTAAATCATTCTGGTTGATCCATATAAATGACTTCGTCAAGCTTTCCATTAAGAAAAGTTGTCTTCACATCCATTTTCCAGAACTCATAGTCGAGAACGGCTACTATGGATAGGAGGATGCGAATGGATTTTAGTATGGCTACCGAACTAAAAGTTTCCTCATAGTCCACGCCTTCTCTTTGGGTATAACCCTTTGCCACTAATCGAGCTTTATAACTCTCGATATTTCCATCAACACATCGTTTCTTCTTGTAGATCCACTTGCACCCAATGGCTCTAAAGTCACTAGGTGCTTCCACAAGATCCCAGACAGAATTTGAGTACATGGACTCCATTTCCTGTTCCATGGCTTCGAGCCATAGTTCCTTTTCAGGGATAGCCATTGCCTATTTGAAAGACAACAGATCATCATCACTAGTGTCACCAACAACCATATTGGTTTCACCATCCAAACCATAGTGAATTGGGTTCCTAGAAACCCTCCCACTACAACAAGACTTCGTGGTTGTTTGCTCAGGAACAGTGGTACTTTCTTCATTTAAATCAATAACCATTGGTTGGACATTAAGAGTGGGAATTTCAACATCAACTCGTGTTGATGACAATGGAACATTGGTTAGAGTCAATTCTTCAACTATCTCCTCTAAAACTACTTTGCTGCGAGGTTTAAAGTTCTGGACATAGTCATTTTCAATAAATGTAGCATTTGTAGAAGTAAACACTTTCTTTTCTTAATGACTATAGAAATTCCACCCCGAGTACCTTTAGGATAGCCAAATAACATGAAAACTTCAGTTAGCAGTTCTATCTTTCCCTCCTTTTTCCTCAGGACGTGGGCGGGACACCCCTAGATTCTATAATGGTGTAAACTGTTCACGACCATCCAGCATTCTAAACATATTTTGGGGATTGATTTGGATGGCAGGACATTGAGAATGTCATTCACGGGTTCAATTGCATGTCCCCAAAATGACGTTGGAAGAGTTGAAAAACTAAGCATGCATCTAACCATTTCCAATAAAGTTCTATTCCGGCATTCCACTACACCATTTTTTTGCTGAGTACCTAGGGCAGTAAGTTGTTATAAAATCCCAAGTTCAATTAAATGATCTTGGAACTACACATCCAAATATTCTCCACTCCTATCAGATCACAAGATCTTTAACATTTTACCTAATTTGTTCTGAGCCATCGCTAGGAATTCCTGAAACTTTGAAAATGTCTCTAATTTCCTATGCATTAGGTAAAGTCCATAAACATCTTAATGAACAGGTCGAAGCGATTCCTTGGCTCTATTGCCATTTGTAGAGAATGGACACTTGGTCAGTTTGCCTTCTAGAAAAGATTCACAGACAGGTAATTCACGTAAGGTGAGTTCCGTCAAAGGTCCGTCCTTTGTAAGTCTTTGAATTCTATCATAGCCAATGTGACCTAGTCTCAAATTTCATAAATATGTCATTTATCGTTATATGTCTTTTGACGTTTATTGGTCCTAGATTTAGCTACTTTGAATAAATCATTGTTAAGAGCGAGGGGTTTGTTAGGTCGCAGAATATAAAGCCCCTTTTTTCAAACATGCAATACACAATTGTGATCCATTGAAAGAAATAGATATACTAGAACCTGTGAAAGTCATAACAAATTGTTCTATTTGCAACATGGAGACTAAAAGTAAATTTCTACTCAAATCTTGAATAAAAAATACATCTTTAAAAATTAAATATTTATTTCTGAACTTCAGAAGAGCTCTTCCTCTTGCATAGACCGCAACGAACACTCCGTTCCCAACTCTATGCATTAAGCCGCCTTTGTCCACTTCCTCCCACGATTCAAGAAGTTTTAAAGAGTTACAAAGATGGTTAGTAGATCTAAAATCAATAATCCAAATGGATTTATAATTCTCTAAAACACATGTTTCTAAGATAAGTGAACTATAATCATTACCTTTGTTTTTCACTACTAGAAACTTGGGACAATATTGTTTTCAATGCCCCTTCTCTTTGCAGTGAAAATACTGACCTTTAACTTTCTTATTTTTCTTGTTCTTCCCCTTAGGCGTCTATGCATTTGGTTGTGCACTTGTCTTCGCTGGCTTTGCAGGCTTGGGATTTTTGTTTTGTCCATCTTTCCTCTTGTTTCCAGCTTTTGATGATGAAGCTTGGTTAGCTTCAACCTTAGCTGGATCAACAGTAGTATTAGTAGTTGTCTTCTTTTCTCCTCCCTTACTTGGTCCACCCATGATAGATGCAAAAGTATGAAGCTCGTTCATGAGCTACGTTAGACTATAGTTGAGTTTATTAAACACGTAGTTGGTGGTGAACGACAGGAAAGCTGGAGGGAGACTGTTGAGAATTAAGCCGACATGAGTTTCCTTGTCCATTGTTGCTCCGTGCATTTCAGCTTTCTGAAGGTAGTTTGTCATTTTGATCAGCTGATCGCAAACATGTTAAGAAGGTGCCATCTGAGCATTGACATATTTCTTGGTGGCCTCAAAACGTGTCTGCGCTGACTTGGCACCAAACATGTCTTGGAGCTGATCCATGATTTCATAAGTCGTCTTGACATTCTCCATCTTTGTCTTGAGAGAGTCGTACATACTAGTCAACATGTAGTATAGCCTTGTTGTTAGCCGCCTGCCAACGCTTATACTTGACCTTCACGGACTTGGTGGCTCCTTTAGTTGGAGCTTCCGGGGATTCCTCAGTCATGACGAACTTGGAGCTGTCACCAATCAACACAATGTTGATGTTTTGCTTCCATTTAAAGAAGTTTTCTCCAATGAGTTACTCCTTCGAAAGTTGAGAAATGATTGGAGTAGACACAGCCATACTTAAAACTACCAATTATGAATAAAATAGAAATCAATCATTTTTGCTCAATAAAACTCTTATTAACATAAATTTCAAGAAATAGCACAACATATACAAAAATTATTGTAGATATGAGAAAAAATACGAAAAAAAATATATCTCTATTTCTTTAGATTTTTAACTAATTTATGATATCCTTGTTTCAGTTGGCGAGAGTAAAAAATACATCTAGTTAAATAAAGTTGTAAACTTATTTAACAATGGAAACCATTATTAACAACCTAGTATTCAATCAATATAAGAAAACAAAATCTCTTATTTTACGAGTTAGACCCATGTTTTCAATATTCAATAGATTTAGTTCTAGTAGTCACCGTAGGGGTGAGTTTGATAGAATCTTTCGAAATCTAACATTGTCAAAATAACTAATGAACACCTTCCGTAGGGGGAAGAATCAAAGCGTCTCGAGGCCCCATTAAGCTATTGACCTTGTTAAACCAACGGTGGAGATCGAATATAATTCCTAAAGAAAGCTCATTATTAAAAGAAAAAATTGTATTTTTTATTCTTTATTTTAAAAAATTAATGACTATGGTTCTCCAAAAAATTGAAATGTTAAATTTTTAAAACCAAAGTCCCATAATTTTTCTATTAATTCTAAAGTGTCACATTGAAAAAATTCAATTAAATTAGAATTAATTTTGTTTTGATCAATATATAGGTTAAATTATTATAATGAACCTATACAATTAAGTCAAACTCAGGAAAATGGGCCTTAGCAATTGGACTTGCATGGAAGACTGGGTCAAGTATGTTGTTCCCACTATTACCGCCCCCATACTTCCATACAAGGTCTAAAAGACATGAATGTAAACCTTTGTTTTATTAATTTTTATTAATTGATTAAGCCCACTATAGTCATGCAATGTAAATGGGCCTTCACAAGTGAAACGACCCACAAGAAAGGAATTTATACTTTACATTTTCTAATGAGCCCACATAAAACCTATCATTTTATGAATGATTTATTTAGCAAGATCCGTATATTAAGCAAACATATGGGCCGCTATATGCATCTAAGCCCAATTGTAAAATTAATTTATAAAAAAATTCGAATTTATAAAAAAAATTCGAATTAATCAAATTTTTACAAAAATAAGTTAATTTAAATGAAATTTATCAATAATTAACAATAATTCCTTTAAATTTTATTTATCAACAATTAACTTGGTTTAGGTTAATTTGGAAAATATTAATTTAATTTAAATAGGATTTATCATCAATTTTCTTGGAGTTGGACTTGGAGAAGGCTCAAGGGTGAATTTCTACTTGAGGTAAGGGTTTTATGCATCTGTGTTATGTATTAGCTGATGTGGTTCAAGTTTCTGGTTTGTTGGTTTAAGTTTTATAAAGTTTTAAGCCAATTTGTGAATTGGGGATTCGATTGTGTGTTTAGGCTTGTTGTTGGTGTTTCTGAATTGTTAGAGGGTCTATGTGGGGTTTTGAATTGAATTTGGGACATAGGTATGCTTTGGGGTTGATTTGGGAGTGTCTTGGCTCGGGGAAAATGCAGGAGAAAACCCAGAATTCTGGGTTCGCGAAGGGGTGCCGCGACCCTGTTCTTCTGTGCTGCAGCGCTAGGTTGCATTAGGGAAGGAGGCCACGCTGGGCGCCGTGGCCCTTGAAGGATAGTGCCGCGACCCTAGGCCATTTAAGGGCACGGGAAAATTCAATTTTAGGATTTTGCTCAGGGGGCTCGGGGGACGCTTCCGCCACCCTGTGTGGGGGTTCGAGAGGTCCCGAGAGCTCGGGATTGGTTCCAGGAGATGTTTTAAATTGGTTAATAATGGTGATGCTATTTATGTGTTGTGACTAGGTTCTCGGAGAGGCTCGGATTAGAGAACTGTGCTCGAGGGTTTAGTGCTTAAGGAGCTCGGGACACAGGTAAGAAAACCACTGTTCCCACAGAGCTTGTATGCAAGGTTGCGCCCAATATGTTTGAATTGCAGGGCGTAGCCCTTTGATTGAATTTGTTGGTATTTAGTATATTTTGTTAAGCTATGAATGCGATTAGATGAATGTTCGGCGAGAGCTGGGAACGGGGCAGGCCGAGGTCGGCAGGGGCCGGGAACGACAAAGGGCCGAGAACGGCGTTGGGCACGTTGAGTGCTAGGCCAAGTATGGCAAGGGGCCGGGAGAAGCGTTGAGCACGTGGAGTGAGAGTTGCAGGGTGAAACCTTAAAGGATACCTGGGATATCCTCACGGTGTGGACCACGAACCCAGGGCCTGGTAAAGCGCCTGGGACGTCATGGCCGTATGTGTTTAGCCTATTGATGGCCTGTTTAACTGATAAGTGCTTGTTCTGTATATGTTATCTGCTTGTGAGGGTTTTCTTGCTAGGCTTCGGCTCACGGGTGCTCTGTGGTGCAGGTAAGGGCAAGGGGAAAGTCAACCAACCATGAGAACGGAGAGCGTGAAGCGGCGCGTACATGTTTGGCCTGCCTAGCTGCCACGGCCATTGGTTTTGGGAGATGGTTGCACTAAAACCTAGGTTTTGTCATCTAGTCGACTTAGATTTGTAAATTTATATGTTGTAAATATTTCTAAACAGTTTCTTGGGATCCCAAGTGTCAACTACTCAACGATTTATAGTAAATGGAATTATTTTCAAAGTTTGTTGCTTTGTTTATGATTTAATTACACTTTTGACCTAAAAACCTCGATTAGCGAGTTGAATGCACGTTTAAAACTCACTTAGTAACGGCTCTAAGGAAGTAGGGCATTACAACTTGGTATTAGAGCGAGCCAAGGTTTATTGGTTCTTGAGATTGACCGAACATGTACGCTCGCTGTCAGTGACAAGCTCGACTCAGGGTTGGTTGGTATGAATGATTGATGTGCTTGAACATATGTTTAAATGCCCTATTTTCATGCTTGTTTAGATGGAGCATGATGAATGAGTTGACATACGCATGAGATACTAATAGGGCCTAGCCCTTGACTATTGCATGATGAGATTAAAGCGTGTTGAATAGCATTGTTATTGCATGTGGATGAATATTGGGATAATGGTTTGCATGCTGAGTATATGTGGTTAACTGTCTAAATTGAATCGATATGTTATATCTGTTTATTGGCTTGTATGAAGCATGATGAATGTGGGTATACTTAGTTGTGATAAAATTCGGTAGCTAAATGTATGGCATTTTGGATTTGGCCTAATATGTTGTATGTGTGCATGATAACTGTGGTTATTTGGATCTAGTTGTGGATTGGTTCAGAGTGTGAACCTCAGGGTTGAGGAGTTTGGTCAGTAGTGGCTGATGAACTCAGGTTGTTTGTGCCTAGGATGGATAAGTGGACTTGGCATTGTTCTGTAGGGGGATTCTAGATAATAGTTGGAGTTAGAGACCTCCATCTATCCCTGAAAGCCGCAGCAGATGATCGCTAGTGTGTGAGTAAGCTGTGGAGTTTAATAGTTGAGATGGAACAGAAGAACAGCGGACTTCTCTGGGAAAAGAGCTGCTTTGTGTGCTTTGATAGTGAGGTTACCAGTGTTGGTTTATTGTGAGGATATGGACAGACAAGGATATTATGTGAAAGGTCTGAAGGGTGTTATCCTCTGATTTTGAGGGAAATTTGGGTTGACAAAGAATTGGAAAGTGGATGGGCAATGTTAATTTCACCCTTGGTTAAGAGGATGGGAGATCATGATTAAAGAGTTGTGTTAAATATTGTGGTAGAGGGATGCCTGGAAATGGTACTCAGGCCGAGGTATTGGCATGATGGGTTGGAAAGAACTCAGATGGTGAATTCATAGAAGAGGTTATAAAGACATGGTTTGAACTGTGGAGACTGGTGGGCTTATAAGCTTGGTTTAGAATGATAGGGTAACAACAATGTAAATCAATGGGTTTTGTGAATTGGGTAATTCATTTTGGGAAATTTGTACAGATGAATGTAGCTGGAAATGGTGATGACCCATTTAAGGATTAAACTTTTGAATAGTCCAAAGCATTTGGGCCGCTCCGATGTAAGAACTCATCATCTGTATGTGGGTAGCGGAGATGGCCATGTTGTTCGAAAAACTGAGGAACAATGTATAGAGCATGAGTGCCAGAGCTGCAAATGGCAGTGCTTCCTTTGATGAAGTTTAGTAAGGATAGATTCTCGGTAATCGAAGCAGAAGAACCCCGGATAGCTTTATGGCTCCTAGTTTCGTCAGAAAGGGGGAAAATCTGATTGACAAGATAGTCGTCAGGATAGTGATGGAAACCAGTGAAGTTTTCTACTATGCACCAGAGGCAGGGGATGCCACCAGGGGGGATGTCAGGTGAGAGCGTGACTTCTACATAGAATGACTCAGGGTGTTGGGATGGATTTTCCATGGTTAGGGGATGGAAGACTGGAATGCCTTGTTACATTTAAAGCTGAGGCTAGTTTTTCAGAGTTGACCGGTTAACTGGAAGTTCACGTTTCTAGATATATAACGGGCTGGAAGAGTTCAGTATTGAGAGTGTGTTAAGAAAGAGTTGGACATAAAGCATATGTTTCAAGATACTTTGCGAGGGGCTGGAAATATTGAAAGGAATTAGGAATTTTTGGAAGAGGAATTGGGGCACAGGTTATAGAAGGGCTCGTGGTGAGAGTAATAGAGCTCGTCATATGGAAGTCTTGGTATGAGTCAGAATGAGAATAAATTTGTTAAGAAACAACCATGGATAGTGGGGAAAATCAATTGGAATACTTTGGTTAGACGGTATAGCAACTAAGCTGACTAGTAAGGATTCGGGTAGGTGTACAAAGAAGGATTGGGCACGCTCCATACCTCGGCTACAGATAGGTTCGGTATCAGGGACATTATGAAAGATGATAATGGTTTGACAAGGAAAAAAAGACTACTGAAACAGTTGAAGAAGTTTGACCTTGGGGTGAATCAGTTAGAGCATCGTATTGTGGAAATTGTTAGCAGCATTTGATATGAATAAAGAGATTAGATGCCCGGATACTAGAAAAGACAATGTCTCCAGGAGTTGATCTGCAGTTTGGTTGTCACCAGCTGAGGGACAAGGAGAGAGACATCTCAGGAATCATGACTTATACTGGGTGGTGCGTGATGAATTGGTAACAAAGGTTCTTAATTGATTTAAGCATTAGTGGCTCAGGTGAGCTCTACAAGTAGAAAGTATAGGAATTGCACGGACAAATCTCCTTCAAGATTTATGGACGGTGTGAGGGACTACTCCAAGTCAGAAGTAGAAAGCGAACGATTGCGCTGAAAATGTTAGTACTAGAGAAGCAGGGTCACAGGAAAAACTCCATGAAGTGTCAGTTTGGTCTTGCCAGGGGTATTCAGGGTAAAGCTACAAGAAGAAGAGGGGACAGGTATGCAGAGGTTTGGTCTGAAACCACAGAGAAGCTACTAAAGGACGTCTGAGGGATAGAGAGCACAACAAGATTGGCAAGCGCATCATCGACTACACAAATGTCTTTGCAGAAACCTACTTAGGAGATTAGGGGGAAAACATCAGAACTTGAAGATGGACTGAATGGATAGTGTTAGATCAGGAGTTCAAAGGATAGAGTAAGAATTGATTAGCGCTTGGAAAAGTGGGAATATGCGTGTTTTGGGTTCGATAAACTATTATAGTGTAAAGAATCTAACTTTTGGTGAAGATAGGAAATTGTGAGGGGTGCATCACAGGTTGGGGCACGCCCAGGCTTAGACTGATGAGAGGATGGATTAAGCCTCGTGGAAGGTAAAGTGAGAACATGGTAAATTTACTTGATTTAATGGGTAGGCAGAGTACGCATAGTAAAAGGTAACAAATATTTGGTCATTCGTAAGAAAGATAATGCTGAGACCCAGATTTAGTAAAAAGCAACAGATGGGTGATTGGTGTTTGGAATCCTCAACTGCGGGGAAATTCAATTGGAGGTGGAACTCCTAAGTGGGAGACGTGTGTCAGTTAAAAAAATAATAAATAATAATAATAACGCACATATTGTAATGGAGTGGTCAAGGCAACGACTGAGATTAGTGTTGCGTTAGTATGTAATGATAAACGGGTGTGTATCACTTAACTATGGAAATTAAGGTGTTAGCTTTGGTTGAAATAGGGAAGAACCCTGTCAAGGTAGTACAAGTTGAGATATCAGGATCGGATGAAAGATCCAATGAGAACTTGGCGTAGAAATGAGAATTATGAATGGATATCATTCCACCTCCTTGGGTATGTTGTACGGCGAGGGCTGAGCGGGTGACATAATTTAGTGTCTTCCTTTGGACACAGGAGGGTAAAGTGATGTGGTGGTGTATCACAGGAATAGACCACATTAGAATATAAGCAAGGTGTTTGGATATGAAAAGTTTTAACTCAGCTGGATGAGTTAATGTAGTTGGTTCAGGTGAACTGGTAACAGGGTAGAACGTCAATGGTACTGAATTGACACCCTGTAGTATTCTAAGTTTTGGAAAGGAACTAAAGAACGAAGAGAGCAGAGTGGGAATCTGGAATTATCTGTTGAATGCAAATGGAATAGTAGTCTGAAAGCTTAACAGATATCTTGAGGAATTAAGTGTTGAGTGTGTGAATACTTAAGATATTAAGGAAAAGTGTAATCCTTGATAAGTTAGTCATGGTGACAAATGCTAGTGTTTAGCTGAGGTAACACAATATAGGACATGGTAAAGAGTGAAAGATAGTGAATACTACGGTTTAGTATTGGTCCCGGAAGGGAAAGCCAAAGAGGTTGTTGGAATTTTTAAGGCAGGAGTGTCTGCCTATTTAGAGGAATAAAAGAGCTTGTAGATTGTTAAATTTTGGAAACTAAATCTCCGGGAAGAGAGATTTGTATCTCCCTAAGTAAGGGCAGACAAGGAATAGTATGATGGTTAGAGAAAGAAAGGGGAGTTCTGACTCTTGATTCAACATAAATATTGAAGTTGTACCAAGGGTTAGGCTAGGGGCCTATAAATTGATCTCACTCTAGTAGGGGTGATGACTTATGAGTATTTCTGGAATTAGGAATAAGATAATGGGGTGGTCATTGTGAGCTAAGCAGACCCTGAAGTTTCAGTAGGATTGTGGTGTAAGCAGGGGGCTTACGAAAGTATGGATATTAGACAAGATCTTGTGGAACAAGATTGTTACTCTTGTAAGAGTGTTATCGAGGAGTAAGTAAAAGCAATGGAGTTTGGAAGTTGTGATCAGAGGTACGAGGTTTACCGTCTGATGTGTTTGGGTAAATTTCAAGGACAAAATTTTTATTAGGAGGGGATAATTGTAACGACCCAAATTTGCTGATAAGGCTTGGAGCCTTGATTAGTGTGCCTGGAGGGCAATAATTGTTATACTTCATTAATTTATGTGAACTGAATGAATATGTGGTTAGAATGCATGTTTAGGTGGAATAAACATGCATGTGGGCCCCGTTTGTTTGTTAGGGGTAAATTGGTAATCTTAGCCGCTGAGGGCATAAATGTAATAATTATGTTATATGATTAATACCACATGTGGGTGGTTATATTATTGTGATGCACGTGCCGAGACGGTCCTAGGAAGCTAATTAGTTTAAAAGTCACAATGGGATTAAATACCCGGCTCGGGAGGGGCCTAGGGGTATTTTAGGAATATTATAACTTGAGATTGGGGATTTGTAAGTATTGGTTAATGGTATTTTAGTGGTTTGAGTAACCATTGGTAACCAGTGAGGGTAACTACCCTAAGTGATAAAATGGTATATTTGTAAGGGATGTGAAATGTCTAGGATGCCCTTGAGGTTTGGTTAGAAAAGGGAATTAGATGGAAGGGTAAGATGGTCTTTTGGCAAGGATTTAGATAACTTCAGCTGAGAAGAGAAGTCATTCACGTTTTAACACTTAGGCATATTCTGTTTTGGCTGAAAGTTTGAGGAGAAAACTAGAAAGAAAGGAAATGAGGAAGGGAGCTGAAATTTGAAAGACCTTGGAGGAGAATCAAGTGGTTGGAGGCAATTAAACTTGATCATAAACCAAGATTTATCTGAGGTGAGGATTTATCTCTGTTTTGTTAAGTTTCTAAGTTTGATTTCTAGAGTGTTAGCATGAAAATTTAAAGTTGGTGTGTGGCTGTTTGGTGGATTCTTGGGGATGAAGCTTGCTTAGGTTCAGTTTGGGAATAAGAGGGATTTGCTTGGAGTTGGACTTGGAGAAGGCTCAGGGGCGAATTTCTACTTGAGGTAAGGGTTTTATGCATCTCTGTTAAGTTTTATAAAGTTTTAAGCCAATTTGTGAATTGGGGATTCGATTGAGTGTTTAGGCTTGTTGTTGGTGTTTCTGAGTTGTTAAAGGGTCTATGTGGGGTTTTGAATTGAATTTGGGACTTAGGTATGCTTTGGGGTTGATTTGTGAGTGTTTTGGGTCGGGGAAAATGCAGGAGAAAACCCAGAATTCTGGGTTCACGAAGGGGCGCCACGGCCCTATTCTTCTGCGCCGCGGTGCTAGGTTGCATCAGGGAAGGAGGCCACGCTGGGCGCCGCGGCCCATGAGGGCTAGTGCCGCGGCCCTTGGCCATTTCAGGACAGTGGAAAATTTAGTTTTTAGGCTTTTGCTCAGGGGGCTCGGGGGACGCTTCCGCCACCCTATGTGGGGGTTCGAGAGGTCCCGAGAGCTCGGGATTGGTTCCGGGAGATGTTTGAAATTTGTTAGTAATGGGGATGCTATTTATGTGTTGTGACTAGGTTCTCGGAGAGGCTCGGATTAGAGAACTGTGCTCGAGGGTTTAGTGCTTAAGGAGCTCGGGACACAGGTAAGAAAACCACTGTTCCCACAGAGCTTGTATGCAAGGTTGCGCCCAATATGTTTGAATTGCAGGGCGTAGCCCTTTGATTGAATTTGTTGGTATTTAGTATATTTTGTTAAGCTATGAATGCGATTAGATGAATGTTCGGCGAGAGCTGGGAACGGGGCAGGCCGAGGTCGGCAGGGGCCGGGAACGACAAAGGGCCGAGAACGGCGTTGGGCACGTTGAGTGCTAGGCCAAGTATGGCAAGGGGCCGGGAGAAGCGTTGAGCACGTGGAGTGAGAGTTGCAGGGTGAAACCTTAAAGGATACCTGGGATATCCTCACGGTGTGGACCACGAACCCAGGGCCTGGTAAAGCGCCTGGGACGTCATGGCCGTATGTGTTTAGCCTATTGATGGCCTGTTTAACTGATAAGTGCTTGTTCTGTATATGTTATCTGCTTTTGAGGGTTTTCTTGCTGGGCTTCGGCTCACGGGTGCTCTGTGGTGCAGGTAAGGGTAAGGGGAAAGTCAACCAACCATGAGTACGGACAGCGTGAAGCGGCGCGTACATGTTTGGCCTGCATGGCTGCCACGACCAGTGGTTTTGGGAGATGGTTGCACTAAAACCTAGGTTTTGTCGTCTAGTCGACTTAGATTTGTAAATTTGTTTGTTGTAAGTATTTCTAAACAGTTTCTTGGGATCCCAAGTGTCAACTACTCAACAATTTATAGTAAATGGAATTATTTTCAAAGTTTGTTTCACTGTTTATGATTTAATTACACTTTTGACCTAAAAACCTCGATTAGCGAGTTGAATGCACGTTTATAACTCACTTAGTAACGGCTCTAAGGAGGTAGAGCGTTACAGAAAGGATATAGTAACCATCTCGGGGGGACCTCATATTGCAGGTTCTGGTAGGAACGCCAAAAAGAGATATATTAACAAGCTCAAGACTAGAGATGGTTCTTCCTACGAACCTGAACCATGACCTCCAAAGCAGCAGAGGGTTGAGACTTAGCCCATCACATTTACTGAAGAGACACGTCTCACGTTCTATTTCCTCACAACGACCCCCTGGTCATTACTCTCCAGCTCACGAACAAGAGGGTACGTCGAGTCTTGATTAATAATGGGAGCTCAGTGGATATCCTGTACAAGCCCACTCTAGAAAAGATGGGACTCACGCTTCGCCATTTGAAAGCATGTGCAACAACATTGTACATTTTTTCAAGAGAAGGGATTGCCGAAATGGGATCCATTGAGCTCCCTGTGACCTTAGGAGACTATCTGGTCTTGGTAACCTATATGATGGAGTTTATAGTAGCGGCCACCCTGTCGGCCTACAACATACTACTTGGGAGACCCACCTTGAATGGGTTTGGGGCAGTATTATCTGTCAGGCACTTGGCCATCAAGTTCTCGACTTTGAGTGGCATTGGGACATTGAAGGGAGATCAGCTCGTAGGAAGGGAATGCTACAACATTTCCATGAGAGGAAAGAATCAAACAAGTGCATGGACACATGTATTTCTTCAGGGGACGGATGGATTCATCTTCGAGATAGATGAGGAGATCAACCATAGAGTATACGAAAGGACCGATCTCAAACCTCTGGAAGAGCTCGAGGAAATGGCACTCGAGGAAATGGATTCCACGAAGGTGGTAAAAGTGGGTAAGAATCTTTCTGAAAAGGAAAGATAGCAATTAATTTGTTTCTTGAAAGAAAACCAAGATGTGTTCGCATGGTCACACTCTGACATGGTAGGAATCGGTCCAAATGTCATAAGACATGCACTAAACATTGACAAGAGCTTCCCCCTGAAGCGGCAAAAAGGAAGGCTCCTGGACGATGATAGAAAGAAGGCCCTCAAAGAAGAAGTCGATAGGTTAAAAGCAAATTGATTCATACAAGATGCCTTTTATCCGGATTGGATCGCCAATCCAATGTTGGTCCCAAAACCCAACGACAAATGGCGAAACTATATCGACTACTCAGATCTTAACAAGGTGTGCCCTAAGGACTATTTCCCCATATCTCGGATAGACCAGCTCATAGATGCCACTACAGGTCACGACATCATGTCATTCATGGATGCTTATTCTGGATATAACCAGATTGCCATGCATGCTCCAAACCAAGAACATACGAGCTTCATAACCGATAAAGGATTGTATTGCTACAACGTCATGCTGTTCAGGCTCAAAAACATGGAGCCACATAGCAAAGGCTGGTAAATAGGATGTTTGCTTAACATATAGGATATAACATGGAAGTTTATGTGGACGATATGTTAGTCAAATATAAACATAACAATAACCATGTGGAAGACCTAGCGGAGTGTTTTACTGTACTTCGAAAATACAACATGAAACTTAACCCACAAAAGTGCTCATTCGGAGTGTCTTCAGGAAAGTTCCTTGAATTTATATTAAATGCATGGGGAATGGAGGTTAATCCAGACAATATTAAGGCATTAATAGATATGTACTCACCTTGAAAACATAAGGATGTCCAGAGCATAACTTGATGAATGGCTTCCTTAGTTAGGTTTCTCTCGAAATCTATAGATCGGTGCTTTCCATTCTTCAATCTCTTAAGAGGGGAAAAAAGTTCGAGTGGTCGGAAGAGTGCAAGCCCGCATTTCAAAATCTTAAGAAACACCTCGCCGAACCACAAAATCACAGGAGAGATTTTGTATCTATACCTCGTTACAACCGAGCACGTCATTAGTGCAGTGCTAGTATGGGAGGATAAGAAAGTACAAAAATCTGTGTACTATGTCAGCAAAAGATTATTGGGGGCAGAATCAAGATACCCATTAATAGAAAAATTAGCTCTGAGCCTGATACATGCATCTTGAAAGCTCCAACCCTATTTCCAAAAACTCCCTATTCATGTGCTCACTTACTAGCCACTGCAACAAGTTTTGTCCAAGCTAAAAGCATCCAGAAGATTGTTAAAGTTGACTGTCGAACTTGGGCAGTTCGAGATCGCATATCACCCAAGAATGACTATCAAAGGACAGGCTATGGCAGATTTCATTGTCGAATGTACCGGGATCTCAAACGAAGAAGTTGTAACCCCAGCCCGAGAGCTGTGGAAACTTTATGTCGATGGATCCTCTAACGAAAATGGATCAGAGGCAAGCATCATATTAATTACCCTAGCAGGAAATTGATCCCACTTGGCTTTACGGTTCAGCTTGGAAGCATTAAACAATGAGGCTGAATACGAGTCATTGCTAGTAGGACTTCGAATAGCCAGAGAGCTCAAAGCAAAGGCTATACATTGCTATAGTGACTCGCAGCTAGTGGTTAACCAAGTCTTGGGAGAATATTAGGCTCGTGGCATAAAAATGGTCGCGTACCTAGAGAAAGCAAAAGAAACACTCGAACAGCTTGAATTTTATGCTGTAGAGCAAGTCTCCCTAGAACAAAATTCAAATGCAGACGCATTGGCCAGGCTCGCCAAAACTAATGAGGTCGATACATTGAATGTGGTCCCAGTATAGTTTCTACCAACCCTGAGTCTTAGCGAGCCTGATGAAGAAGACATATGCATTATTGACTCGTAACCAACATGGATGACCCCAATAATTGACTACCTCAAAAATGGAATTCTCCCAACAGACCAGAACAAGGCTAGCAAACTGATGTATCAGATCCCAAGGAAAATTATTGTGGAAGGGAAGTTGTATAGAAGAGTGTACTCTATGCCATTACTCCAATGTGTAACTCCACCCGAGGCAAAGAAAATTTTGGAACAAATCCATGAAGGATTTTGTGGAGATCACACTTGGGGGTGTAGTCTATCGAAAAAGGTGATAAGACAGTGGTATTTCTGGCCCACAGTTAAGGCAGACTCGTTCGAATATGTCAAACGATGTCATAAATGTCAACGATTTACCTCAATTCCATTACCTCCACCTATTGAACTTACCATGATGAGTTGCCCATGGCCATTCACAATATGGGGAATTAAACTCACAGGCTCATTGCGAACTGGAAAAGGTGGAGTAAGGTACACTGTGGTCACAGTCGACTATTTCACAAAATGGACTGTGGTCAATGCCAATATGGGATTCCTAGAAAATAGTATTAAACAATGGAACCCAGTTCGATAGTGATCTTTTAACCCATTTCTTTGAAAAAAAATGGGATAATAAAAAGTTTCTCCTCCGTGGCCCATCCCCAGTCAAATGGCCAGGTCAAAGCGGTTAATAAAACCCTAAAGAGCTCCATAAAGAAAAGGTTAGAGGAGGCAAAGGGGTAGTGGCCCGAGGAGTTGCCTCAAGTCTTGTGGGCTTATAAAACCAGAACACGGACTTCAACGGGGCATACTCCCTTCTCCCTAGCTTATGGATGCGGGGACATGTTGCCTATTGAGATCGAAATCCCTACAGTACGGAGCCATGCATACAATCAAGCCTCGAACAAATCTCAGCTCAAAGAAAATCTAGACCTGATTGATGAAAAATGAGATGAAGCCCAATTGAAAAAGATTGCATACCAGCAATGAGCTACTAGGATACTTCAACAAGAGGGTTCGAGATAGAAAATTTAGATTGGGAGACCTGGTGCTAAGTCGTGTATTTTTAGCTACACGAGACCCATCTGCCGGGGTACTTGGACCTAATTGGGAAGGACCTTACTTGATCGAGTCTATCATTCGACCTGGATTGTATAAACTAGAAAGGTTAAACAGAGAGCTGGTTCTACGAGCTTGGAATGGCAGACATATATAACCTTATTATCAATAATGTAGGAATGATGTTTTCATTGTAACCAAGCATGTTTATTTTTTCTGCTTTTTATCAATAAAATTATAAGTTTTGTGCAAAAGTTGTATTCTCTTTTAATGTTGTATTTTTTTTACAAACCCTCTTAATTTAATAACCTATGATCACACTCATAGGATATTAAGGGGGGGGGGGGGGGGGGGGGGGGGGGGGGCGCATAAGTGGTATATGAGCATAACATAGTTTTGAAAAAATAAATAACATAAAATCAAAATGTCTAGATCATTAACCCGACATGAAAGTTTATAAGTGTACACATGTAGTGCACCAAATTTTTTTTTATTATTAAAATTTTGTGATTTATTTTATTTAAATGTTAAGTGTGATGAATTGTTTTATTTAAGTGTTGTTATTTTTATTTGGTTAATTATTTGTTTTATTTTATTGTTTATTATTTTATTTAATTGTTAGAATTTGTTTGGTTAATTAATTTAATAAGTGAATAATTGTGTAACATGTTTATTTTACTATTAGTGTTACATTTTAATTAAGTGTGACAATTGAGGTAATTATGTGAGCTATGGTGGAATGCACTAAGGTGCATGGTAGATAGTAATGCACCCTAGTGATTTAGTGTGTGCTAGTGCATGGTAGCATGGTGCACATGTGTAGATTTTCTACACATTTTATGTTTCCTTATTTTAAATTTAATTAGGGTTAATTTATTAAAAAAAAAAAGAAAAGAAAAGGGAAATAGGGAGTTAGGCGTGTGACCTAGTGGGAAAGGAATAATTTCCTTAAGATGGTAAAAATAAAAAATTTAAGACCATAATCATTTTGGGGATAGGCATGATCATATTTTTATTCCTTTATATCTTTTTAAAATAAAGAGAAATTAAGAAAAATAAAAGGGAAATGGAAACTTACCTTATTGTGTTAGGGGAGACTTTATGGGAGGATTTGTGATAAAGAGGCTATGAAAGAAGAGAAGAGCCTTTGCCCTTGTGTGTGTGGCTGCCGTGACCTAGAGAGAGAGGGATAGAGAGTTGCGTGTAGAGAAAGAGAGAGAGAGAGGAAGAAAGAAAGAAAGGAAGAAGGAAGGAGAAGGTGAAGAGGAACCCCCTAGAGTATGTCTTCTTGTTTTCTCTTTTGCATAATCTCTTTATTTGATAATATGTTATTGATTTGTGTTATTTTCTTGTGTGTGTTTGGGTTCTTCCTTCTCCTCATGGTGGCTTTCCCATAAAAACCCTAGGCTTGAACAAGGGTGTGGAGTTTGGGTATTGATCTTTTGTGTTCTTGATTTTACAATCAAGAGAGGTAATGGCCTTTTCTTAGCCCTTATATTGTTTTTGGTGGGTTCTATATGAGGTTTTGTTAATGGTACTAATGGTTGATTTTGGTAGGATTGATGTATAGGATTTGGATTTTGTGAGAGTATGATTTGTGTTTAAGGGTTGTGATGTTGATTTCGCTATGCATAAAAAATTGTAATAATCTATGAGTGCATGTTTGGTGATTTCGGCCTAGGTACACCCAAAGGTGTTCTTGATATGTTGTGTGATTTACAATATATTAGATCCATGTTTTAGGACCTATGTTATATGGGTAAGAGAATAAATGGCAATCTTGATATCTTGATCATGAAATTTTGTTAGATGCATGTTATATTTTGAATGATTAAATTATAAGATGCATGAAAATAATGATAGAAACATGTTAGGTTAATATAAGGCATATGTGAATATGGTGCTTATAAATTTCTATATGTTATTTTATTGATAGTGTTTTGTTGGTTTCATGGAATTGCAACAAATGGTTTTTAAAAGGATTCATGTGAATATGTTAGTGATATTAGAATCATGCATATTATAAGAGTATAATGAGATTTTAAGCATGTATGATTTTATGTAATTTTTGAGACAAAAGTTGAGTTTTATAAAGAATTAAGCTTGCTGTTTTTTTTTGTAAATAATTGGGTAAAAGTTGATAAAAAGATGAGTTGCATGCATAAATAATGTTCTTGATGAATATGTTAATTTTTATGAAATTAAAAGAGGATTTTAAGTCTCATGTTATGATATTTTACTCAATTAATTTCCTACAGAATTTTTATTGAATTTTGGGAAAATATGGGTTTATAAACTTGAATATGGTGATTTTTAATGATAATAATAGTTGCTGGAATTTTGTAATAAAATATGAAGTAAGTTTCACTGAAAATGAATTTGACTAATTTTTGGAATAAATTATTTTTCCTAAGTTATGGTAATATTGAAAAATGATATTTTAATGGTATGAATGCATATTTTGTTAAATAATGATTTTTCTTTATTGAGAAAAATATTTAGACTCTATTTATTTGTGATTTTTGAATAAAATAAATGGTGGCTGAAAGTTTGTTTTAAAAAGGTTAACAATTGTTATTATATTGTCACATATGGATTTTTGCTACTTAAAAACTAAGTCTTAAATAAATTAAATCAAAATGTATTTTTCCACACTTAAAATATATTTTTCACATCATTTTTGTGTAACACCATGATCAAATATATTTTTCTAAAGAAACATATTAAAATAGGTATTTTAATTAAATCCAAGCTTGTTGGGTAATTCTTGGTAAATTAATACTTATTTAATGAAAATGTCACATATTTTATTTTGAGCTAAAATAAAATAAATTTATAAAATAAAATAAAGTTTTGAGAAATTTAATCAACTTAGAAATTTTAAGAAAAAATAAAACATGTAATATGTCTATTGATTTTAAAATAATAAAAGAAATGCAGAATTATCGTTTTTTTTTTTTGGTAAATCAGCAACTTGTATTAAGCACAACAAAATTACAAACACCAATTAAACAGACACCAAAGAAAGAAACAGACTACTAAACAGCATTAATTACAATAAATCTTCCTCACCCAAGCCAAATCCTCCTTACCAAGGTTCCTATCAAGTAACCTCCTCAGTCTAATACAAATATCAGTCTTGATATTTTGAGAAACACAGGACACTAACGGAACCGACCTATTCCAAAAGGCAGAGTTCCTTGCTTTCCAGATATGGTAAACACAAGCACTTAGAGCACACAAATATACACTTCTTTTACACGCCGACTGCCTACTTCGACGAATCCAATTCATCAAAACTATCATCTCGTAACAGTTGGAACCAATTCTAAGCCACTGCAATAAAGAGAGAAGGCAGCTCTTACTAAAGTGGCAATCGAAGAAAAGATGTCTATGGCTTTCATCATGCAGGCCACAAATAACACACAGCGAATCTTGGGTTATTCCAAACCGAAAGAGCCTATCTTTAGAAGGAAGCCGTTGCTTTAACATCAACCAAGAGACAAATTTATGCTTAGGTATACCAAGTCTATTCCAGATAAAAGCATAATTCCATCTGGTTTGGGACTTGTTTATCAATAGCTTATACCAATTAGCTATACTATACTGATCCCTGCTAAGCAAGGATTCTTGATAAGCAACCTTGAAATCCTCTTTGATCCTAACAATTCTTTTCCAATACCAACTACTAGAACTAGGCGCCTTATAGCTCCACCAGTCCTCTTGCTTTAAGTAAACGGCATGGATCCATTTCACCCACAAGTTCTCTTCCTCTTTCGCAATAGCCCAGACATATTTACCAATAGCACACTTGTTCCACAACCCGACATCTTTAAAACCCAGACCACCTCTCTGCTTAGGACAACTAACTTCAGGCCAGGAAACTCTCCCAGGCCCTTCCAAACGAACTCCACTATGCCATAAGAAGTTCCTGCAAACCTGGTTAATCTTGTTAATCACCGATTTAGGTAATACAACTATTTCAGACCAGTAGTTGTTTATGGAGAGCAGAACAGAGTTGATGAGTGTACACCGGCCAGCATAAGATATGTTCCTAGTACTCCAAATTCTTATTCTTTTCACCATCTTTTCCACCAAGCAATCACAATCAGCTATGGAGAGCCTTTTATTACTAATAGTCATCCCTAAGTAATTGAAAGGGAGCCTACCTTTCTGAAAACCAGAATTATCGTTTTTGAAAACGTTTTTATTACGCAACATTCCCACGTATGCATGTTACATGCTAATCAACTTTTACGTCTAAAATCATGATTATTATTCAACTATGTGATTTTTATAAAACAATCATGTTAGTAAAATGGGTAGAACGAGCATTATTTTTTTTAGCGATAATTGCATGTTTAGTGTAACTATTATCATGAGTGCATGGCCCATGCACACATGAGTTGTATGGAAGGGAAAAATAGTAATTTTATGAACCTAAGAAACGTTATTTTGATTATGATATAGGCTCGTTGAAAGATTGTGAAATTCTTAGCTTGGACCTGAGGTAAGGAAGTTAGATAGATTTTATGATTTTATGCTATGAATGGTAAGGCTGTTATATGAATGAACTCTTATGAAATTATGAATGCCTTAATGTGATGATCTGTTGAATGTGATAAGCGTATGGATGTTAGATACATCAAACAGAATACGATGTTAGATACATCAAACAGATTTCGATGTCAGATACATCGAACGAGTTACTAAGGACATTGAGACGTGACTCCTAGGGCGGACGCGTCGATGTTATTCAAGGACCAGTGATCTCCTGTTTACCTCATAGGGTGACACGGACAACTAGCGTTCCATGCTCATCATGTATGCTGTATGTTTGTGATATGATGATATGTCACATTTATGTTATGATATGATGATAAGTCACATTTATGTTATGATATGATGATATGTCACATTTATGTTATGATATGATGATATGTCACATTTATGTTATGATATGATGATATGTCACATTTAAGTTATGATATGATGATATGTCACATTTATGTTATGATATGATGAAACGTTACGTTTATGTTATGATGTGATGAAATGTTACGATTATGTTATGATATACCATGATGTTTTAGATGAACGTTAGTGTTTGGTTGTTTGTTGTTTTCTTATTTGCTTATTTGCTTGTACTTCCTTACTGGGCTTTTAGCTCACCCCCCCTTACTTTCCTTCCAGGTAGCAAATAGGTTTTCTCTATGGCACGCGTGGTGACGTGAGTAGTTCTTTCATCATGGGGTGTATGGCGTGGGGCAATCCTATGGACGATAAAATGATCAATGTAGAACGCCATTTAAATTATGTTTTGTTTTTAAGAGACTTTCCTAAATTATCAGTGGGACTCTGTTATTCAACTTAATTGGTTTTTTCTTTGAACTTTGAATAAAAACCTATGTTTTATTTTAAACTTATGGCGCCAACTTGCAAGATTTTAAATAAGTCCCCCTGAGACCTTTAATAATGGATGGTATTCTTTTATAAATTATGTTATGCGAATGTTTTGTAAGTATTAGTCTAGGGTGTTCTTTACAACACATGAGCTAAACCTGTCTTGACTTAACCTAACATTAAAATTTATAAGTTTATGGATTATAAACCAAACATGAGCTAAATTAGTTTGGCACACACCAACCTAGTCGACAGTAAAAAAGTTGGAATTTAAGATAAACCCACTGCGAACTAAGTCGATTCCAAGGCTAGAAAGTTTTCCAAATAAGTCTCGACCTCGTAACCTTGAGGACATACATGAGGATGAGAAAAAGGGACTAGGAAATCAAGATATAACTAAACTACTAAAATTACATTCCAATTAAGTACTTTCGAGTACATGGTGAAAGTAAGGTTCGACCTTAACAATAACGAAGTCGAACACGGATGTAACGAGTAAACCGTGCATGAATGCATTGAAATTTGAGCTTAAATCCAATAGTTGTATTTGTAAAAATAAACAAATATAAAAGAGATTCTTTAATATAACATGCCCAAAATATTTCCACCAAGAAATGTGAAGCATGATATTAAGGCAAAAAGTTAAAAGTAAAATCAAATGCATAAAGATTTTCAAGCCAAAAAATTGTATGCATAAAGATTAAAGTTACTATTTAATAAAAATAGCTCTAAATCAAGCTATATATTATCTTCACCCCAAGGGCACATACATAATATATATATAAGAGTTACAAAAATCATAATAGGACGCAGCCCATGATCTCGACTTCACAAAGTAGACTCCTCCCCATCAGCACTGTCGGGTGCCCATGTCGTCTCCTCAGCCGGAAGTTTGGCTTCGTCTTCCTCAAGTCGAGTCTGCCTTTTATCAACAAACCCAGCCTCTAAGTTGGCTAAGAACCTGGTATCGAGGTCAGGATTATTTACCCAGATTCGATACATCGCCATATCTACGGCATGATCTTTCTTGGTATTGAACTCCTCAAGAAGGCGTTCCTTCTAACATTTGACTATCTCAAAGGTCGCCTTCTTTTCCTCTTCCAACTTGGAATTTAGCTCTTGAAGTTCCTTAATCTTGTAGTATTTCTCCTTGATCTCAAAATTCTTGGCCTCGAACTCTTTGAAGGTCACAGCCATTGTTCACTCGAGGTCAGACACTTTTGGGGCTGTCTCTAGGGCATGTGCCCTACTCATGGCATGTGCCTCTAGCTTCAGCTCAAGTTCAGACACCTTGAGAATGGCTGTCTCCATTTCGGCCACCTCCAACTTTGCTGCTTTGAGCTCGTCCATGAGCTTTTACTAAAGGTCCTTGGCTTCTTGAGCATGTGCCCTACTCATTCCCACCTCGTTATTCAATTTGAAATTATGTTGAACAAATGAAGTGAATGCCTGTACACAAAAACAAATATGAGTTACTAAACATACAGTGTAAGTTAGTATAGCACAAGAAAGTTACAGTACAAATGACTTACCGAGGACAGATCCTCACCACTCTTGGCGAAGATGGTGTTGACATCACGGCAGGAGGTGAGGAACTCCCATTGAGGGGCGCCAAGCCTGCTGAGACTTTAGCCCACGTGGGACAAGACATGTGAGCCCAAATTTACTCCATGCGACTCCGCTGCATTGTCGAGCACTTATTCTGGGACGTGAGTTAAGATTGTCCATAATCGTTTCCGTGTAGGGGCTTGTCTTTTTTGGGCAGGAGGAGCCTGTTGGGTGACTCAGACTGCACTGGAGGGAGGGGGTCTATGGGCGCCACTAGCTCAATTCCAGTATTTACTCCGACCTTGGGAGTAGGTTCTGTGGACTGGCTCGGGCCCTGAGTGGCCGACACTGGGGAGGCCACCTCAGATTTCTTGGGCATTTTGGAGGGACACCTCCTTTCTGAGACGCACATTGGCATTTGCTCACCTTCGCCGCCAATGGACGATTAAGCATGTTGTTGAGATCTGAATCCATTTCACCTGAAAAAAAATACAAGTCACACTTTAGTGATCGAGCTTAGGTTACTAAAAGAAACAAGACTAAGGATAAAAGACACCTAACTAGTTCTCTCGACCGAGCTTGAGCTCGGCGACCAGGAGATTCCCTATCTTCTGTAGACACTGGGGGTATCCCGTCTCAATATTTAGGAGATAGCCTCGAAAGGTCTCTATATATGTGTGTTCAATACTGAACAGCAACCCCATCCCAAATCTCGTTCAGACTATAGATAGTTTGATATTGACCTAACCATCTATAAAACATACGCACTTTATAATCTACCAATTACCACACATAAAACTTATCCCTAGGATCCTGAAAGAGGATCAGTACATCGAGTTTGTGCTTAAGGAAAGAGGGAGACCACCTGGAAGAGTTGAGCATGACTTTACGTCAATCACCCAAGCTTGGTGAGGCTTCGTCTTGGGCTTCATTGCCCACGACAGGCTGATTGTGTCGGCGAGCCACAGAGGAACGTGTTCCCACCTCGAAGGAACGTGGGAACGTGTTCCCACCTCGAAGCCTGCGAGCTCGAAGACCTCTGCCTAGGGGGAAGTCTGTCTCTGGGAAGCAGCATGTGTTCCCACCTCAAATATTTTCAGTATGCCGAGTCATCCATAGACTGGCCTTCTTTTAAAAGGCCACAAGCTTGAAGTCAGTCTTCGTGGAAGAGATAAGACAAAGACCTTCGACCATAAGGAAGTTGGAGCAAGGTTGCCTTATGTCCTACCATCGATTCCGACGGTGTTGGACGGTGGTAATTGGTTGTAGGAACAATTACGTATCAATATTTCGAGCCTAATTATTTAATAAGAAAAAGGGATAAGTGTGATGAGGTACTTACATATATGTTTGAAAGAGTAAAATCTAGAAGGAGTGAGACAGTCCGTCCAGAAGAAAGTGAGCTTGAAATTTGGAGGATGATTTGGCATATCCTCGAAGAGTTTTTTTTCCTTCGGATAGCTCAATAGATAATAAAAGTCGTCCCTTCCATGATCTCGAGAAGGGTTGCTTTTGAGACAAAAGAAATATAATATCTCTTGAGACGAAGGCCCTTCCCACTTCAGCGTGGTATAACGACTTGAGGGCTGATAGAACCCTGAAGAAATTAGTCTGGAGATGGAATGAAGCGAGCCCAAAAAAGGCCAGAAAGTTCTTGAAGTATGATTTCAGGGGTAGCAAAGCCCTTGCCCTCATATGCTCGCGATTCCATGCAGCAAGCTTGATTTGGCAGTCGGGATTTCCATCTCCTGGGGTGAAGCAGCTCCGTTCGTTCGAAGTCGCAGGCTGACACATCATGGGGCCACAAAGTTTAAGTCCATGGTAAGCCAGCAGCTTGGATTTCTAGCTGGTAGAAGTGATTGAGCTCCAATAGTGCTCAGCCTTGAAGAATTCCTCTTTTGAGGCATGAATTGAAGTGGTTTGGGAGGTGGAAGGACGCTTTGAATGATCTTCCATCAGTGAAAATTAGAGTGCACCAGGATTGAGGGAAACAGTAACTTTGAGCATGGGATCTAGTGGAACAGGTCTGATTTCGGGGTTCAGATCTGGATAAACAGCGAATCGGAATATTTTTCTCTATTTCTCCTCGACCTCGTCTATTTGGAATCGAAACCGATCTCGTATATCTTCTTCTTCGCACCTTTCTCTATGCTTGCATATTATACGCTGGTTCTGTGTGAAGGGTGATTTAGGACTAGGAGTTGATGGGAAGTAAGGAATAGCGAGCTTGGGTCCCCACCGAGTAGTACTGCGACATCTAACAAGAAAGAAAAGGGTGAGGGCTTAGTATATAGGAAATCACAAAGAAAGTATGATTTTCATGTTTCAAGCTCGAAAGTTTGAGATCACGAAATTACCTCAATCGAGACAGAAGTCTTGAAAGGGTAAGATGAACTCGAAGATGAGCCACAAACTATTGCAATGGTCGGGCTATGAGCATGTACCCACACAAGAGAGTGGGGATCTGGATAATAATTTCAAGGAATTTTAGATTCTCAAGGATAAAGCTAATGGTTACCCAAAATGGTGATATTTTTGGGATTTGTGCAGTTAAAACCATAAATCAAAACCCCTATTTCTTGGCTTACACGAAATGCTACTCCTAATCAGAATAACCCCATTGTTGCATTTTTTGCACTAAAAAAAATCTGGGTTAAAATACCTTGATTCCAAAACTTCGAATAAAAATTTGTTTAAAATCAAATAAACCACTTTGCAAAACTAGAAAAGAAACTAGTAAACATATTCATTATACAGGGAAATATGAAAAAAAAAACGCATGAATAACAAAGCATGGGTGAAGAACAGAAACTTACACACAGATGCTTGCAGATATAGAGAAATTGTCGACTGAAAGATTGGTTGTAAGGAAGATTTCACTGAATCGAATGTGCTAGAAGTATATTGTTCTTTGGTTTGGAGAACATGCAATTAAATTTTATAACAAAAGAGAAGAAGCTCTGTTTTGCTCTGGTACGACTTTTTCTCTCTGAAAAAAAAAGAGGTGAAAGTGAAGAAGAGGAAGTGGATATATATATGAACCCCAGGGGAGGTCAAAGGTCGGGCAAATCTTAACCATCAGTTTAATTTGGAGTATGATCTAACAGCTGGGGTATAAATGTGCTCACGGCGACAAAAAGGAGATATGAAAAGACATGGGAAAATATAAAAAGTACTCAATTACTCTGAGTGTGCAACCCTTGGCTGACGCGTGTCCATACTCAAGTGTGGTAGGTGGCACGATTTTCGAAAGTAGTAGTTCAAAAGTTTCCTTCTCATAGGATTTTTTGTGTAAATTTAATCAATTAAAATTGTGCAAGTGTACACAGTCGGCAAACAAATAATAGAGTGATAAGTTGAGAATCATCTCCATAGGGATTGAATTAGCAAATAATTGTTCACAAATCAATTAGCAAACAATTTAATGGTGATAAAAAATAAATTGAAAATGCTTAAAAATAAACTAAGATGACAATATAAATGTAAGAAAAATTCAATTTGGTGAAATGAGCTTGAATTATTAAATTCCTCTATGTCAATTAAACTGTACGTTTTGTTGCAGCAAATTCTCAGCAAAATTACCCAAAATTAACAAGAATTCCAAATTAAATCATTGAACTTTTCCAAATCCTATGGTATTGATTCTTTCACCTAATTTAACATATTCATATGTCAATCAAGTTTAAGAACCCAGAATTAAGCACCAATTCATCATTGTTACACAAGACAAATAACACATTCCTATGCTATTCACAAACATATTCTAACAAGATTATCCACTTGTGTCATTCAATTCTATCCATTATATTCAAACTTCCTAGCATAAATATAACTCAATATCTTGTAATTGGTGATCGAGTAATAACAAGAATTCCTCATTAAGCACATTTAAATGAACAATGGGTAAATTGCTAAATTAAAATGCTAGAAAATTATTATTAAGACATGGAGTTAACTAATAATTCAACCCTAAAAAGATTTAGTTCATGGCTGAATTCAAGAGCACAAATCCAAAATCAAAACATCCCATAACAAAATAAATCATAGTTTAGAAAATACAAGAAAAAGAAAATAAAATATTAAGGAGAAGGGTAAGAGAATCAAGCCAAAAAGATGTTCCCAAAATGGTCCTCCTCACTTGAATCCTTCTCTTTCTTCTTCTTTTTCTTTTTCTTCATTCTCCACTTTCCTCTCTAATGGCTGCTGGTTGTCCCTATCTGCTACTGTTCATGTCCTTCCTTCTTCTTGCTGTTTTTTTTTTCCAAAAATGCCTGCTTCCATTTTTCTTTGGCTGACGCTTCTCTAAGTATCATATAGGTTTTCTCATTTTTGCCCTCAAAGTACCATATTACCCCTCCTTATAAAAAACGCGAGTCTCCTCTTTTATTTCATCATTCTCTCCCAATTTTTTAATCAAGCTTTCTGTACTTGCCACCTCAGCCACTATTCCAGCTCACCCATTGACTTGCCACGTGTTCTATGTGCCAAAAAACTGCCTGATCAAAATGCTTCAGCAAAATCTGTTTTGTTGCAGCAAAACCTTATAATTCAGCCATCAAAAATTCAATTTAGATAGTTTCACATGTTAGTTCATTCTTTGTGCAAATATTTATCCATGAAACTACTACCTTCAACCCATTAGTTATTAAAAACTACAAAAATAATTAAACTCAATTAAGATCATAAAAACACCAAAGTTAGCTACAAAAGCTAAAAATAAATTAACATCACCCACAATTTTTCCAAAATTATAAGTTCAAAAGCACATGAAATAACTCTTTATTCAAGAGTTATCAGGATTCGAACCAATACTTTTGAGGGGCAAAATGTTACACCAAAAATTCAAGAATAGACATTTTCATCTTGAAAGTAGGCTCGTAAAGTGTAAGATCGAAATAGGAAATTTCGTCATGTGATCAGTATAAATGAGAATTGAGTTTGACAGTCTCACTCAGTATTAAAACAATGACGTTGGAATTGGTATGCTTACAACTACGCAGTCTCGAAGGTGTTTTGAGGTAACAAGTCAAGCTCAAAGCTACAATCAGACAAGGAGGTTCGAGCTTAGGCATTGTGAGCTCGAAGACGATGATCTCAATAAAGTTACTTGTTAAGATCGAGACCAACCAAGGTAGCAATCTCATGATGATTAGTTGATCTCAAAAGTATGTGAGCCATGTTCGAGGTCGATAATCTAGTGTGAATACAGTTACTGTTTGAAAATCCCTATATCTGGGTGATTTATTGTAATCTGTTAATAAATACCGAATATTAGGGGATATTATATATTTACACGCATTTAATTGTATTTATTTGAAATTTGAATAATAACTTCTCGAAATGGGAGGGGAGATACCCTGTAAACCAGTCTATAAATAGACTGGAGAAATTCATTTGTAAACACACTGAAATTGGTACTGGGAATACTCTGCTAAATTTCTCTCTAAAAGCTTTGTGAGAATTCCACAATTGAATAATATTAACTCGTGGACTAGGCAGATTTTAACTACTAAACCGCATAAAAAATTGTGTGTTTCTTATTTAGTTTTCTGATTTTGTGTTTAGTGCTCTTAATTTCTATGTCGACGAAAAATGGCGTCAACAATGTTAATTTTAATGTGTCCAAGTTTTAAAGGAGTGCACTAGATTTATAGGAAGCCTTAAATAGAATGAGAGGAACTGATGGGATGACTTGACTAAATTTTGAGAAGGGTTTTCAAATAACAACATTTTAACTCATCTCATAGGAGGACTTGATTGGAGCATTTGATTCCTTTAGATCAATGGTAGGTTGATGAGATCACAGAATCACTAGAGAATTATGGATTTAAGTGAATGAATTCTTCATAAAGTTTGTAGAGTTGACCTTCTATGTTTATGTCGGTATCATTGACCAGTCTCTTTTGATTGAAAAGTTCATGACTCGATTTAAGAATTCAACTGTTGATGAAACCATTACTCTAACCTTTATAGACATGAAAAAGTGAGTGATGTTAGCCCTGTGAACTAAAGTTCATTATAAGGAAAAATGATGGAAAAATAAATCTGACCAAGAAGAAGGAAAAGCCTCTTGTCAAGCCTATGCTCTTGGTTGTGATGATGTATAAGGAAGTATATGCCGAGTTGTGGATGGTATGGTTCTTATCTCACACTCTTGGGCTCATGTATTATTTGATACCGGTGCATCACTTTATTTTATATCATTAATATTTGCTAGCATGTCCGGTTTGAGTTGGGAAACTTTTAGTCCTACATTGCAATTGAGTGTACCAATGGGAGGGCATGGTGAAGTATCAACCATTTGCAAATCAGTTTGAATTGTGTTTGAAGGGCATAAGTTATTAGGAAACCTGATAGTGTTACCTATGTGACAAGTTGATGTGATTCTTGGCAGGGATTGGTTGTCTAAGTAGTAAACCATTGTTAATTGCTCACACAAAAGGGTGACTGTTTTAACTCCAAGTGGAGATTTCATTGTATATCGAGCCAACATGAATGCAGTAAGGCAGAATCCTATCATTAAGGCATGTATAGGTGGGGAAAGAAACTTAGAGTATTACGGGAGTCTGTTTGCTTAGAGTATTATGGGAGTCTGTTTACTTAGACAAGTTTCCTTGGATATCAGTGGTTAGTGGCTTTCCAGATGTGTTTCCTGAGGATTTTCAAGGACTACAACCCGATAGATAGATCGAATTTTACATTGATTTGATTCCAGGGACTCAACCAGTTTCTATGGCACCTTATCGCATGGTACCTGTAGAGTTGGCTGAATTGGAAAAGCAATTGGGTGAGCTAATGGATAAAGGTACATCAGGAACAATACTTCCCCAAGGAGAGCTTCAGTTTCGTTTGCCAAGAAAGCTGATGGATCCTTGCAATTGTACATCAATTATAGGAAATTGAATCAAATGAAAATTAAGAACAAGTATCCTTTGCCAAGGATAGATGAGTTGTTTGATTAGATCAGAGATTCAAAGTGTTTTTTTTTTTCAAGATTGATTTGAGGTTAGGCTATTATCAATTGAGGATTAAGGATGAGGATATCCCTAAAACTTCTTTCAGAACGTGTTATGGACACTTTGAGTTTTTGGTGATACCATTTGGATTGACGAATGCGCCTGCAACATTCATGGACCATATGAATAGGACCTTTAGACCCTATTTTGATAATTTTGTAGTTTTTTATCGATGAAATTTTGGTGTATTTTAAGACACCTAAGGGAAATGCTAAACACTTAATAATTGTGTTGCAAACTTTGAAGAGGTCATCAGTTATATGCTAAGAAAGAGAATGTGATTTCAGGATGACCGAGATCAAATTCTTAGGGCATGTAATATCTCAAGAAGGCATTACTATGGATCCTGCAAAGATAGATTCTATCTTGCAGGGGGAAAGACTAGAGAACGTTACTAAGGTTCGAAGTTTCTTGGGTTAGTAGGTTACTACCATCGCTTTGTGGAGAATTTTTCTCGAATTGCTATGCCTTTGACAAAGCTAACAAGAAAGGATTTAAAGTTCATGTGGGATGACAGTTGTGAAGAAGCTTTTAGAGAACTTAAGCAAAGATTGACAATGGTATTCACTGATGCTTCTGGTACCGCTCTAGGAGGAGTTTTCATGCAAAATGGCAAGGTTGTTGCCTATGCTTAATGCAAATTGGAACTTTCAGTACTGATTTTTTACTTGAAAATTTGGAGATGTTACTAATATGGGGCAAAGTTTGAATTATATTTTGATCATAAGAGTTTATAGTATCTGTTTACTCAAAGAGACTTGAACTTGAGGCAAAGAAGATGGGTCGAGTACATGGAAGATTATAATTTCACTTTGCAATATCATCCAGGAAATGCAAATGTGGTAGCTAAGGCATTATGTAGAAAACTTCATGGAAATTTGGCTTGTTGGCTCTTGAGGAGTGGAAAAGAACGATCACGATGGGTGATTATGAATTAGAGTACTATGAAGGAAAAGAGATTGTTTGTGTTTCAAACGTAGTGGTTACACCAGTGCTACTTCCACAAGTTAAGCAATGTCAATCGAAAGTTGAAAAAATTGATACTTATCTGGAATCGAATCTAAAACGGTGATCAGATAGATGGATGGACAGTCAATCTCGAAGGATTCTTACATAATAAGGGAAGATTGGTCATTCCAAATATCCTTGATCGTAGAGTCTGTTATGATCGAGATTCATAGGTCTAAATTTATTGTGCATCCTCAAAGCACAAAGATGTACCAAGCCTTGGAAAGACAATACTGGTGGGAAGGTATGAAGAAAGATGTGGCTAAATTTATAGCTAAGTGTATGGCTTTCCAGGAGAGCAACATAGACCTTCAGGGTTGCTTCAACCTTTACCTATACCAGAATGGACGTGGGACAAGATCACTATGGACTTTGTGATGAGATTACCATTAACACCATTAAAGCATGATACTGTCTGGGTTATTGTCGATTGTTTGACAAAATCTGCTCATTTCATTTCAATTAGGAAGGATTATAAGGTTTCTAGACTAGCTCGACTTTATGTGGGTAATATACTTCGACTGCATGGGTTGCCTTCCAGCATTCTCTCTGATAGAGATCCCCGATTTACATCAAGGTTTTGGCGAGCATTGTAAAAATCTCTGGAATTAAACTTAACTTGAGCATCGCTCACCACCCTCTAACAGATGGACAGTCTGAGAGGTCTATCCTAACTTTGGAAGACATGCTTCGTTCTTGTATTTTGGATTTTGGGGGTAGCTGGGAATAACACTTATCATTGGTGGAATTCAGTTATAATAATAGCTACCAGGCGAATATAGGCATGGCTCCTTATGAGGCCTTATATGGGAGACCATGCAGATCACCTTTTTTGTTAGGTAGAACCAGATGAGCATATCACAGTTGGACGTCAAATTATGGCTAGTACAACTAAGAAGATCAAAGACATCCAAGAGAGACTTAAGGTTGTTCAAGGTTGTTAGAAGAGTTATGACGATCTCCACCAATGAGATGTTAAGTTTGAGGTTGGTGACTATGTCTTCTTGAAAGTTACTTCTAAGCGTGGTGTTATAACAATTGGAGTGAAGGGAAAGCTAGCCCTGAGGTATATTGGATCTTTTCAAGTTATCGAGAGGGTTGGGGAGGTCGCTTATCGATTGAACTTACCAGCGTAGTTGGGGCATGTTCACAATGAGTTCCATGTATCGATGTTGAGGAAGTATACTCTAGACCCATCGTACACCATTGAGTAAGACGCTATCCCTCTTTAGGAGGACGTTACATATGAAGAACAACCTATCAGAATCTTGGTGAGAGTGTTAAAGGTGATAAGGAACAGGGAGATTTGAGTAGTCACGGTCTCATGGTAAAACCATAGAGAAGATGAGGCTACATGGTAGTTAGAGTGGAGATGTATGAGAAGTATCCTCATTTGTTTAATTTCAGCTTGAGATTGTACTTTGAAAATTTCGGGGCAAAATTTCTTTAAGAATGGAAGAATGTAAAGACTTAGAAATATATATATTATTTAAAAAAAAATAAGTGGGTGGGACCCACCTGAGTCAAAAGAGTCAAATGAGTCTTTTTTTTCTTTCTTTTACCCTTCTCTCTCCCTGAATCTTCTTTTCCTTCTTCTTCTCTCTTTTTTTCTTCTTTTACTTCTCTATCTTTTGGTTTCTCTCCAAACCAGCCACAACCCAGTCAGACCCATGTCAGAGCTACATTTTCGACACGCGCCAGAGCTACAACTTCTCTAACTGGCAACGATAGCAGCCCCAAAATTTGGTGACCATCGGAGCAAGGACGCGCCCGTACGACCACTTAAAAGTTTTGCGGTCGACACTTTGATGAGTGTGTGGCACCGTTGGAATCAGCGTTGTGAGAGGAACGTCGCCCACTATGTCATTCCGGTCAACTCGCCGTTTTTCTTCGGCAAGATTTTGGGTATCTCCGCCCCTTTTGAAGCGTTATCTGGCGACAGAAACACTTGTTTGGGCTAATGAGTTGCATATTTTTTATGTGTTCATTGAGGGGATCATTTTGATATATGTCGTGCATATATACGTCGATGTTTCCAGTACACCGCTCACTGCCGCCACCGGCCGCTACTGTGCACCTCTTGGGTAAGGTTCCGAAACTTGAAACGTTAAATATGGTCGTATTATATGTCGTTGGACACAATTTTGAATAAGGAATGCAGTGACGATAATTGTTTGCTTATTCGGTGCTCATACGAAAAGCGTGATATTAAAATTGGACTAATTCACTCTAGGATCATCGTTAAGCTTGGGAGCGTCGCTTTGGGTTCGGATTGGAAATTCTATGGAGGTAGGGACTCAACTTGAGTATTGGAATTGTTTAAACTCATATTTAAACATATTCTAATTTTTATATTTATAAAATATTTGAAAAATGGAAAACTTATTTTGCATGTTTTCTGATCTGTTCTGAGGGCACTGAGTGCCAAATATATTTCTTTTCACTTATTTATGCAAGTTATGATTTTTTGGTTTTATTCAAATGCAGCTATTATGCTGCCCAATTTTCTCAAATATAAAGGGAATATGTTTCTTTCTATTCATTTTTACCTGGATTTGGTTATACTCATGAGAGCCATAGTGATCATGATTTGTGCATGTTGTTGTTTCACAACCTAGTCTCTGTGTCATCGTAGGTTGATCAAGTGTCCACTCACCCATAGGTGTAAAGACCTAGCATTTGTATACAGGATGTGTTCCGAGTCTCCCCCTTGTGGTGGTTATCAAGTCCGGCTACCCAGTTTAGGATGTCATACTACAAGAAAAAATACTTTCTATAAGACCAAAAAAGTAGTATAAAAAATATACCATAACACTTTTTGATGTGTTAATGAAAGTGGTGTCACTTTTCATAACACTTTTCCATAGTTATAGATAATTGTTATGGTATTGCCTACGATAAAACTTTTGTTGTGTTATTTTAATAATTAGATAAGTATTTCATTACGCTATTTATAATAGATTATATAACAATTTTTTTTACTTATAAAGTAGTGTTATGATACACTTTATAGTAACACACTTTCTGCATTATAGAAAATAGTTTGCATAACATAATTTTATGCTTATAAACCAGTGTTATTGTAAAAGATACAATAACACATTTTTTGTATTATTCTAATATTTGGATAAGCTTGAATTATTATTGTATAATACTGTATATCATAATTTATTGCTTTAATTCAAACTCGCTTCATTTAATATACTTAAGACACCCTTAAAATTGTACAAATATATTTTTGAGTACCAATTATATTGTTCATAAAACATTCATCAAATTATACATATTTTGTTGGGTAAAATCAACATGATCTTCAAATAACAAAATAATAGTGTAAAAAAAAATTCAAGATTATCTAAAATACAATCCAAAAGTCTTAAGATATGCAACACTGCATAATTAACATATACAAAGCATTCAACATTGCCTAATTAACATAAAAAAACATTCAACACTGCCTAATTAACATAAACAAAGCATTCAACGTTTCCTAATTAACATAAACAAAACATTCAACAATGCCTAATTAACATAAACAAAACATTCTCACAAAAGTCAACAAAGTTGTAGAAAATCTCAAGAGGGAGTCTTCTTTTGTTTAACTCAATATTTTGTACTTGTGATTCTTTATTAATTGGTTTTATTCTCTGGGTGTGGCCCCGGGGAGTAGGTTATCTGAAAGGGTTTCCGAACCTTGTAAAAATTTGTTGTGTTCTTTATTGTTTTTGCAATGTCTTTTTATTGTGTTCAGTTTCTGTCGTGACAAGTTCAGAGCTGAAATTTGTTTCAACATTTAATTACCATTCCGCACCTTAATTAATTCACATGGTTTAATTAATTTGGTAATTACTAAAAATAGAATATCAATTGGTATCAGAGCGGGTCACTCATTTCTGAGTGTGATCTTGGTTTATTCTGTTTGTTGTTCTTGTTCTTGCAATGTCTTTTTTCACAGAAGGAGGTTCCATAACTCACCCCCTTTATTTAACTATTGTAACTATCCATAATGGAAAGTTAGAATGAGAGCCTTCATCAAATCTTAAGATGAAAAGGCTTGGAGAGCTGTTTTAAGTGGTTGGACTCTTGCAGCAGAAAGCAATGATGTAACTAATGTAAAATATGAACTTGATTGTACAGATACTGAAGATAAACTATCTAGTTAAAATAATAAAGCATCACATGCTATTTGTAATGGGGTTGGTGAAGGTTACATTAAATTGATTTCTTCATGTGCTTCGGCTAAAGATGCTTGGAAAATCCTTCAAACTCTATTTGAAGGAACTGTTAATGTCAAGTGTTCTAGGCTTGTTATGCTCACAGAAAAATTTGAAAATAAATGAAAATGAAACACCCAATGAAATTTATGAGAAATTGCCAAATTTTGCTAACGAATATTTTGCTCTTGGGGAGAAACTTGAAGTGAGTGTTTTGGTTCAAAAAATTGTTAGTGTTCTCCGTGACAAGTTTCAAACTAAGCTTACTGCAATTGAAGAAGCAAAAGACCTGGACAAGATAAAAGTAGAACAATTGACGGGTTCACTGCGCACTTTTGAACTAAACCAAAAAATTAGACAAAATGTTAAAATAGAAGAAATCAAGGAGAAATCTATTGCCTTGAGATCTTCCAAAGAAAAAAAGGAAAGTTCAGATGATGCGGATGATGTGATGGCTTTGTTAACAAAAACTTTCAAAAAAACATAAAAAAATTGGGAAACAAAATGGCCATATCCAAAATCCCTTTGAAACTAATAAAAAGGGTATTAAGTGCAGGGAATGTGAAGAATTTAGTCACATTCAATTTGAGTGTGCAAATACCTTAAAGAAAGAGAAAGGGATGGCAGTCACTTGGAGTGATCAAGACTATGAATAGAGTGATGACAGAGACAATAGTATTTCCTTAACCTCTGTTCACAAAGCTATGCCTTTTTCTTCAGTGGATTCCAAGGATTTTGTATGCCTTAATAATTATGTTCAGAATAATGAAAAATTTGATAATGACTCTGATGATTCTGACTTAGATGAGCATTCATTGAAAGCTTTTTACAAAATAATGTATGATAAGTGGCTGAAAGTTTGCTCTGAGAATCGATTAATGGCTAGCAATAATAAAAAATCTGTTGAAAAAATTAAAGAACTTGAGATTATTATTACTTCCAAAAAATTAAAGAACTTGAGATGATTATTACTTCCAAAGAAATTGATCTTATGCAAAAAGGTGTCAAAATTCTTAACCCCAGATATGGAATTTTGGATGATATTCTCTCTGCAGGAAGAAGGCTGGTGATTACAGTGGGTTAGGATGAAATGGATCTGAATCATCTAAGAAAATGTTGTTCGTAAAATTTGTGAATTATCTGTCTATTGTGACAACTATCCATTTTTCAGGATCAAGTGACTCTTCGAAGACTACACAATTTTCATTTGTTCCAAGAGATCTACAACAAAAGAAAATTTGTCCGAAGAAAAACATTGGACAATTTGTACCATTTTGTTATTTTTTTGGTATGAAAGGACACATAAGATCTAAGTGTTTTTCTCTATTGAATTTGTTTAAAAAGAATTATGTTACACACTTTGCTAGCATGAATCAATTATTGACCAAAAGAAATTCAAAATAAAAAACAATGTGGGTCAAGAAAAATAACTCAGTTTGCTTTGCTACCTTCACATGTCATAAAATACACGCATCTAGTTCATGGTACTTTGACAGTGTGTGTTCAAGACATATGATAGGCAATGCTAGCATACTCACCAACTTCAAATCTTTGAAGTGTGGAGTAGTAACATTCGAGAATGGAATGACAAGAAATATTTTAGGTAAAGGTACTCTAAACATTGAAGGGTTACCAAAACTAAAAAATGTTTTTCTTGTTGATGGGCTGAAAGCTAACTTAATTAGCATAAGCAAAATTTGTGATGAAGGTTTTCTTTTTAATTTTTTTCATGATGAGTGTAATGTTGTAAATCAAAGTGGTGACATTGTTCTTGTTCTTTGGATAATTGTTACACACTCACACAAAAATTCATATGTCATGTGTCATCGTCGAGTTTTAATAATACTGATTTGTGGCATGAAAAACTTGGACATATAAATTTCAAAAACATTGAAAACGATTCTAATGCATGTCTCATCCGTTGTATACCCAAGTTGTGTAAAGAATCACTTAGTAAGTGCGAATCATGTCAATTGAGAAAACAGTTGAAAGTTTCCCATAAAGCTCTACCTGATAATAATACTTCAAATGTGTTGGAATTATTATATATGGATCTCATGGGTCCTATACATGTTGAAAGTATTAATGGTAAGAGATACACTTTTGTCTGTGTGGATGATTTTTCTAGATTTACTTGGGTAGATTTCTTAAGAGAAAAATCAGATACATTTGAAGCTTTTAAAACTCTCTGTACAAGATTAGGAGTTGAAAAAAATTGCAACATTGGAAAAATTGTAAGAATACATAGTGATCATGGCAAGGAGTTTGAAAATTCTATTTATGATGAATATTGTAAAGCATTTAGAATTTTGCATGAATTTTCTATACCCAAAACCCCAGAACAAAATGGGGTAGTGGAATAAAAAATTGTACCTTGTAGGAAATGGCGAAAGTTATGCTGAATTGCAAAAAACTCACAAAGAAATTATGGGCTTGTAGCGCATCAAATTTTTTTTTATTATTTATTAAATTTTGTGCTTTATTTTAATTAATTGTTAGGTGTTGTGATTCCTTTTATTTATTTGTTTAAATTACTTGTTAGAATTGTTTGGTAGAATTTTGTGAATTTAATTGTTAATTATTTATTTATTTATTTAATTTGTGAATAATTGAGATTTGGTTGAATGCACCAAGGTGCATGGTAGGTAAGGATGCACCTGAGTGATTGAGTGTGTGCATGTGCAGGGTTACATAGTGCACTTGTATAGAATTTTCACACACTTTACTATTTCCTTTTATTAGATTTATCGTGTTTATTTAAATAAAATAAAGAAAGGGAAAGGAAGAGGTGGACGTGTAACACATGGTGGGAAAGGAGGGATTTCATTACCATTTTTGTTTGGGTGATTTTAGATAAAATAGGAAAAGATGTTGTCATCTTTATGCACTCTTATTTTCCTATAATTAAGAAAAAATCAAATAAAAAACAAAATAAATGAAAATAAACAAAAAAGAGAAAACTTACCTTTTCTCACTAGGACTGGCTATTTTCTCTAAGTTAGATAAAATGGAAAGAAAGAAAATAGAAGAGCATTTTTGCCCCTTTGACTGGCGTGCAAGAGAGAAAAGAGAGAGAGGGAGAGCACGACTTAGAGAGAGAAAGAGAAGAAGGAGGAGAAAAAGGATAAGAAAGAGGGTTCAATCCTAGGGTATGTCTCTTAATACTTATGGTTTCTATACTTTCTTCTTTTTATTCTTTTGTTTTGACAAGTGCCTTTGTTGTTGTTGGTTTTGTTCTTTTCTTCATGTGGGTTTTGAAGCCCTAGGCTTGAACAAGGGTTTGTTATAGTCTTGGGTGTTGGTTACTTTTGTGTTCTTTATTCTACAGTCAAGAGAGGTAATGAATCTTTTGCCCTAATGTTATTTTGTTTTCTTGGGTTATATGGATTGATGGATTAATCTCTTATTTTGATGCGTGAAGGATTTAACCTAGGCGTGTGGCTTGGTTATTCATTGTGTATTGGTTTATGGCAATATTCTAATGTTTGTCATGGAGAGAAAACTTGTTATGATTGAACTATTAAAGGGTTTTGTTTTATTTGTATGAGATAAGTCTTGATGCTTTGTTATGTTGGTTTAAAATTTTATGTAAAAAGCATGCAAGGGTTTTAGGTTGTGATCTACTAAATATGATGATGGGTGTTTTCAATTTTTGAACATGAAATGATTTGATTATTTTGGGCTAGGAGGGTTTCGACCTAGGGGTGGTGTTCAAAGCATGCTTGTTTTCTTTATGTTTTTAATGTCAATTGTAATCTTAGAAAGATGATATGTTGTCTGTAAGATTTCACAACAAGGAAAATGGGCTTTTACTTCGGTTTTTAAGCTTGATTTACTTCGGTTTTCGCTAAAATTCGCAACCGAAGTAGTTCGGAGCGAAGTAAAAACTAGCTAAAAACCGAAGTAGAATCCCCACTTTCTACTTCGGTTTTTACTTAATAACCGAAGTAGAAAGTGTATATACGCTAGCATCCTGGGCACTTTCTACTTCGGTTTTTAGGTAAAACCGAAGTAGAAAGTGGGGATTCTACTTCGGTTTTTAGGTAAAACCGAAGTAAAATGTACACTTTCTACTTCGGTTTTACCTAAGAACCGAAGTAAAAGAGGACTTTCTACTTCGGTTCTTAGGTAAAACCGAAGTAGAAAGTGTACATTTTACTTCGGTTTTACCTAAAACCGAAGTAGAAAGTGCCCGCATTTTTTATTTAATATATGTTTCTAATTATTTTTAAATGGATGGTTTCTATTTTCATATAAATATATATATATTTTTTGGCCTGATTTTATTTAATTAATCTAATTAATTTTTTTTTTTTTTGGCCTAATTATTTTTCAACAATTTAATTATATAATATTACAATTATATATATTTTTTCAATTGAAATTGGTTAAGCATTTTTTTTGAATAAATATATGATAACTTTTATTAATTAAAAATGTTGTACATAAACATATAAAATACAAGTACTTAAGTAAGATAACTAGCCTTAACATTAATACATTTACATAGCCTTAACATTAATACATTTACAAAATACTAAACTTACAACTAAACAAAAATAGGCTTACTGATAAATGTATGGTATCAATTTGGCTAACCATTCGTGTTGGATTGGCAAGAGGTCTGCAATCTCACAATATTGCGTCTTCCCACCAAACTGTAAAATTAATAAATATAAATTAATTTCATAGATTATCGATAGCAAATAAATTATAAAAAATGAACTTACTTTTTCTTTTAGGGTAGTCATTGCATTTGATGCCCGTACAAGATCTCTAATGTACTTCAAGACATAAAAACCACATTCATGACTTTGTGGTTGTCTTGGACATGTAACATTGAATATCTTTGTGGGATTGCCGAGTAATGCATTGGAAGAAGCTCTATAATATGCACTATTTAAAAAGAAAATTATTAACAAAAGTTATTAAAATGTAGTAACATGTAATATTTGTTGCATATTAAGAAATATTTTAAAAAATTTAAAACTTACCTCATTATCATTGAATCAATTTCTTCTGGACGTTTGTGTGATTTCAATGGATCTAAGAACACGATTTTTCCTTTTGGCATAGCAATCACCAACATCCAATGTTCCCTAAAATAAGAAGCGTATGTTAAGTAAAATAATTAAATTTTTAATATATGACTAATCAAATAAAAAAAAATTTACACTATTTCTTACCATATGTTCCAAGGTATAAAGTAAAGTTGACCAACTCTATCCATGGTCATCAACCAATTCGCCAAGTCAATGGTTGATCGCTCTACATCGTTAACATTATTAAAGCTAAGACGTTCAATGTCATAAAACTTGTAATAGACACGCTGATTTGGAAATAGAGACTCCCAAATGCATCTACAAAATTTTCTTCAGTGTTAAATATTTTGAAAAATTTCGGCAGAGTTTCCCCTATAAATAGGACTTCCCAAACCTGTAAACATTCAATGTCTATGAAAATTTTCAACATATCACAGAGCAGTACTCATAACTGATTCTAAGTTCCTATCATTCCAAAGAATTAGTTTAAGGGATACCTTAATCCGAATATCATTGCTAAGCCTCCAATCATATGCAAGGTAGCAACTTGTTCCACATCCTCTGAAGTTAGGAATATTGACTCGCGATTCATGAATGTTGGGTCCACTGGAATGGAGACGACTGAGTTTATTCCCTTAACTCTGCAAAATTCTCTCACCATAAACTGAAGGCTAACATGGATGCGATTCATGATGTGATCGGCAAATGGTTGGCCTTCGGTCAGAGTGTTTTCTGGATTGATGTGAGACCCAGCTGATGACAGATGCGGGCTAGTCATAGGAGGTTTTGACATATCCTTGGATGAACTTTTTGACATAGGAGGTTTCTTTCTTAGAGGACCCTACACAACATCAAGTTAAAATAATATTAAAATACTGGACCAACAAATATTTTAATAGGTAACAAATTAAAGAATTCGTTTATACCTGGTCAGTCATAATTAAATCTTTTGGCCAAGGAAGAAATGTGTCATAAGTATCTCGAACATATTGTATCTCCCCAACAGAACATGGGATTTCAGCATCCTCTTGTAACATTTTGGTGACTCGCACCCTCACATATTCGTCTGTCAGTTGAACACCATGAATAGTCAGTGGACCCACCCCATCAATGATAACACCCTCTGCCACCACATTATGAATATTATCCGAACAAAGTAACACATCCTGCATGTACGGTGTGTCATCCTGCATGTGCGGTGTGTGGTATTCTTCGTCGCTCTGCTCGTCATCATTGTCGTGTTCATCCATATCATCTAACCCACCTGCTTGTTTAGCTTTTTCCTCCTCTAAAGCTTTAAGTTCTGCTTTGAGCCTCGCAATTTCTGCATCTTTCTTACTAACAACATCAGCCATTTCTGTTGCTATTTTTGGTTTTCTTCCAAAGACGGACGAAATCTTCGCAAACGACCTACAATAATCAACCAAATTTATTTTAAAACTAAAATATTATAGAATTAAGTTAAATGCAACAAATAAAAAATAATATCATACCCAAGTGCTCTAACACGCCCTGGGTGCTCAGGTGTCCCTAAAGCTTGCGTTAATATGTCATTCCGACCCTTTGCAATGATTTCTCCACTACTAACTTTTTCTTTCAGCTCATTCTGTGGAACAAACCAGTGGTCACTTATATTAGTGACTTATAAGAACTTTATCATTCCTAAATTACTTTAAAATACTTGCTTGAAACCACTTACAATTCTTGCTTCAATTTGTTTGTCCAAATCTGTAACAAGAACCTTCCTCTTTTCTCGTGCTCTTATCCATACTTGGTACCGTTCTACATCTGCCACACCTAGTTCAGTTTTCTACAACATACAACAATTAATTAAAGTTGGTGAGTGCAATATTCTTCATAAAAAGTTGACAGTTATAAAATAGTGATGCGAATTACTTACCAGGTCCTCTCTAACATTGGCAAGCCCTCTACGAGATGTACGATGCCTCGAAGTATATTTGAGAGATCTTTCACGTTGTGCTTCCCGCAAAGCCTACATTAAATAGGTAACAATAAGTTTTTAAGCAATTATTAGTATTTCAAAACTAATAAATCATATACATAATAGATATACACAATAGTACCATAAACTCAGGAGATAAACGGTGGCTAACAAATGTCCTCCAATCTTCTAGGTCAAGTTCTGGATATTTCTTAGGAAGGATTTGGAGTTCATCTATCAGACCGTCTTCTGCCAAAGGGTAGATGTAGTCACTAGTGATGTTGGTCTTAAAATCTCTCATCATTCTTCCTGCACTTTTCATTAATTCTGGTTTCCAATTTTCTGGAATGTTAAAGGCACCCTGAAATAGAAAGAAAATGATTAATGAAATGCAAAGTAATTCATGAAAATGATCAATATATTAAAGTAATTAAAATATTCATAAAATATTTTCTTACATATACATCCTCCCATATTCTATTCTTCAATTCTTGTGGGACTTGTCTCCAATCTTTATAATTGAGAGAGACCGTTCTCCTAGTTTTAACTCCAAGGTACGATTGCATCTCACTATATGCTTTCCCTATAGGTTGACCTTTATCATTAAACTGAATATTTCTCTTTATTCCCATAGCTTTTTGATTATTGATATTGTTCTTCTTTGTTGGGCCTCGCCTATTTGGTGTGTTCTCCCCTTCAGAAATTGTCATCTGCACATAAACAAGAATTAACGTTACAATTATGACATAAATAAATACATATTTAACATAAAAATGAATACATTACTCACTGGACACATTTTCTTTTCTTTTTTCTTTTCTTGGTTGATCCACAATCTACCCATATTCCGTCTCTAATATCATTTCTAATATATTCCCCATCATCATCAACTTCATGGAAATCATGAATTTTCTCAACTTGCTCTTGTATTGGTTGTCCAACAATAAAATTGTCATGGAACAAATCATCGTTTTCTTCGTCATTTTCATCTTCTATAAACTGCCTTTCTGGGGTTCGTAAAACAACTGACCATTTATCATCAGCAGGATCAGTTATGTAAAACACTTGTTTTGCTTGGATAGCCATGATGAAAGGATCATTCTTGTGACCTTTCTTACTTAAATCAACCAAAGTGAATCCAAGTTCATCAATTCTAACCCCAACATTGTTGTCCACCCAAGAACACTTGAGCAGAGGAATTTGAAATAAGGAATAATCAAGCTCCCATATTTCTTCAACAACCCCATAATATGCCATAGTACCAGCTACTGGATTATTGTCTTTTGCACTAGCGAAATGCACTGCTTCTGCCACAATACTTACACCACTATTTTGAACCATTCGAGCATCATCTCGTGACTTTGTGTGAAATCATTTTCCTCCAACAATGTAAGCATTGTGCTTTATTACATGAACACTTGGTCCAAATGATATGCGTTTTAACTCTGTCGACACTCCATGGTTTTCTTCTCCCAACCTTGCTAGAATAATATTTTTCAACCATCGACTAAATGTTTTATTGTGCTCATCTATAATCCATTTCTGTTTATTTTTATTCTTGTTGGGAATCATTGATTGTAATAACTCCATGTGCTCACTACAATACAAAATACAACATATTAAAATTTCAATTATACATAAAAATGAGTATAATGTTTATTAAATCTATAACTTACGTTATATAGGGTTGAACTTCGGGATTGTTTTCCAACACAACTAAATGAGCTTGATCTAATTCTGCACGAGATATGGTCACTACTGTTCCTTTCCCTCGTAATCCTCTATCAACTCCATCCGAGTTATTCTGTGGTTTGCTAATTCCGATTGTGTCGATTCCAACCATGTACTCTGAACAAAATTCCACAGCTTCTTCAGCTAAATAACACTCAACAATACAAGCTTCAGGGCGATGGTGATTACGTACATATCCTTTCAACACCTTCATATTCCTTTCAAATGGATACATCCATCTCGCCCAAACTGGCCCACACAACTTGGCTTCTCTTACTAAATGGACCATCAAATGTATCATGATGTCAAAAAATGATGGTGGAAAATATTTTTCAAGCTTGCATAAGGTTTCAACTATTTCATCATGCAATGCATTCAACTTCTTCATTTCCAATTCTTTTCCGCATAGTTGATTAAAGAAGATGCACACACTTGTCACACTATCTCTAACTTTTTTTGGTAAAACTGACCGAATGGCAATTGGAAGTAATTGTTGCATTAATATATGACAATCATGTGATTTCATTCCAATTAACTTCAAATCTTCCATAGACACCAAGTTTCGAACATTCGATGAGTAACCATCAGGCACTTTCATCCCTGCCAATGATTGACATACGGCTTGCTTCTCTTCTTTAGACAATGTAAAACAAGCAGGAGGCAAATATGTGCGAGCCCCCTTTTCTTCAGGTGCCAAGCGGTGTCTTATACCCATTTCAACAAGATCTAAACGACTAGACAAACCATCTTTGGTTTTACCTGGGATATTAAGTAATGTACCGATTATACTTTCACATACATTTTTTTCTATGTGCATGACATCCAAGCAATGTCTAACGAGTAAATCTTTCCAGTAAGGAAGTTGAAAGAAAATTGATTTTCTTTGAAAACATCCATTGACTTTTTTGTTTTTATTCTTCTTCCCATACCTAAAGTCAACTTTTTCTACTTCCTTAAGAATTTGCTCACCTGACAATGGCAAAGGAGCAATGTCTCGTTCCACAGTACCGTCAAATGCTTTTTTTTTATTTCTGTCAGGATGACTTAAATGCAAATATCGTCTATGACCCATATAACACATTTTGCGTCCATTTGACAAGCGACGGGCCCTTGTGTTGGTGCAACAAATTGGACAAGCTTGGTAACCTTTTGTGCTTAAACCTGATAGGTTACCATATGCTGGAAAATCATTAACAGTCCATAACAACACCGCTTTCAAATTAAACACTTCTTTTTTAAAACCATCATATGCCTCAACACCATTTTCATACAACTCTTTCAAATCATCAATTAATGGTGCCAAGTAAACATCGATATCATGTCCTGGTTGTTTTGGGCCCGAAATCATTAATGAAAGCATCATGAACTTCCTTTTCATCACCAACCAAGGAGGAAGATTGTACATAACCAGGAAGACAGGCCATGAACTATGCCTACTACTAAGAGATCTATGCGGGTTTACTCCATCAGCAGCTAAACCAAGACGAAGATGTCTTGGTTCATTTTTGAATTCTGGATTGATATAATCTACCTTCTTCCAGGCCTGTGAATCTGCAGGATGCCAGAGTTTACCATCTTTCACTCATCCAGTCTCGTGCCATATTAAGTTCTTAGAGTGTTCTGCACTTCGATATAATCGCTTCAGCCGCGAAATCAAAGGTAAGTACCATAGCACTTTCTGAGGAATAAGTTTCCTAATCTCTTTACTTTTGTTAGGTTTGTACCGTGATAAACCACATTCTGGGCAAGCGTCCATGTTTGCATACTCCTTACGATATAAAATACAATCATTCGGACATGCATGAATCTTCTCATACTTCAACCCTATCAAACTTAATGTTTTCTTTACTTCATATGTAGACTCCGGAAAACAATTTTCTAGCGGCAAAATCTCCTTGAAAGCAGCTAAAAATTGACTGAAACACTTATCACTAACTCCATTTTCTGCTTTTATGTTATAAAATTTAACCATTGTGGGCAATCTTAGTTTATTGCAAGCACTGAACAATTGTCTGTCTGCATCTCTAACCATACTATCAAATTTTTCTGGATTATGAAAAAACTCTTCTTGTGCTTCATCAAGCAATTCTATAGGATGATCATCAAAATCATTACTCTCAAAATCATCTACACCTCGCCTACCTAATGGATATGGGTCATCATTTAAAAATTCTCCATGCCAATACCATTTACTATAACTCATATCAAATCCCCGACAAAATACATGATCCTTTATCATGGTAATATTCCCCTTTACTCCATTACCACAATCGATACAAGGACAACGAATTTTTTGTGGATCACTACAATTCTTTAGGCAAAACTCTAAAAATTTGTTGAATCCATCTTGAAATTGTGATGTTTCTCTCCTCTCAAGCATCCATGATTTATCCATACTAATAACAATATTCAATTCCAAATAAGTTAGAAAAAAAACTTATATTAGGTTCTAGTCTTATAAATTTTTTAAAAAATTCGGCAGAGTATCCTCTGTTTCTATAGCATACCGTAATTTCATAATTACCTATAAAATCAATACAAACAAACACAATAATCAAGAATATATGAATCCATCATTATTAGGTTCTAGTCTTATAAATTTTTTAAAAAATTCGGCAGAGTATCCTCTGTTTCTATAGCATACCGTAATTTAAAAATTACCTATAAAACCATTTAAAAAAAACACAATAATCAAGCATAGATGAATCTATCATTATTAGTTTCTAGTCTTATAAATTTTTTTAAAAATTCGGCAGAGTATCCTCTGTTTCTATAGCATACCGCAATTTCAAAATTTCCTATAACAACAATACAAACAAACAAAATAATCAAGCATAAATCAATCCATCCTTATATCACCACAGCACGCAAATTTCCCAGAGCCTACTTCACTAATTTTCAAACATAACTTTCACTAAATCTAATATGCATGATTACATTAGTCTTATCTTTATACATAAATCTTATAGTAATATAAATACAAAAAATAACTAACCTTCAATATTAATCTTCAATGCACCCGAAATGAACAACAAAGTTCACCAATCAATCAACGACCCTACTAAAACATTACATAATTAGTAAACTACATAATTAATTATCAAATCAATAAATAAAAAAAAATCAAACTAGTTAATGAAACTAATGAACAACACTTTGATCATCTTCAAGTTATTTTTTTTCAAATATTTAAAAAACAAATTTATCTATTGTAAAAATTTCTAAAACTAACTAATATGCATATATATATATATATATTTATAATAAACCTAATTTTTATCACATTATTTAAACTAACAAAATAAACAAATAATTATAAAAATTAATAAAATATTAATTATATTAATTTTAAATTCGGAATAATAAAAAAAATTAAAAAAAACATGGAAAATTAAAAAATTATCATCAAAACCACATTTTAGTAATCTATACCTGTTTTGAAGCTCAAAATCCCCTTGCAATGTCAAAAATCCGGCCAAAATCCGGCAATAAACACCACTTTCAAATGGAGAAAAAACCCACGGCCAAATGCCTTTTTTTCTCTAAAAAACAAAAAAAAAAAAATTTGGACTATATTTCGGTTTATAGGGTAGAAATATTGCAAGAAATAAAGAAAAAACAAAAAAAAAAGCTTGGAGAATCAAAATGGTGTTGGCTCACGGTGGTTAATGGAGGTTTTCGGGGTTTCTTTTTGCACAGAAGGGAAAGGGGTTTTGAGAAGATGACCGTTCGGGTCTAGGGAATGGGCATATAAAGGACTTTTAACTTCGGTTTTTGGTAAAAACCGAAGTAGAAAGTGGACTTTCCACTTCGGTTTTTACCAAAAAACCGAAGTTAAAGGTCCTTAAGTTATACCCGTTGGAGACTTTTAACTTCGGTTTTTTGGTAAAAACCGAAGTGGAAAGTCCACTTTCTACTTCGGTTTTTACCAAAAAACCGAAGTTAAAAGTGCACAAGGGCCGCGTTTGGTTTGGCCAGTTTTTTGCATTTTTACTACCTCTAAACATAATATAAGGGCTTGTGCAAACAAACACGGCCCTCTCCACTATGAAAATTTCACTTCGTTTTTTTAAAAAAGCGAAGTAGTAAGTAATTTTTTTCAGAGCGCCAATTTGAAATGCGAAGTAAAAGAGTTTGAAAACGTTTTTACTTCGCTTTTTTTGTATGCTCACTATAAAAACCGAAGTAAAAACCTATATTTCTAGTAGTGTTTTACGATAGGTTGTCTGTAAGATTTTAAATGGGTATATGTTAGTGTTATTTTCTTTTGGAATACTTGAATGATACAAACATGTTAGGGGTTATATTCAAGACAAGGTTAAAGCTGATTATTATTCTTTTTTTTCTCTTATTTATGCTTGCTGTTTTTTTATGATTTGTGAGCGTGTTTTAAGGTGGTTTGATTAATTATTGTATGCTAATAGTTATATTAAAATACATAAAGGAGGTGTAGAAACATGCTAGGGTTTGTGTTTAAATTTTTGTTGATTAAACATGTATGATTAATGAATGAATTTTGTGAGGCATGATGAGAAGGGATGAATTTCATGACTTTATATACTTGTTGGTTTTTTTGTGTATAAATGGTGTGGAATATGATGAGAATAATGTTTTGCATGCATAAATATATTCTTTCAAGTGCTATGATGATTTTATGAAATTAAAAAGGGTATTTTAATTCACATTAAAATAATATTTTTAATCAAATAAATACCTAGAGTTTTTTATATATATATTTTTAGAGAAAACATGAGTTTTTAATTTCAAGATGGTGATTTTTTAGGGTTTATTTTGTTGCTGGAATTTTTGCTAAAATTGTTGAAAAGTCTTTTAAATGAAAGAAAGTTAGTGTGTTTGTTAAAATAATATAACACTCTAAACTATGTAAATATTAAAAGTGTAGGTAACCATTTAGTATCCTGTGTTTTTGCAAAGTATCATCTTGGTACTTTGTGTTTATAAAGAATGCTTATTTAGTACCATGTATTTTGAAATCAAACATATTCGGTACCCTGAATTTTAAAATCATACACGGTACCCTGTATTTTAAAATTATACATATTTAGTACCCTAAACTCAAATTTAATTAATAAAATTTTACAAATTTAATTAAATTACTCTCAATCATACGAGCTACAAATTGTATATAACTGCATATTGACAAAATTTTATCAATTACGATACCAAATATCTATTGTAAAACGCTCTAATCTAGTGCTTTGTAAAACATTCACATATTCATTTATTTATAAAAGAAAGCCACTTATTATAATGATTTCAGTGTGGTCTTGCTAAAAATATGCAAGTTGGGCCCAATAGTTTAAAATAAATATTTGTTTTCATGCAAAGTTCTAAAACAACCAAAAGTTCAAGTCACACTGATAAGTTTAAAATGTCCCTTTAAACATAGCATTATTAAAATAAAATAGCGTTTAAAACTGATTGTTTCTCGTCCATAGGATGCCCCACGCCATACACACCAGGACGACAGAACTCCCCTCATCAACACGCGTGCCATAGAGAAACCTATTTGCTACTTGGAAGGGAAAGTAAGGGGGTGAGCTAAAAGCCCAGTAAGGAATTACAAACAACAAACAAGTAAGATACAACAAATCACAAACACATTCATCCATCTTTATACATCATAGCATCATTGTCATAATGATGTCAATATCATAAACATAAACATAATCACACTTTAACATCATCATCATAACATAAACATTATAACATCATCATAACATAAACATCATAGCATCGTCCTAGCATAAACGTCATAACATCATCATAAACATTTCCTTTTGAACATGGCCCGCTAACTTTTCCATGTCACCCTTTGAGGTAAACAGGATCTCATGTCCTTGAATAACCTCGGTGCGTCCGTCCTTCGAGTTACGTCTTCATATCCTTAGTAACTCGGGTTATGTCTTCATATCCTTAGCACCCCCTTTTTGATGTGTCGCGTTCATCACGCTAACATCCATTCATAGCATACAACAATCATGCAATAAAAACATATCATCATATTAAAGCATTCCATAATTCATAGCATCATAACACTTTCATACAAACAATCTTACCCTTTACAGCATAAATAAACATAAATTCTAGGTAACTTCTTTACCTCAGGTTCAAGCTAAGTAAAATGACAACTTCTCAACGAGCCTATACCATAATCAAAATAACATTCCTTAGCATCACATAAACTCTATTTTTCCCACTCATATAACTCATGTGTGCATGAGAGTTACTCACAACATAAAAAAAAAATGCATAATTACACATAAGGTCATAAAAGAATAATGCACATTCTACCTATATTGCATGCATGATCTTGCTATAAAAACTACATGGTTGCATAATAGACATATTTTTTAACCTAAAAGTGAATCTGCATGCGACATGCATACGTGGGAACGTTGCGTAAACCTGGCGTTTAAAAGGATAATTCTACGCGACTTACTTCTATTGTTTTTAAAATAATAAAATTGTAGCATGTTTCACTATTATTTGTCTTCTTAAAATTACTAGTTGATTAAATCTCTCAAGAAATTATTTTATTTCATAAAATAATTTATTTAATCATTTAAAATATAATAACTCCATTACTTACTTTTAAATTCCTTATAATAACCAAAACTAAAAATTATGTAAAATACTCATAATTTAACTTGTTTAATGTGCGAAAAATATAATTTTTAGATGTGGAAAAATACATTTTTACTTGTGTTATATTTTTAAAGATTAAATTTAAGATAGAATAAATTCATATGTGAAAAATCAAATGATTATATTTATAAATATTTATGTAAACTTTCAGCCATAATTTAATTTACTTAAAATTCACAAGTGAACTAAATTCAACATTTTTCTTAATCCAAAATAAATAAAAGTCATAACTATTAAAATAAACACTCATGTTAGATTAAAAATACCACTTTTAATATTTCCATATTTTAGGGTATCAATTTATTTCATGATACTAACAAAATTTCTTTTCTTAAAATACACTACACATTTTTTTTACAAAAATTCTAGCAACCAAACTCAATATTTTCTCAAAAATAAAGAAAAAATTTGTAGGTAATAATTTGTGCAAAAATATCATTTCAAGGCATCTTAAAACCTTCCATTTAATTTCTTGAAACATCAAAACATTAGCAAAATTATTTAAACATCCAAAACATTATTTTCATCATATGCTAACAACTTAAACACCAAAAATCAGCAAGCTTAATCAAAACAAAAATCCATCTTTACATCGTGCTTTTCACAAAATTACATAATTACCGTACATGTTTAAATCTATTAATTAATTCACAACCCTATTATATTTCCAATGAGTACATACATGCCACGCAACAAAATAATAAAAACAATATGCATTAATAACATAAAACACCAATAATCATAAATGCCTTTACATTAAACATAGCATGTTCCTAACAAGTATTGGTGACAAAAAAAAAAAACACAATCATGCATCATTGCCCTATAGGCCGAAACCCTCATTCTCATAAACATAAAATACAAAGATCATCATATTTAGTGGATCAAAGCCAAACCCTTGCATGCTTTCACATAGATCCTAAGATGAAACAATTCATATAACAAGAGATCAACATAGTTTTGATAGCCAATATAAGTCCTTATTCAAAATCACAAGAAATCATAACCTAAACATACCCATAAGCCGAATCCAATACACATAAAATAGTAAAGCTTCTAACCCTTATCTTGCATCAAATCTCATCTTATACAAATAAAAACAAAACTTTTTCATAGTTTAACCATAATAAAATTTTCCCATGACCAATAATAAAATGATGCCTAACACCAAAACCATATGAAATCATAGAGCCACACACCTAGGCGAACCCTTCATGTATCAAAGCCAAAACATCAATCAACCAATACAACCCAAGAAATCATAACAACAAAAAGGTCAGAAATCCCATTACCTCACTTTATTGTAAAATCAAGAACACAAAAGTGACCAACCCAAAATTATAGCCACCACTTGTTCAAGCATAGGTTTTTTTCGAAATCCACCAAGAGGAAAGAAGAACACCAACAAACCACAACAATAACTCATCAAAACTCAAGAAAGAAAAAGAAGAGAGGATTGAAAAACCACAAATACAAAATAAATACATACCCTAGGATTGAATCCTTCCTTCTCTGCCTCTTCTCCTCCTTCTTTTCTTTCTTCTTCTCCTTCTCTCTCTATCATGCAACTCTCTCTCTCTCTTCCTCTCTCTAGCACACAGCAGCCAACAAGAGCATAATCTTCCCTTTTTATTCTATAGTGACCCAAAATAACCCAATGCACAAAATGGTAATTTTCCTAATGGCACCTATTCCCCTTTATTCTAATTTATTTAATTAGCAAAATAAATGGAAAAATCCAATCTTCCCATTTACACCATGCCGTCCACCCTATTGTTTCCCGTTCCTTTTTATTATTTTTTTAAATAAATTCAATAAATCCAATCAAATGCAACTTCAAAGTGTGTAGAAAATTCTACTCATGTGCACCATGCTACCATGCACTTACACACACTAAATCACTAGGGTGCATCACTACCTACCATGCACCTTAGTGCATTCAACCAAAACTCAAATAATCACATTTTAAAATAAAATAAATAAATATCATTTAACAAATAATTTCACAAAAATTCTACCAAACAACTCTAACAATTAATTTAAACAACCAAACAATTAAATAAAATAAACAAACATTTAAATAAATAATTCACAACACTTAACAATTAAATAAAATAAAACACAAAATTTTAATAACTAAAAAAAAATTAGTGCACTACATCTATCTTTTTAAAAAACAGGGTACCATATGAGCATTATTGAAATCAGAGGATACCAGAACAATACTTTGTAAAAACAAAGGGTACCAACAAAGTAAATTGGCATATTAAAATGGTACTTTTAAATGAAACCTTGAGTGTTCACTTTCAATGTGTATGATTTTCTTTATTCTTAATTAAGAAAAATGTTGAAAATAAATTCACATGTGATTTTTAAATAAATTAAATGGTGGCTCAATGTTTAGTCTAATAAATTAAAAATAATTATTTGATTATTACATATGAATTTCTACCACATAAAATTAAGTCTTAAATAATACAAGCAAATTATATCTTTCTCACATCAATTTTGTAATTTTATTAATTTAAATAAAATTATTATTTTCTAAAAGAATCATGATATTTATAAGTACTTTAAATAGTTTCAAGCTTTTGTTATTTCTATGCAATTTTAAAATAATAAATAAATTTATTATATTTTTTTAATGCCTAAATAAATTATTTTATGAAATAAAAATAATTTCTTAAGAGGTTTAATCAACTTATGGATTTAAAAGAAATAAACAATGGTGAGAAAGTATGTAGCTAAATCCTTATTTTGAAAATGACAGAAATAAGCGCGTAGAAATGATTGATTTTAACGTCACTTTTTAACAATGTCCCATGCATGCATGTCGCATGCAAATGCACTTTTATGTTAAAAAATATGTCTAATATTCAACCATATGATTTTTACTTGAAAACCATTGTAAAATAGCTATAAGTTGCATTATCCTTTTGGTGATCTTATGTGTAAAATATGCATGTTTGGAAAATATGTGTAGTTTTCACCATGTGTGCATGGCCCATGCACACATTGGGTATATGAGTTGGGCAAGGAAGTCTTATGTGATGCTAAAGAATGCTATTTGATTATGGTTATAGGCTCATTGTGAGTTTGTCAATTTTTGCTTTGCTTGGACTTGAGGTAAGGAAGTTAGATAGAATTCTATTTGTTTATGCTATGAATGGTAAGATTGGTTTGTATGAGGATAAATGATATATATATATATATAATGATGTACCCTGTATGAAATGCTATGTTGATCTTATATAGTGAATGTAAGAAAACATATATTTTCCTTGGCTTTGATATGACTAGATTACATGTATTTCTGTATGTTGTATGATATGTAATGGTTCTTATCGTGTTGAATGCAACACCAAAAATGGGTTACTAAGGATCTAATACGTAACCCGAGTTACTAATGATATAAAAATGTAACTCATAAAGAAGACGCACCGAGATTATTCAAGGAGCAGAACCTCTTGTTTACCTCAAGGTGTGACATGGACATGATAGGGGGCCATGTTCACAAGGATGAAATGATAATGATGTTTATGTTTGGTTTTGTTATTGATGAATAATGCATGACGTGTGATGATGATGTTCAATGTATGATGATCACGTTTACACATGATGATGATGATGATGATGATGATGATGATGATGCTTAAGTATGATGTTTAACAATGTATGATTATGAATATGTTTTATGGTGTTTACTTGTATATTATTTGTACTTCCTTATTGGGCTTTTAGCTCACTCCCTTACTTTCCCTTCTTGGTTGCAAGTAGGTTTTCTCTTTGGCACGCGTGGTGATATGGGGAGTTCTGACATCGGGGTGTGTATGGCTTGGGGGTATCCTATGCGGGAGCAAAAGATCAGCATAATGTCAATTTCTAAACAACAATTTTATGCTTTATTTTACATTTTCAGAACTTATTAGTGGGACTTGAACTTTTTATATATTTTTAAAAACATTGCATGAGAACTTTAATTTTATTTAAAACTATTCGGCCCAGCTTGCATGTTTTAGCAAGACCCCACTGGGATTTTCATATAATAAGTGGTTTTCTTCTTTAAGTTTATAAGCATGTAAATGTTTTACAAAGTATTAGTAAAAGGGTGTTTTACAGAGCTGAAGCAATTAACAATGATTGCTACACAAGTAATCTTGTTTTTCTGCGTCCAGGTACAAATAAAACTCCGTATGAGATCTGGAAAGGTAGAAAACCCAATATCAATTATTTTAATGTATTTGGATGCACTTGTTATATTCTTATAGATCGTGAGAATCTGGGCAAATTTGATGTCAAAAGCGATGTGGGAGTTTTTCTTGGTTATTCCACTAATAGTAGGGCCTATCGTATTTATAACATGAGAACCCAAACTGTTATGGAATCTACTAATGTGGTTGTTGATGACCTAAAAGATTTTTCTGAGTACTCTGATAACTCTACAAAATAGATTTATTTTACCACTTTTTATGTGCTAATTGTTGCTTAGTTCCTGAGCTTTTAATTGATTTATTAAGTTTTTAAGTAATTTTGAATTTATTGGGTTTATTTTGATTTTATATATTTTTGTGTGTTTTTATCGTTATTTTGTTGTAAAATATTGTAGTTAATTATTTGAATTATTGTTGTTTAATTTCAGGTAAAAATGTTGTATTATTGAACTTAAATGTAAATATAAATTAAGTTTTAATTAATATTTTCATGGAACTTATGTTGGATATTTGATTATTCAAAATAATTAGTTTTAATTTAATTTATGTTTTTTTTATAGGAGATATGTTGTATTTTTGGGGTCTTGAAAAGCAAGAAAAAGAAGGAAAAATTGTGGCATTTTTGAGAAGCTCACAGCCCCTTGCTGGCCCAATCCACACCTGCCCCCATGGACCTTCCTCCAGTAGCCAGTTCTGCCCAAGTATTCACCCACGCCCCTTCCTTTAGCTCCCATCAGCCAAGCTTGTGCACCCACTCCTTCCTTCTTTCTTCAAGCGAGCTGCCTCTAGGACCAATTCCACCAGGCCCTCTCCCAGCTCCTGGCCCAAGCTAGCTCGACCCAACATTAAGCTTCAGCTCATCCACCTGCTTCAACCGTGGTCCTCTTCCCAGCTGCCTCCATTCGGCCCAAGGCCCACCCTCCTTATCCATCTGCCAAACCAAGCACACAAAAGGAGCATGGTGTCTTAAGCCCAACAATTGCAATTTTTCCCCTTGTCCATTTGTCCCTAAAATACAAATTTTTACCCAAACTTTTCTACACATTTTACCCCAAAAATCATCATTACACCTAAAATTTACCCCTATTTTCCATATTATTATTAATTTAATCAATTTAATGAACTTAAATTGATTATTTTAATACTCTCATTTTGGCTATAAATAGGGAATTTTCAAGACCATTTGGGGGGTGCTCATTTTAGAAGAGGTCATACCACAAAGTTTCTACACTTTCAAACCTCTCTATTCTCTTCATCTTCTTTTTCTTTTTGATTAATTTTATATGTATTTTTAGAGGAACAATTTGGGGGTTTTCCTCCAAATTTTCCTAGTTATGTTTGTAATGTTTTTGTTTGTATTTTCCATTCAATTTATGAGTTTCTAATCTTTTAAAGATTATCAAGGTGATGGTGAAACAATATGTTACTAGATAGTATTTATGTTGTATGTTGATTTCCCATTTTGTGCAACAAAGTTTATGGATTTTTGTAGAGTCCCAGAATGTTTACTTATTTAGCTAGCTAGTAGTGGTTGTAGTATTATATATTTCGTGGATTTTGGTTCAAACTGGGACTTTGTTGGAAACTCCTAGCAATAGTTATGGATTTTATAAGTTTTACCTATAGTTTAAGAATATTAATTATAACATAAGGTTTGATTAATATTGTTGGTTATAAATATGATAATTATTATAACCTAAGGTTTAGATAGATCCAATAGGATTATGACACTTGTCATATGCATGATTATTAAAGAATTATTATTTTAATGATAAAATAAGAGAATATAAGACTTAGTCTTCACCAGAATCTATTAGGGTCGTAATTTGACTCAGTCAAAGTAGTTATCCAACATTAATTATGCTGAAAAAGTGCAATTACGTGCTTAAAATAATCACTTATGCCGATATATCGCAGCATTAGAGCCGATATATCGCTTGACGCTGAATACAGAAAAACACGTTGACGTTGCATGATCGTACAAATGGAGACTCGGAGCATAGGGGCAGCCGATATATGGCCACATAGGGGCGATATATCACCCATATTTATCATTTTTTTTATTTTTGTTTTAATTTTTAAAAATCACCTTTGACTCCTCAGACCTACCTCTATTAGTTTTGACCGAGTCTTCAGCCTCTGATTGACGAAAAATCAATTATCTTCAATTGAATTCATTATTTTTATTCAAAGCCAAAAGAAGATTTTTATTCCTAGAACTCTATAAATAGGACCTAGTACCCAGCCCTTTCACTTACTCTTCAGCTGTGATCATACTCCAAGGTGCTAATGAGAACATAAGAGTGCTACACTTGGGTTGGGAAAGAAAAAAAGCTTTATTAAACACTTAACAAGTAAGGATTAGAGTGTTTCGGTATTGGAGTTAGGCCAATCTATAAGGTCAACAAAGGTACCCTCATTCTTAAGTCCAATACTTTTGATTCCTTAGTTTCTTTAGTTTTATTCAGGTTCTAACTTTTGTTATGGTTTGGGATTAGGTTTTTGAGTTCTTTGAACTTAAGGTGGCTTTTCGGTAAGTTTTATCTTGGTGGTTTAGTTCTATTCTTTTCATCTCTTTCCTTTAGAAATACTCACTGTTCTATTGTTTGTTTTAGGAGTATTCCAAGCCCCGCATTTGTTCTCATATCCCGGTTCTTTTGGTTAGGAAAATAGGCTACACCTTGTATGTTTGTATGATATGTTATGCTTTTATATTATGTTACGTATAATATGTTATGATAAGTTTATGTTTTAATATGTTATGTTATGATTTACCCTACCTCAAATATTGGACAGGGGACGTAGATGGGTTATCATACACTACATGTGATCTAACCTACCTCAAATATTAGACAGGGGACGTAGATGGTTTATTACATGTCATAATGGCCATTATTAGTATAGTCTTATATCGAATATGTTATAATATGTTTATAGTATATGTTATAATATGTTTATAGTATATGTTATGAAATGTTTTTAGCTTATGTTATCATATGATTTTATGTGTATGTTTATGTTGTTAGTTTTTCCTTGCTAAGCATTAGGCTCACTCCTTTCCTTTTAGTGTGATGCAGGAAAATAGATGCAAAGGCAGGAGGATTCTTGGAAGCTTTGTGTGTGTATGGAGGTGAATGGAGTGGATGGGTTGCGTGTCGATTCGAGGACAATGTTTTTTTTAGTCTCTTTAAAATTTCATTTTTATGAATTTTTTCGCATGTAGCTTTGTAAACAATTTTATTTAAAGTTATGTAATATTTTAAAACAATGAGCTCATTTATGTGTTACAAATATTGTTTCTTTAAAGTTTTTAATAAAGTTATGAATTTTTTTATGTATGTTCTTTTCAAAGTTGTAGTTATGTCTAATAGGTTTAATGACCTAAGTTTCATAGATAGTTGGGTTGTTACAATTTTCTTCTTCAAATATTTTTCTTTCATCTTAAATATCTTGTATTTTAGATTGTTCGAACATATTTACACTTTGTTCTTCATTAGTGCATAAACATAATATTCTTTGTGTAAGATGTGTCATTAAATTGTACACATCCAATGCTTAGAACAAAAATATTATGTTTTGCCTTATAAATAATGTTATTTGATTTTTTGTTGTTTCATTAGGTTGATTCACATTAAATACTTTGAAATTATACTTTTTGAAATGTGAAGAAAAATCTTATCTTTTTTGTAGTAATTTGTGCTTAAAATTATAAATCTATTTGGAAAATGATAGTTTTATTTATTTTAACTATCACTAAAACTTGGGATCAGTAAAACTTGGGAATCAATGTACTTTTAAATATTATTGAACTTATATTTTGTGGATTCTATTATCTTAATAATCTTTCTTTTTATCATCTTGATTTCTACTAGTAATTTATTTTGATTTATTGTCTTTAATCTCTTTATTAGTGTCTGTTATTTGATTTTCTTGTCACAAATTCTCATCAATCATTGGAACTAGGTTAGAATTTATTAATTTTGGTTTAAAATAGTTTTCTTTTCGATTTTAGACAACTCCTTTTGGTTCGACATCCTTGCTTACACAATCACTATTCTATATGAACGATTCGTGCACTTGCAATTTATAAATATTTAAAACATACCCATTTTGGGTCCATCATACTCCCATGAGGAGGAAAGTGACAGAAAAACATTTAGAGGTGACAATATCTGACGATGATGTATCAGACGCTGATTCTGTCGTGACAACAACTGAACAAACGAAGAAGGAAAATCCAGTTAATTCTTCTGACTTCGTTCAAAAAGAACACTCGAACAGAGTAAAAAAGAATCACCCTTCTGATTTCATTTTGGGAAATCTTGAAGAGAGTAAAAAAGAACACTCGAACAGAGTAAAAAAGAATCACCCTTCTGATTTCATTTTGGGAAATCTTGAAGAGAGTATGGTCACTCAAAAGTTGTATGTAAACTTGGTTCAATTTGTTTGTTTTACTTCTACATTGGAACCAAAAAATGTGAAGGAAGCCTTAAATGATGAATCACTGATTAATTCTAAGCAAGAAGGGCTAGATCAATTCACAAGGAATGAGGTATGCATCCTTGTCCGTAGACCGAGCCTGTAGAGTCCAAGAACTTTACTTAGCTAATTAGATAGTAGTATTATAGTATTTATAGCATTATCTTTGTAACTGTGGATTTTTGGTTCAGACCGGGAATTATTTGGACACTGATAGTAGTACTTGTAGATTTTCTAAGTTTAACCTATAGTTTAAGAATATTATTGTTAACCTAAGGTTTGATTATATGACTGATATTAAGGATAATATTTATTATACTATAAGGTTTAGATAAGAACCAATATGATTTTAAGCACATGTTATGTATGGATGATTAAGGATAAAGTATTTTGAGGATTAAATTTAATAAGGGTAAAAGTTTGAATGCTATAAGGTCAGTCAGCAGCTTTGAATACGTTGAGGGCTTAGTCAAGGTTTTTTACTCCATTCAAACTTAGCTAAAAATGTGTAATTTCGTGTTTAATTAATCAGCATGTGCTGATATATCGCAGCACGTAGATACGGAAAACACGAGACGATGCACGATAGCCTCGGGCATACTGGCCCAGGCAATATATCGCCTACAGGGGGTGAAATATCGCCTCCTTCAGCATATTTTGAAACATTTTTAATTTGTTTTCCATTCAGCCATTCAACCTCTTGATAAGTACAGCACCTTTTTAAACGAGTCTTCAGCCTCTGCTGAACGATTATTCAAATTATTTTCACCTAAAAAGCTATTATTTTTATTCAAGTAAAATTAAGATCCTTTCATTCCTGAACTCTATAAATAGGACCTAGTACCCAGCCATTATTCACCTTTTACTCTAAGTTCAGAGGCTACAAGTGCTAGGAGAGTGTGAGCGTTAAACACTTGGGTGGGGAAATCATAAGCTTGATCATCATAAGCTTATCAAACACTTTGGGAAGTAAGGTTTTATAGTATTTCGGTTTGAGGTGTAGATTGGTCTTACAAGTCTTCAAGGTAACCCAAAACTCTAGTTCATTTCTGTACTTGTTCTTTTAAGTTTTCATAGTCTTCTACTCAGCCTCTAACCTTAATCTTTATTTTGGTTAGGAAATCGAAGTTCTTGAGCATAAAGGTTTTGGTAAGTATTTTTCTCAAGGTTTAGTCCTTCCATTCCTTTCATTTCTTTTTCTTCAAATCTACTCACCCTGTTATATATGGTCTTAGGAGTGTTCCAAAAGTCCCAACTCTGTCCTCATATCCCGGTATCTTTGGTAAGGAAAATAGGATAGAATCTATATGTTATATGCTTATGTTATCTTATGTTTTATGCTATGAAATATGTTATAAAATATGATATGAAATATGTATGTTTGTAGGCTTGGGCATATGACCCATTTGACTAACAAGCCCCAAATAGATTATGGGCATATGACCTACTTAGCTAGTAGGACCCCACTAATCTAATGGGCATATGACTTGATTAGTCTATGGGACCCCAAGTAATAATGGCCATTATAGTATGTGCACGATATAAGTGTTATGTTATGTTTTTTATGTTTCTTATGAAATTTATGTGTATGAACTATGTGTTAGATTTTTCCTTGCTGGGCATTAGGCTCATTCCTTTTTGTTTATATGTGCAAGAAAATAGCTATAGTGGCGGTAAGATTCGTGGATGCTTGGGGAATGTGTATCGATGGTGAATGGAGTCAAGGAGTCGAGAGTTCGATTTTCGAGGATGTAGTCTTGTTTTACCTTTTTTATGGTTTTACATGTATTTTTCCGCACTTTCTATGTAACTCCTTTTTCCTTTAAACTATGTTTTGTTTTAAAGAAAATGGGATCCCATATCCTACTTGATATTTTATGAGAGTAATTTTTATTTCTACAAGTTTCTAATAAATTTATGGTATTTTCGCAAATGTAAGTTTTATTAAGGATTTGTATGTATAGTTTCGTTAATGGTCCAAAAGTCTAGAGTAGTGGGTCATTACAGAGCCATACTAATGTTATAGGTAGAAAGAGGATATTTAAAAACAAAACTGATGAATTTGGCTCCATAATAAGAAATAAAACTAGGATATTTGGACATGGGTACACTCAAGTTGAAGGAATTAATTTTGATGAGACATTTGCACCTGTTGCATGACTTGAATCCATTAGATTATTGCTAGCTATTTCATGTGTTCTTGGTTTTAAATTATTCCAAATGGATTTCAAATCCACTTTTTTAAATGGATTCTTGAATGAAGAAGCTTATGTGGAGTAACCGAAAAGGTTTGAGGACCCTTACTATCATAATCATGTTTTTAAATTGAAAAAAATCTTTGTACGGGTTGAAACAAGCCCCACGGACTTCGTATGAGAGACTAACTCATTTTTTGGTCTCAAAGTGGTACAAGAGAGGGGGAGTAGACAAAACACTTTTTATCAAAAATGTTAATACGAATATTATGATAGCTCAAATATATGTTGATGATATAATGTTTGGTACTACTAATGACTCTCTAGTACATGAATTTGTGAAAAAAATGCAGGAAGAGTTTGAGATGAGCATGGTGGGAGAGCTCAATATTTTCTTAGGACTCCATGTTAAGCACTCAGATGAGTAAATTTTCATTTCACAAAGCAAGTATGCCAGAAATTTGGTGAAGAGATTAGGGATCGATGCATCTAAACCTGCTAAAACTCCCATGGGAGCCATTATCAAACTATCTAAAGATGAGAATGCGAAGAGAGTTGATCCAACTCTTTACAAGAGTATGATTGGGAGTCTCCTATACTTAACTGCTAGTCGCCTAGACATCGGTTATAGTCTTGGAGTGTGTGCTCGCTTCTAAGGGAACCCCATGGAGTCTCATGTGACTGATGTAAAAATAATTATTTGTTATATCAATATTACTCTTGATTTAGGCATTTGGTACTCCAAAGAAACAAACTCTAACCTTGTGTGTTATAGTAATGCAGATTAGGCAGAAAACGCTAATGACCGCAAAAGTACAAGTGGTGGTTGTTTTTACTTAGGAAACAATTTGGTCTCCTAGCATAGTGAAAAACAAAACTCCATCTCCTTGTCAACAGCCTAGGTTGAGTACATAGCTGCTGGAAGCTGTTGCACTCAACTTTTGTGGATGAAACAAATGTTGGCTGACTATGGGTTAGATATTAAAACTTTAACCATTTTTTTGATAATACAAGTGCTATTAATATCTCCAAGAATCCTGTTTAGCACTCTCGCAACAAACATTTTGACATTCATCATCATTTTATTAGGGAACTTGATGAAAACAAAACTTTGATTTTAGAATATGTTGCGACTAACAAGCAAATTGCAGATATTTTTACTCAAGCTTTAGACATGGTAAGATTTGATTCCATAAGGAAATCCTTGGGGGTTTGTTTTATTTGAAATTTCCAATAATTGATTGTCCTGCCTTGCATATGTGATTGTGTAAATCTCTTGTCCCGTTTGGAAGAAATTTGATGACCATATATTTTTTAAAAAATTTTAGAAAATGAACGTTATAATTCTTATACTTTGTGAGGAATAAAAACCATATTTGAAAAATTTTTAGACCATCCAATTTATATTTGATCAAATTATTATGTCTGTTTTAGTATGAGCATTACTTATTCTAGTTTCTTTTTCAGGATCCATTCTGATAAAGAGCTACTTATACTGATGTGTGAAAGCCGACACTGAGTATGTTGTTACCAGGTAATTAGCAAATATTTTGTAGGATACTCTACCAATGTAAGGGGATACTATCAGTATAAGTCTTACGGCCTCAATTATGGTTACAATTTGAAAAAGGCTACAATTGCCAAACATGGGCAATGACCCTAGCTTTAAAAGGCCAAAAAGAAACGCCAAATTGATTACACATGCACATACATATTCCTGTTGACTGAATTGTGTAAGAATGTTGTAAGACTCATACACGTAATGAATTGATTAAAATATTTTTTGTGATTGGTATATTCTTTTTCGAATTATGGTTATCATTATCACTTAGTATTTTAATTATAATTCATTATTCTAATTTGTGAAAAAAAAAATAGTTATCTTGTTTCTCTTGAATAGGACTTGGCATTTCCATGGAAACATATGGTACGACCATTTATCTTTTTATTTTATGCAATTTTAAAAAATAAATAAAAATAAGATAATAATAAAAATAAAATCTTTTTTTGACCGAGTACTAAAGAAAAAATCAAGTTTGAAAAATAATTTATGCAATATATGTGTTTTATCTCATTATATTCAAAATCATGAAAATGTTTCCAATTTTGAGGTGTGAAAGAATTTTTTAAAAAGGAGATATTTTGGAATTTATCACATTAAATTCGGTTACCCAATTTTGGTTACCCATTTTCGAACTTGTCTCATTTGTGCACTGAATTCTCTATGCCTCATTAGATCAGACTTCTTTTATGTTTCATAAGGTTTATGTTAGGGGTCATTGGTTAGGTTTAGTCCTACTAAAATTGTTAAGGCCATCAATCTAGTTCCTATGAGATTGATGATTCTATTGATTTTGCAAAGGATCATGTTTTTTTTTTTTAATTAGTTGGCCAAGCTATGGTGTGGGAACCAAGTGCATCCCTCCATGTCTCAAATCTTACTCACTATTATGGTGCATTTTTCAAATTTGTAATGTTCAATTGGATGCCTACCACTCACTTCTTGACCATCACTCAAGATATGGCCTTTCTTTTGTTCAAAATTGGGACTGGTGTCACTGTCGATCTTACTGCTGCTTTTTTTTATCAGATCATGTCCTTGAGTGGTGCCAAACGCAACACTTGATGTTTCTGGAAGTCATTTACAAACTTTTGGACTCTCAACATCCTTTGAAGAAGTCAGACGAGACCTTCATTTCTCCTTTGGTTGGACATACATACACTGTCAATGAGATCAAATATGACAATGTTTCTACCACAGCTCGAAAGGTCAAAGGCCTTAATTTTGCTGGTTCTCGGTCTAGAGATGTCGAGCCTGGCACCCATGCTTTCCCGACCACTCTCGCTTTTGACCAGACAGGAATAGCAAGTCTCTCCGAGTGGTTCACTGCCATGGAAGATACTCAGCGCCAAATTCTGGCTTCTTTGGTGATCATCAATGCATCTACCACTCCTGGTCCATGACGGTTACCGTTCCTTTCCATCTATCTTTATTTGATTTTGATAAATATAAAAAGCACTAAATGTGTATTTGTTTTGGTTTCGTTTTCTTTGTTTTTTAGCATTTTCTTAGACAATGAAGGGGAGAGAGAGTAACTCTATTTTTGGTACTGTTGTTTGACCTGCAGTTGTTCATTGTTTTTGTTAATTGTTTTAGTCATGTGCTTTGGTCATTTTTGACAAAGGGAGTCATTTTGAGACTCTTCTGAATTTAAGCACTCACTTGTTTTATGCAAGATCTTTTAAAAAAAAATAGATATGCCTTCTCTAGATTGTAAATCCTAAAATTGGCAAATTTTATAGACATATCTTTTTATTTAAAAGTTAATTTTACTTTACCATTATTGTGATTTTTGGAATATTATGTTTCATATTATTCCTTATTTAGCTTGATTTTATCACGATATGATTATAAAGGGAAGTTGTGTCTTAGTTATATAAAGCAAATATTATGTACTTACTCAAAATCATTTCTAGAATATTTGTCATTTATTTTTCATGCAGCTCAAGGTAATAAACTTCAAGAAACTAAATCTTTGAAGTAATTAATTGTTATTTCTTTCTTGAGATATTTGATCTGACATAGGTATAGCTGTCCCCACCAAATTCATATCTGTCAAATCCGAATCTTCTAAAAAAGGAAATTCATCATCAATCAAGAATATCTTCAAATATTCTTGATTTTATTAGGGGATTCTTTCTTAGCCTTTCTGAGCATGAAATGGACTCTATAAATAGGCTTCTAAGGCATTGAGAAAAAGTGAACTCGTTGGTGCATAGTTAGTGAGTGAATTGTAATATTTGAGATTTCCTTATTTGTATTCAAGATCATAGTATTCACGTAATCTTGTAGTAAAATGAGTGTTTAGTTTTTTTGTGACGAGTTTATACCACGTTCATGAGTGGATACACGTTGCAATTTGAATACAACTTTTATAGTCTTTGGGAGAGGATTTTTACAAGTCTTGTGTCGAGAGGATGAAAGCACTCATTGACCATTGAAGGGAGTTCAAGTGGTTGAACATTTCAATCAAGATCAGATTAGTGAAGAGAAGTGCAACAAAGTTGAGGCAAATCTCAAGAGGGAGTCTTGTTTTGTTTAAGTCAATATTTTGTACTTGTTATTCTTTATTAATTGGTTTTATTCTCAGGGCGTGGCCCCATAGAGTAGGTAATCCGAAAGAGTTTTTGAACCTTGTAAAAATTTGTTGTGTTCTTTATAGTTTTTGCACTGTCTTTTTATTGTGTTCAGTTTCTATCATGACAAGTTCGGATTCTGTCCCAATAGATCTGAAATCTATTTCAACATTTAATTACCATTCTACACCTTAATTAATTTGGTAATTACTAAAAATGGAATTTCAAAATCAAACAAATAATACTATCATAATGTTGGATTGCATATCGGTTAATGTTAAACATATATTTATATAATCGAATAACCAAATAAATACCTCATGGAATAACCTTTTGAGAAGGTCATGCAACTGTTGAGCCAACAGATTCTCGTATAGTAAGCAACGCATAGTTAGGAAGAAATAAATGAGCACCAGGCACAACAACAACATCAACCCATACACGCATAAAATCTGGTCCAAGAGGAATTCTATGCACCTTTGAGTCAAGATCACTAGAAGCCCAATCAAGCAAGTAGCAAGCATTCCTTGCTTTTTTAAAGTTATGAACCTCTTTATCTCCAACACTCTGCAAAATTAATTTTGAAGCCAGTATATCAGTTATTGTTGGATTGTGGAATATTGTGGGACTGCACCTCACTTGTTGTTGCTCTACCGCCCAAAATATAAACAGCAAGATAAGTTTCATTGTAAAAATACAAAATGTTAGTTGTATAACTGTGAGAAAGAATTGTTACCAAGTGTTCTTTAATTAGATTCAACATTTCAGCCATTTGAATCTTCATATTATGTTGTTCTTCTTCCAACAATGTCATCTTTTCTTCACACATATTAACAACAGTTAATTTTTGTTTGGGTTTTATGCCCTAATTAAAACCCAAATTCTTTGTAGTATCATTGATTATCAATAAAAGAATAGAAATCATTTTTTTACTTGGTCAATCACTTTGCTCACATGTTTTATTTTCATGATTATTTGTTTAATATAAACTTCTATTAAATGCTGAGCATATAGCTAAACGTATTTATAGTGATACAATCACAGTAGAATATAAATATGATTATATGTTCAAAATAAGTTAGACCTAGGATTAGTCAGTGCACAGGATTTACACTGATTTGCTAATCCACGATATGATATACTTACACATCACAGAGTTATGTTCTTTCCAGAACATTAGCAAAGTAGACAAGATTGGATGTATTTGTTAAATTGGACTGGACCGATATTGATAGTTGATAAGATAAGTAAACATATTGTTATTATCTATTCTAGTCATATCATATAGTTGACTATAGGTCAATTCAATCTTAATTCTGAGTGGTTAGTATTCTAACTGATTGTATTATTTTAGTTCTTTGACTTGTTCGTTACCAGCTTACCCTACGGACTAGTCCATACTTACATCTTGGGAACTCGGTAGTATAATTGAGTGGGAGTGTTAATCATAGATATGAACATCTATAGCTTCTGATGAAAAAGTGAAACTATGGTTTCCCTTTAGTTTGGTTCAAGGAGTTAAATGATAGAGATCTCATTTCAGTAATTAATATTAGTTTACTAAAATATCATTTACAAGGAACTAATTGTTTTAAGGATAAAATACAATGAGGGGTAAAATAGTATTTTAGCCCTATCTCATTGTAGACCGTCTATAGAGGATTAAGTGACAATTATGGTTGTAACAATTGATAATTAATAGTGTATCTATATATGTTATAGAGCGTTCTATGAATTCAAGAGTGCAATTCCAAGTCTACAGTGGAGTCACGTGGAATTAATAAGTTAGTAAATTTATTTGTTAGATTTATGATAACTTATTGGAGTTTGATGTCATAGGCCCATGGTCCCAACTGTACCTTGGATAAAATCATCTAGATAGTCTCAATTAAGTTATTTAACTATCAATTAGAAGTATCAAAGTTGACTAGGTCAATTAGAAGTATCAAAGTTGACTAGGTCAATTTTTGACAGTTTCACAGTTTCACAGAGTTAGACAAGAAAAGATAAATTATGAAAGCTTTATTAATTAAGATAAATTGGTATCTAAATAAATAAATAAGTTTAAATCAAAGTTCAAATTATAAATAATTAATTTGATAAAGGATTTAAATAATTATTTAATTAATTAAATCAATAGGAAATAATACAGGCCTTGATTTTAGGTCCAATGGGCTTATAATCAAATGTGAGATTTCACGGGCCTAAAGCCCATGATAATTTCGACCTAGGGCTTCAAATTGGCTATTATTTTATTTATTTTTTAAATAAATTAAATTTCTTAATTGATTCTATAGAAAGAGTGCTTAAAGAGAGTTGAAAACATAAGTCTAAACACATGTTCAAAAGTCAGTTTTTCTTATAGGTTTTAGGTTCTCTCTAAACACAAGTCATTTTCTAAGCCTCTTTGTTATTTTCTTTTCTCATGTGATGAGAATTTCCAACTATAGTCTAGGTGATTCTAAGGATATTGTGGAACACTGTGAAGATAATAAAAGATTAGTTCAGTTTCTTGAAAATACTCTACGAAAGAAAGGATACAAGGGTTAGAGAAACTGAAGGAATGACTCATTCATTCCGTTGTGCATACTTTAAGTATTCTTATCATTGTTTCTCTTTGAATTCAATTTTAGAAACATGTTCTAGGTTATCTCATATTAATTTGTTTAATATTATATTTACATGAAAATAAATAAAGATCATGTATGAGTTTTCCTAACAACTGGCCTAAGAGCCTTTAGTAATCTTTATTTTCATGTATGAACATGTTTAAAATTGGATTAATAGATGTGTTTAAATAATTGGATGGTTTTCATATTTTTATGAAACATATTGATTTTATGTGATTATTAGCAATTTTTAGGTTATTTTGTTGTGTTTTCTATGACATTAATTTTTATATATGCTTTATTTTGTGTAAAACATGTTAAAAAAGTTATTAGAAAATTATTTTGGTTTGAAAAATTGCTCAAAAAAAATATTTTTTTGAAAAAATTTTCTTTTGCCTGCTGCACGCACACACACACCCGCGCTTGCGCGGCGCGCACCCGTGCTTGCTCAGCGCGCACCCGTGCGCGCCCCTCGGCGTCGCCACCTCCCGCGTGTGCACACTTTAGCAGCCAGGCCACTCGGTGAACAGTACCCGAAACGGGTAGTGTTCATCCAGAAATTTTTTTTAATATTTTTTTAAAATGAAAAATGTGAAAATAAATTATTTATAATCAAAGCCAAAAATATCAGATTTTTGTTTGTATTTAAAATAAGATATTTTTGTTAGTTGTGATTTAAATTATTAGATATTTTCTACAAAGATTCAAATTAAAATTTAAAAGTAGACTAACAACTTAATTTTAAATCTTTTAATATATTAAAATATTAGAGTTAATATATTAGATATTTAAGATATTTTCTTTTAAATTCTTGTTATTTTAATGAAATATTTATTTGAAAATATAAATATTTTTTTATTTTATAGTTTTTAAATTTTAAATTATTTGAAATTTTAACATTGTTAGTTAGATATTTTTGTGGATGTTTGAATTTGATTAACTATTTTGAGATATTATAGGATTGTTAAAACTATTAATATATATTTTTTTAAATGGTTAAAATATTAGCTAATAGTTGTAACAACACAATGTTGACGCCGTTTTTCGTCAACTTAAAATGTAGAGCAAGTAAACAATAAAAACTATGGCAAAGATAAATAATATAATAGAACAATGAGGATTTTTTACGTGGTTCAGCAGTTAACTCTGCCTAGTCCACGAGTCTTTTTTATTAGGACTTTGGAGTTTTCTGGAAATCCTTCAGGGAATAATTCTCCAGAAATTCTCTCAAGATAACAAAATTCTATCCCCCCTAAGTATCCATGATCTACCTATTTATAGAGGGTTCTCAGAGTTCATTCCAACATATTTCGGGAAGATACTCCTCTTCATTAATGGGAATAATGACATTAAATCCTGTAACTCCTATATACAAGGAAACGTCCCCTGAAGACCAGGGGGCATGTAACAGACTAGTTAATATCCCTTTAATGTAGGGAAGTTACAACAATAAATATCTTTTGGACACATGGACAGCGTCTCATCAGATGACCCACTAAGCCATTCGAGGTCGGCAATTAGCATCATGCCAGTCCATGTCTTTAGGTAAATTATGAGCTATGCAGCTTTCCCCAAGACCAGCTCGGAGCGGGTAAATACCACCGAGGTTGTTACATTCCGAGCTCATACCCATACCAAGCTCGGGCTACTCGATCCAAGATATACTCCGATGCTACGTCTTTCAAGCTTAGAAAGAACTCCGAGGTTACATATCTTCGAGGTTGCCACCTTGCTTCAAGGGTTTGGCACCTGGACTACGAACATGCACTTTAGATATCATGAGTTCACACATGACAATTCCAGCTTTCGAGGTCACAACCTCAGGTCTCGAAATCTGGGTGTAACATTTTGCCCCCTCAAAAGTATTAGTTCGAATCCTATGAGAAGGAAACTTTTGAACTACTTTCTTCGGGAACCGTTCTATCGCACATTTGAGTCTGGACATGCGTCAGCTGGGGTTGCTTATTCAAGGTACATGAGTGCCTTGAAAATCTTCCCATGTCTATCCGCCTGCCCTCCTTTTTTGTACTATCATCTCACTTGTTCCTGGGCGTCAGATCTGATACAGAATCTGGCAAATGGCCTGGAATCTGGCAAATGTACTATCTTCATTTCTCTTTCAAGTTCAAATTCTTAGAGAGAAAAAACCAGAAACTTTTGCCCAGTTCCTGCATGTTCTCCAAGTCGAGAAGACAAAGCAGCACTAGACTTTTGGACTCAGTGAGATCGTACTTGCAACCTCTCGTTCAATCATCCATCTCTCTATTTCCACCGATTATATTGTGTAAGTTTTCGGTTTACGGTTTCTTTTCGTTATATATATACACACATTTTTTTTATGCATGTTTATACTTCTGTTACACTGCAGGCATTAGGATTTACTCTCTTCCCATTTGTCCGTTCACTAGTTTAACGCACTAGGATTAGGGTGCTTCAACTGGTGGAAATTAGGTTCAAACCCAGTTTTTGCGAAAAAGGGTCCAAAAATGGTTCCTTTTTTGGGTTTTCAAATTTTAGAAACCGTATCTTGCACACGAAGATATCGGGTACAAAATTAGGGTTTTCCTTTAAGGAGTGCACGATTCCCAAAAATATCACCTTTTTAATAACAGCCCCCTTTCTTTCCTAATATTTCAGGATTTCCCATGACAAATCCACCTTCCTATCCTTTGGTGGAACACACGCTCTGGGACTGGTCTCGTCTCCTTTGGATCGAGCTTGCCTTGTAGCCTCGATCATTCGAGCTTAGGTACCATTTATCTCTGTACTTCTTGCTTGCTTGGCCCTCACCCTTTTACTTTCTTGTTAGATGCCGCAGAATTCCGGAAAGTGGTGGGGGTCAAAGCTCGCAATCCCCTATTCACCAGTAACTCCGAGCCCGGAATCTCCTTTCACTCAGAATCAACGTTTAATTCGGGAGCATGAACTGAGGCGCGAGCAAGATGACACTCGAGATCACTTCTGACGTCAGATAAACGAGGTTGAAGAAGGGAAAAGGAAAAGACTAAGGGTTGCCCTACATCCAGATCCGGACAGTGAGCCTAGACCGATTCCACTCGACCTTTCGCTTAAAGTAACAATTGCTTTCAAGCCAGGTCATCTTCAGTTTTCACTAATGGGGGAACCCTCTACTTCGCAGCCGAGGAGGGAATTTTTTGAGGAAGAGCATTATTGGAGCTCGGTTATGTCACTAGGCCAGATAACCGATATCTTGACCTTTCATGGTATAGGACTATCACGCTCGCTAAGGTGTCGAGCCCCGACCTCCCACGAGTGAAGCTACCGTGCTCCAGGAGATGGAAATCCTGACAGCAAGCTGATATACGCAGCTTGGAGCCAGGAGCACATGAAGGCAGGGTCGGTACTGCCCTTGAAGTCTTTTTTCAAGGACTTCATAGATTTTGTTGGGTTGGCCCCCTTCCAGCTCAACACCAACTCTTACAAAAAAAATTCTACCCTGAGGTTGCTTTACCACGAGCTGAAGTGGGAAGGACCATCGCCAAAGGAGATCCTGTATCTCTTTTGTTTGAAAAGCAATCCTCCCGAGCTCGGGGAGGGGATTTCTTCTACTATCTCTCGAGCTATCCCAAGGAGAGGAAGATGTTTGAAGATCCTCCCAACCATCCTCCTAATTTCAAGAAGACCTCTTCTGGATAGATCGCCTAGCCTCGTCTCGATTCTATTCATTCAGACGAATTCGTAAGTATTTCAACCGCCTTCTTTTGTGCTCGAACTTTGCTTTAGGCTCGTGCTTAGCTAAAATGTGCTTAACTTCCCAGCCAACTATCATCACCCTATACCCACTGATGAGATGAAGGAGCACAGAGAGAATCTGCTCCAGCTTCATTACGGCAAGAGATCCCTTTCCTATCTCCTGCATGAAGACAAGCTCCGGGCATGTGGGCTCTTAGGGGAGGATCAGTCTACATCGGACTTGTCCAATAAGAAATATGACCGGTGGGAGCTCGTTCCTCTGCCAACCGGTAACCTCCCCCCAAGGAGAGAGGCGAGGCCTCCACCTCTAGTTCGTCATAGGAGACCACAATCAGGGAATGAGGCCAACAACGAGGCTTCAAGCTCATGGTCGAATGAGCAAGGTACAGTCATCCTAAGCTCGAATATGTGGTCACCCTCCTTACTAAAGCATAAACCCAATAGGTTAGTATTGTGCGAGGACGATAGGAACCATTTTTATGTATGGTCTTGGGTAGATGAACGGGTTCATAGGTTCGATAGCTGGCTTTGGAAGTATGACACCATGTATAGCCTGAACGAGGTGTGGGACGGAATAGTGGTCAAATATGGGACCAAAGACTATAGGGACCTTTCAAGGTTGACGTCCACCTATAGGGAAGATACTCCCCCCGCCTCTTCTGAAGATGGGGGAATTTCGTGGTCTCTGAGCATGAGCTCGGGGGAGAGTTCCAGTTAGGTTTCTCTCCACTTGTCTTTTTATCCCATGTATTTTTGCATTATGCTGAGTTCCTTTATTTTTTGATAACTCATATCGTGGTGTAACTGTGCAGGTGAGATGGACTCTGATATCGACAACATCCTTGAGAGTGGTGGAGCCAAGAGGAGTAAGCGTCCCAGGGGGTCGCGAAAGACCGACCAGCCTGCCAAGGTCCTTAAGAGGACCGAGAAAACACCACCTCCCCCAGCTCCGGTTGCTCCGAGCTCGGTTCTAAGTCAATCTGCCCAGGTCGGGACTTCCTCGTCGACCCTACCCCTTGCTCCTTCTACATCCCAAGTCAATCCCCCAGCTGGCCTGCCTCCGAAGAAACCCTCGTCCTCAAAGATACCACTGCTCTCGATCTCTACTCATGTTTACGAGTATGTGATCGAAAATGTTGCTGGATCTCACTGGGCAACACTAGGCTCGGACATCCTGTCTTGGGTGGGTCAAAGCATTGGGAGCTTTGACGCTCCTCACTGGCAGTTTCTGAATAATTCCAAAGACTGCAACACTCTTTACAAGAAGAGTGTTGAGCTCCACGCTGCAGTAATCTTTCTTCTCCCACCAGTTAGTTGCATTTACACTTAGTCCATATACTAATTTTGTGTTTTTTGTATGTCAGGCTCTTGCTGTCGATGCTCAGCTTAATTATAGGCTGAACAACGAAGTCCACTCGAGCATGACTCTTGCTCAGGAGGCGAAGGATCTTTAGCTCAAACTGAGTGATGAGCTCAAGGCAACAAAGGCAAAGGTAGAGGCAGGAGCCGAGGAGCTTAAGGTCAAGATATCCGAGCTTGAGAAGCAGAACGCCAGGCTTGCAGAGCTTGAGAAGGAGAATGCTCGGCTCGAGGAGGTCAATGCCAAGCATGAAGAAGATAAGGCCGTGCACTTTTGAGATCATTGAGAATAAGAAGGCTCATCTTCTTAAAGAGTTTGAGAAAAAGGATCGGGCGGTCGACCTGGCCATGTACAGAATCTGGGCCAACAATGTCGAACTTGATACCAGCTTCTTAGGCCATCTTGAAAGCGAAGCTCGTGGCCAAATGGCAGGCTTAGCTTAATGAGGAGGAGGCTTCTTGAGATGACGCGGAGGGAGCCGAGGAGGATGCAGATGCTAAGAAGGCCAAGGAGGATGCTAAGAAGGCCAAGGGGGTTGCTCCTTCTCTTTAGATGATATCTCGGGGGCTACGTCCCTTTATTTTTTGTAATTATTATTTTAATTTATGCCCATTGGGGTGATACAATTTTTATTTTTGATTTCATTTTAATATATATGCTTTACATTTCTTGGGTTGAAATATTTTGCACATTTTATATTAAAGTGTCATATATGCCTCTTTAATCACACAAACATAGTTTGGATTTAAGCTCGAGGTTTAATGCATTCATGCACAGTTTGCTCGAATTATCCGCTTCCGATCTCGTTATTTGTCAAGGTCGGATATTACTTTTACCATGCACTCGAAAGTGCTTGTACAGTGTGTAATGAAAATGGTCTAGTTATATCTTACTTTTTAGTTACTTTTTCTCGTCCTCAGTTAGCTCTCCGAGGTTATGAGGTCGAACTATTCTTTTGTAAGATACTCTAGCCTCGATCTCGGCTTATACAAAGTAGGTTATGCTCCAACTTACTGCTGATTAGTTTTAGCTGGTTTGTTCCAAACCTATTAAGGTCGTGTTAGGTTTGTAATCCATACACTTACATTTTAATCTAGTTTGCATATTTGGTTACATCCAAACATTTTTACCTTTTTGCTAGTTTGGTTATATCCAAACTTATCTTATTTCGCGCACTTGGTTATTTGCAAATACTTGTATGTTTTTTGACGGTTTGGTTATATCCAAACTTGTCTCATTTCACGCATTTGGTTATATCCAAACACTTGTATGTTTTTCATATATGCTATCTTATTTTTTCAAGCTGATGGTATATGTACCACTGATGCCCCCTTAATATCCTATGACTGTGACCATAGGTTATTAGATTAAGAGAGATTGCAAAAAATACAGCATATTAAACGAAATCAAATTTATTTGAAAAAATCCAAAAAAAAGAAAAACAGTACAGATAAACAAGCATGGTTATAGGCAACATCCTTCCTACACTATTGATAGTAAGGTCATAGGTGTTCGCCATTCCATGCTCGCGGTACTAGACTTCCATCCAATCTTCCCAACTTGTAAACGCCGGGTCGGATGGCTGACTCTATCTGGTAGGGTCCTTCCCAATTTGGCCTGAGCACGCCAGCTGCTGGATCTCGCATTGCCAAGAATACACGCCTTAGCACTAAATCTCTCACACCGAATTTTCGATCCCGAACTCTTTTGTTGAGGTACAGGGTAGTTCGCTGTTGTTATGCAGCATTTTTTAATTGAGATTCGTTCCTTCTTTCTTTTATCAGGTCAAGAGTTTCTTCGAGCTGAGAGTGGTTCGAGGCTTGATCATAAGCGAGGGCTCGAATTGTGGGAATTTCAACCTCGATTGGCAACATCGCCTCACAATTGTACGCCAGAGAGAACGGGGTATGTCCTGTCGATGTACGGGCCGTGGTCCTATATCCCCATAGGACTTGGGGTAATTCTTCGGGCCATCTTCCTTTAGCTTCTTCCAACTTTTTCTTTAGCAAACTTTTTAGAGTCTTGTTTTCAGCTTCGACCTAGCCATTCACCTGGGGTTGGGCCACTGACGAGAAGCTCTTTATTATTCCATTCTTTTCACAAAAGTTGGTAAACAGATCGCTGTCGAACTGGGTTCCGTTATTGGATATAATCTTTCTCGGCATCCCATATCGACATATGATATTTATCACCACAAAGTCAAGGACTTTTTTGGAGGTTATTGTTGCCAAAGGTTCAACTTCTGTCCATTTTGTGAAGTAATCTACGGCGACTACTGTGTACTTTACTCCGTCCTTGCCAGTTGGAAGAGAGCCTATGAGGTCGATTCCCCATACCGCAAATGGCCATGGGGAGGTCATCATAGTTAGCTCGGATGGTGGAACTCGAGGAATTGTGGTGAATCGTTGGCACTTATCACACTTTTTTACGTAATCAAACAAGTCTGATTTGATGGTAGGCTAGAAGTAACCTTGGCGTATGATTTTCTTGGACAGGCGATGCCCCCCAGTATGGTCTCCACATAACCCTTCATGAATTTCTTCAATGATTTTCTTAGCTTCGGGTGGAGTCACACACCGAAGTAATGGCATGGAATATCCTCTTCTATACAGCCTTCCATCTATAATGGTATAACGAGGGATTTGATACATCAACTTTCGAGCCTTAGTCCGTTCTTTCGGAAGGATGCCGGTCTCGAGATATTCAACTATCGGAGTCATCTAGGTAGGCTCAGAGTCGATCATACACACATCCTCATGCTCTGGCTCGTTAATACTATGTGCTGAGAGATGTTCAATTGGCACGAAATTCAGTTCGTCATTCTCAGTAGAGGTAGTAAGCCTGGCCAAGGCGTCTGCATTCGAGTTCTGCTCTCGAGGGACCTGCTCTATCGCGTAGAACTCGAAATGTTCCAATGATGATTTTGCCTTTTCTAAGTATGCTGTCATTCTCGTACCACGAGCCTGGTACTCTCCCAAGATCTAGTTAACCACTAGCTGGGAGTCGCTGTAGCAATGTATTGCTTTAGCTTTGAGCTCTTTGGCTATACAAAGTCCCGCCAGTAAAGCCTCGTACTCAGCCTCGTTATTTGACACATTGAAGTCAAATCTCAAGGCAGAGTGAAATCTGCTTCCTGTAGGAGTGATCAAAATTATTCCTGTCCCTGATCCATTTTCATTAGATGACCCATCAACGTAAAGTTTCCACAGCTCGTGGGTCGGGGTTATAACTTCATCGTTGGTCATGCCAGTACACTCCATTATGTAGTGTACTAAGGCTTGCACCCTAATGGTTGTCCTTGGATGATAGGTGATCTCAAATTGCACGAGTTCAATGACCCATTTAAGAAGTCGACCTGAAGCTTCCGGCTTAGACAAGACTTGTCTTAGTGGTTGATCAGTTAGTACATGGATGGGGTGCACTTGAAAGTAAGTTCGAAGTTTTCGAGATGAGTGAATTAAGCTAAGAGCTAGCTTCTCCATCAAGGGATATCTTGATTCTGCCCCCAGTAACCTTTTACTGACGTAATACACGGGCCTTTGTACCTTTTCTTCCTCTCATACAAGTACTACACTTATGGCGTGCTCGGTTGTAGCAAGATATAAGTACAGAACTTCTTCTGTAATAGGCTTTGACAAGATAGGGGTCTCTGCAAGGTTTTTCTTGAGTTCCTGAAAAGCCAACTCGCATTCCTCTGTCCTTTCAAATTTCTTGCCTCCTCTCAACAGGTTGAAAAACGGAAGACAACAGTCTATAGATTTTAATATAAACCTACTTAGTGCCGCCATCCTGCCTGTCAAACTCTGGACATTTTTGTGTTTTCGAGGTGAGGGCATATCGATCAGGGCCTGGATCTTATCTAGATTAGCCTCTATTCCTCGAGCATTTACAATGAAACCCAAGAATTTTCCTGAAGATACTCCGAAAGAGCAATTCTGATGGTTAAGTTTCATGTTATATTTCCGGAGCACGGCAAAGCATTCTTCGAGGTCATCAACATTGTTATTGTTAAGTTGAGATTTGACTAACATATTGTCAACATAAACTTCCATGTTGTTCCCTATTTTCTCGGAGAACATCATGTTCACGAGTCGCTGGTAAGTGGCTCCAGCATTTTTGAGCCCGAATGGCATGACATTATAAAAATATAACCCTTTATTTGTTATACAGCTTGTATGTTCCTGGTTAGGAGCATGCATGGAAATCTGGTTATATCCCGAATAGGCATCCATAAATGACCTTAGTCCATGCCTTGTCGTGGCGTCCACGAGCTGGTCAATCTGTGGTAAAGGAAAGAAATCCTTAGGACATTCCTTGTTGAGGTCCGAGTAGTCAATGCATGTTCGTCACGTTCCATTAGGCTTCGAGACCAGTACCGGATTTGCTACCCAATCGGGGTAAAAAGCATCCCTAATGAATCGGTTTGCCTTTAACCTGTCGACTTCCTCTTTTAAGGTGTTTTTCCTATCGTCATCTAGTTGTCTTCGCTTTTGTTGCTTTGGCGGGAAGATTTTATCGATATTTAGTGCGTGGCTCACTATATTTGGACTTATTCCTACCATGTCCGAATGTGACCACGCAAAGACTTCCTGGTTTTTCTTCAAAAAGAAAATTAATTGCTATTTAGTTTTTTCATGAAGGATTTTCCTGACTTTTTCTGTTTTCGGGGGGTCTAATTCTTCGAGCCTGATCTCTTCGAGCTCTTCTAATGGTTCGAGATCAGCTCTTTCCTCCACTCTTGGGTCGATTTCTTCATCTATCCCCAAGAATGTCCCGTCTTTATTCTGAATGACGACGAAAGCTTGTGTGCTCGCCTATTTCTTTCCTCTTAGGGAAATGCTATAACATTCCCTCCCAGCCAACTGGTCTCCCTTCAATGTCCCGATGCCACTAGAAGTTGGGAACTTGATGGCAAAATGCCTTACAGAGAAGACTGCCCCCAGCCCTACTAGGGCGGGTCTTCTGAGCAACACGTTGTAGGCCGATGGCAGGTCCACTATTACAAACTCCATCATCTTGGTCGCTGAGACTGGTTAGTCTCCCAAGGTTATAGGGAGTTCAATGGACCCCATACAGGCAATCCCCTCTCCTGAAAAACCGTACAAGGTCGTTGCACAGGCGTTTAGGTCTTGAAGCGCGAGTTGTTGGAAAAAGCTTATACAGGATCTTTATTTATTTTCATGTATATCTAATATTAAACAAATTAATACGAGATAGCCTAAAACATGTTTCTAAAATTGAATTCAAAGAGAAACAAATAATATAATACTTACAGTATACGCAGCGGAATTAAGAGTCCTTCCTTCAGTTTCTCTAACTCTTGTATCCTTTCTGTCGCAGAGTATTATCAAGAAACTGAACCGATCTTCTATTTTCTTCACGATCTTCCAATGTATCCTTAGAACCACCTAGACTAGTGTGGGCAATTCTCAACACATGTGTTGACGCCGTTTTTCGTCAACAGATAAAAGAAGAGCACAAAAACAATGAATGACAATGACCAAACGAAACAAACAAATCAAACACACGATTTTTTACGTGGTTCAGCAGTTAAATCTGCCTAGTCCACGAGTCTCTGTTATTAATCTAAAGAATTTCTATGAAAAATTCTTCAGTATGAATTCTCCAGAGTTTTCTCTCAAGGATCAGAATTTCGGTCCTTTACAATGGTGCATGGCTTCTCTATTTATAGAGAAGGATGCAGAATACTATCCCACATATTTTGGGTAGTTACTCTTTTGTGAATAAAAATAAATGGCTTTAAATGCCTATAATCAGATAAAAAAGGAAACGTCCCTGAAGACCAGGAAACGCATAACTGATTAAATAATATCCCACGATTCTTGGGGATTTACATCAATAAATGAGGATTACATCTCATGTTTATAATACTTGTTGATATTCAAAGCGGCGATCGCGTATCTCTAAGGCTCTTGCCTCCCATGTTTCCCACCATTGCCCGAGCTAGTGACATCTCCCGAGCTAACGTGGCTTTCGAGATAGTACATCGAGCTCAAGACCCATGCTCCGAAGTTGTTCCTGAAGATAAGGGTGCTCTCAGAGCTACCTTTCGAGATCGAGATCATTTCAAGGTCACGATACTCGAGGTCATGTATCGTACTTTGGAGGCTCGATTTACAACCCTAGAGCATGCCCTAACCCTCACGAGACCATTTATTTCGAACTCAGCCTTCGAGGTCATATTTACTATAGCTCGAAATCTGGGTATAACATCTTGCCCCTCAAAAGTATTTGTTCGAATCCTAAGAGAAGGAAACTTTTGAACTACTTACTCTGGGAGACCGTACCGTCACACTCTTGAAAATGGACACGCGTCAGCCAGGTATTGCTCACTTTAGGCACTTGAGTACCTTGGAAACATGCCCACGATCGTCCGTCTGACAACTTTTCGGCGCCTTCTTGTCATTGATCCCCATCCGTTCGATCTAGTGAGGATTTCATTCGACGCTCCTGATTAATTTCATTTTTCCACCTATATATACAAGACCCCCCCTCTTCATCTTCTTCTTCACGTTTTTTCATCGTAAGCAAGAAAAGAAAAACAACTAGAAAACCAGACTCTCCTAAGAAGCTTCTGTCCTGCGCTTGTTTTCTCGACCCAAGAAACAAAGAAATCCTGGTCTGTTCGAGTCAGTGAGTTCTTTCTTGCAACCTCTTCTTCAGTCGACGATTTCTCTGCAATCACCATCACTGTGTAAGTATGCCATTTCTGTTGTTTTTTATACTGTTTTTGCTGTGTATACTAGTTTACGTTCTTAGCATAATAAGATAAGGGGTTTCGTTTCGATAGTCTTTCAAGTTTCCTAGACTTCCCCTGCTGGATTTCGCATCACTGGTTTATATCCAGTTTTAACGTTTGAGCAAAGTTTCAATTTTCTGGGTTTTGAAAATTTTAGGCCATGTTTCTTGTCTAATAAGTTTTCGGGTAAAAACCCTTGTCCTTGAAAAATGCTCAAAAACCGAGAATGCCCTTCCTGGCTAACCGCCAACTTTCTTTCCCTTGAATTTCGGGATTTTCAAAAAATCTTCCACGCTCCTTTTCTCTCCCGTGGAACACACGCTCTGACTCTTTAGTAAGGGTCTCAATATTTAATTTCTTGTTCCTAAATCCCTGAGCTCATACCATCGAGCTCGTGATTCTTGCATGCATGGCCCTCACCATTTTTTCTTTCTCGTTAGATGTCACAAAATCTGGAAAGACGGTGGGGGTCATTGCGAGCCATTCCTTACGAGCCTAAATCTCCGAGCCTAGAATCACTGTTCATCCGAAATCAGCGTCGGATACAAGAATACGAGCTTGCGCGTGAGCAAGAGGACACTCGAGCCCACTATCACCGTCAGATAGACGAGGTCATTGAAAAGAAGAGAAGAGTTCTTCGGGAGGCCATCTATCCGGAGCCCAACCCAGGACCTAGGCCAATTCCCCTTCACCCTGCGTTAAAAGTCATGATTGCATATCATCCAGGGGAACTCCAATTTTCTTTAATGGAGGAACCTTCGTCCTCGCAGCCTCGGAGAGAGATGTTCGAAGCAGAGCTCTACCAGAGCTCGGTTACCACCACCGACCAAATAACTGACATTTTGGCCCTCCATGGCCTTAGTTCGTTGGACACCCTGAAGTGTCGAGCTCCGGCTAGTCATGAACGGAGCTGTTTCGCCCCTGGGGGCCGCGACGTCAGTGTGAAATATTCGGCCTGGAGCCAGGAACATATAAGGGCAGGAGCTCTGCTGCCCTTGAAGTCCTTTTTCAGAGACTTCACTGATTTCGTTGGGTTGGCTCCATTCCAACTCAACACCAATTCATACAGGGTGCTGTCTACCCTGAGGTCCTTGTTCCACGAGCTGGGGTGGGAAGGACCTTCACCTCAAGAGATCTTATATCTCTTTTGTTTGAAAAGTAACCCCTCCCGAGCTCGGGGAGGAGATGTTTTTTATTATCTTTCGAGCTACCCCAAAGAGACGAAGATTTTTGAAGATCTTCCAAACCACCTTCCTGACTCCAAAAAGGCTTTTTTCTGGACAGACGGTTTGTCCCTGTCTCGACATCGATCGTTCAGACGGATTCGTAAGTACTCTTGTTACTTTTAAGCTGATTTTAAGCGTCCCTCCCCCACCAAGGCAATGGGGGAGCACAGAGAGGTCTTGCTTTGACTTCCTTATGGCAGGAGGTCTCTTTCGTATCTTCTTCAAGAGGGCAAGCTCCGAGCCTGTGGGTTGTTGGGAGAAGGCCAGTCAACCTCTGACTGGTCTAATAAAAAATATGAACGTTGGAAAGAGGTGCCCCTGCCTACAGGTGCCCTTCCTCCGAGGAGAGAGAGGAGGCCAACACTCCCAGTTCGTCTGAGGAGTCCGCGGTCCGGGAATGAGGCCAATGATGAAGCCTCGAGCTTGGACTCAGATGAAGGTAAAGTCCTCCCTACCTCGAGGATGTGGTCCCCCACACTACTAGAACACAGGCCCAATAGGTTAGTCTCGTGCCCACAGGATAGATACCACTTCTACATATGGAGTTGGGTAGACGACTGTGTCCATAGGTTCGATAGTGGGCTCGGGAAATATGATACCATGTACACCACGGACGAGGTGTGGAATGGGATAACGGTGCAGTACGGGACCAATGACTATAGGGACCTCTCGAGGTTATCCCCTACTTATAGGGAAGGCACTCCCCCCGCCTCCTCTGAAGACGGGGGAATTTCATGGTCCCCAAGCTCGAGCTCGGGGGAGAGTTCCAGTTAGGTTTCCTCCATATAACTCTATGTGTTTGATACCGAAATTACTTGCTGTAAATTTCTCTTTTACTGACTCAGTGTTGTGACTTGTGCAGGCGAGATGGACTCCGACCTCGACGCCCTTATCGACAATGCAGGCGCCAAGAGGAGCAAACGCCCCAGGGCAGGGTCGGTGAAGACCAACCAGCCGGGGAAAGGCTCCAAGAGATCTAAGAAAATGCCTCCTCCTCCCCCGCCGGCTTCGAGCTCTGCTGCTACGTCAACTGGCCAGATCAGCGCCCCCACGACCTCGCAAGCTGTCGTCTCTGCGGTGGCACCGGCCTCGCAGGCTGGTATCCCTGTCGTGGTCGAATCCCGACAACCTGTGGCGGGTCAAACGTCTTCTGCTCAGCTCGCCAAGAGACCTGCTTCTCGAGCTCAGAAGTTAACCATCTCCACCCATATGGACTCATATGTGGTGGATAACGCTGCCGGACCTCATGGATCTACGCTGATTTTGGATGTCATGTCCCGGATCGGCCAGAGCTACGGCAGTTTCGAGGCTCCTCAGTGGCAGTGCCTAACTGGCACCCGAGACCGCACTGTCCTGTACGAGAAGAGTATCGAGCACACTGCCACGGTAAGTATCCTTCTATATTCCTTTTTTCAGGCTCTTGCCTTCACTGCCCAGCTCAATTACGAGCTAAACAACGAGATCCATTCGAGCAAGACTCATGCTCAAGAGGAAAGGGACCTCCACCTTAGAGCGAACGACGATCTGAAGGCGGCGAATACTCAGCTCGAGGCAGTGGTTAAGGAGCGTGAGGAAATGGCCAAGGAGCTCAGAAAGCTGAAAACTGAACTCAAGGAGCAAAAGAAAGATAACATCCAGCTTCGGGAGTCCAACAAAAAGCTTGAAGAGGACAAGGCCGCCACCCTCGACTTCATAGAGGATGTCAAAGCTCGCCTTACTGCCGAGTACAAAGAAAAGAAGGAAAAGGCGGTCGACTCAGCCATGTACCGGATGTGGGCTTATAACGAAGAGCTGGACACCAGCTTCTTGGGTCCCCACGAGGCGCCGCTTCTTGAACGATGGAATGCCCGGCTCGAGAAGGAAGAGGCTGAACGTCTTGAGAAGGAGAAGGATGAGCAGCTCGAGAAGGAAAAGGCTGCTCCGGGCACCGTTTCGGAGGAAGCTCAGGAGGATAGCCATGCTATTCGTCCTGAGGGGTCCGGTGCCACTGATGCTGAGAAGGCCAAGGAGACTCCTCTCTCTTGAATCTGACCTCGGGGAGATCAGTTATCGGGGCTGCGTCCCCTTATTTCTGTAACTATTTTAATATATGCCCACGGGGCTGATACAATTTCTTTTACCATTCTTTTATATGCTTTACATTGCTCGAAATATTTTGCATATTTTTAAATGGATGAACCGGTTATGTTTATTTATTCATACAAACATAGTTTGGACTTGGGCTCGAAATTCGATGCATTCATGCATAGTTTATTCGAATTATCCGCTTCCGACCTCGTTACTTATCAAGGTCGGATATTACTTTAACCACGAACTCGAAAGTACTTATATGGTATGTAATATGAATGATTTGGTTATCTTTTTAGTCACTTTTCCTCATCCTCAGTATTTTGCCTCCGAGGTTATGAGTTCGAAACTATTTTTCTTTAAGATATTCCAGCCTCGATCTTGACATATTTCGCAATAGGTTTAGGCTCCCATTTATCATTGATCGATAATTTGGCTGGTTTGTTCCAAACCTATTGTGTTTGCACATCTGGTTAACTCCAAATGTTTTAGGTTCTTGATGGTTGGTTATATCCGATCTATCTAAGCTCGCGTATTTGGTCATATCCAAATACTTTGTTTTTGATAATTCGGTTATGTCCGAACTATCTAAGATCGCGTATTTGGTTACATCCAAATACTTTATGTTTTTGATAATTCGGTTATGTCCGAACTATCTAAATCGCGTACTTGGTTACATCCAAATACTTTATATATATTTTTTATTTTTTAAGCTGGTGGTATGTATACCAATGATGCCCCCTTCATATCCTATGAGTGTGACCATAGGTTATTAAATTAAGGGAGCTTGCAAAAATAAAAATACATTACATGTGAAACAAAGCAGACCTTTTATTTGATGAAATTCAGAAACAAACAAACAAACAAACTAGTACAGATAGAAATTCATGGTTACAGGCAACACTTCCTACACTATTGATAATATGGTCTAAGGTGTTCGCCATTCCATGCTCGTGGTATCAGGCTCCCATCTTATCTCGCAAGTTTGTATATGCCAGGTCGGATGACTGATTCTATCTGGTATGGTCCTTCCCAGTTTGGCCCGAGCACTCCTGCTGTTGGATCTCGGGTTGCTAAGAATACGCGTCTCAAAATCAGGTCTCCCACTCCGAACTTTCGATCTCGAACCCTTTTATTGAAATATCTTGTGGTTCGTTGCTGGTAAGCAGCATTTCTCAGCTGAGCCTCTTCCCTTTTTTCTTCAATCAAGTCTAGGGTTTCTTCGAGCCGAGTGTGATTTGAATCCTGATCGTAAATTTGAGTTCGAATCGTTGGGATTTCGACCTCGATGGGCAACATTTCCTCGCATCCGTACGCTAGAGAGAACGGGGTATGTCCCGTTGATGTCCGAGCTGTAGTTCTATATCCCCAAAGGACTTGAGGTAATTCCTCAGGCCATCGTCCCTTTGCCTCCTCCAACTTCTTCTTTAGAGAACTCTTGAGGGTTTTGTTAACGGCTTCGACCTGACCATTCGCTTGAGGGTGAGCCACTGATGAAAAACTCTTTATTATACCGTTCTTGTCACAAAAGTTGGTGAATAAGTCGCAATCGAACTGGGTTCCGTTATCAGATACAATCTTTCTTGGTACTCCATATCGGCATACGATGTTCTTTACCACGAAATCAAGGATCTTTTTCGAAGTTATGGTCGCCAATGGTTCAGCCTCTGTCCATTTTGTGAAGTAATCAACGGCGACCACAGCATATTTTACTCTGCCTTTGCCAGTTGGGAGTGAGCCTATGAGGTCGATGCCCCATACTGTGAAAGGCCATGGGGATGTCAACATGGTCAGTTCGGAAGGTGGAGCTCGGGGTATTGTTGCGAATCTCTGGCATTTGTCGCACTTTTTCACGTACTCGAAAGAGTCCGTTTTAATGGTTGGCCAGAAATATCCTTGGCGTATAATCTTCTTGGACAGGCTATGCCCCCTGGTATGATCTCTGCAGAACCCTTCATGAATTTCTTCAATGATCTTTTTAGCTTCGGGAGGAGTTACACATCTAAGCAGCGGCATGGAGTACCCTCTTCTGTATAACTTTCCATCCAGAATGGTGTAACGAGGAAGTTGATACATCAACCTTCGAGCTTGATTTCGATCTCTTGGAAGAATTCCATTTTCGAGATAATCAACTATTGGACTCATCCAGGTTGGTTCTGTTTCAATCATACACACATCTTCCTCGTCTGGCTCAGTAATGCTTGGTGCTGATAGGTGTTCTACGGGTATAACATTCAGCTCTTCATTTTCGGCGGAAGTGGCGAGCCGAGCTAAGGCATCTGCATTTGAGTTTTGTTCTCGGGGAACCTGTTCAATTGCATAAAACTCGAAATACTCTAATGCGGATTTTGCCTTCGCCAGATAAGCTGCCATTCTTGTGCCACGAGCCTGGTATTCCCCCAAGATTTGATTAACCACGAGCTGGGAGTCGCTGTAGCAATGTATAGCTTTGGCCTTGAGCTCTTTTTCTATTCGTAGTCCCGCAAGTAGAGCCTCGTATTCAGCTTCATTATTAGATGCTTTGAAACCAAATCTTAAAGCAGAGTGAAATTTTCTCCCTGCAGGAGTGATCAGAATAACTCCTGCCCCCGCTCCATTTTCATTTGACGAGCCGTCGACGTAAAGTTTCCACATCTCGTGGGCCGTGGTTATTACCCCGTCGTCGGCTATACCAGTGCACTCCACTATGAATTCTTCCAAGGCTTGTGCCTTAATGGTCGTTCTTGGATGGTAAGTGATCTCGAACTGTCCGAGCTCAACAGCCCATTTAAGGAGCCGACCTGACGCCTCTGGTTTAGACAGGACTTTCCTAAGTGGTTGATCTGTCAGTACATAGATGGGATGTGCTTGAAAGTAGGGGCGGAGCTTGCGAGATGAGTGGATTAGGCTGAGGGCAAGCTTTTCCATCAATGGATATCTTGACTCTGCCCCCAGTAATCTTTTGTTGATGTAATAGACGGGTTTCTGCAATTTCTCTTCTTCTCGAACGAGCACCGCGCTTATCACGTGTTCGGTAGTTGAGAGGTATAGGAACAATACTTCTCCCGTCTCAGGCTTCGATAGGATGGGCGGTTCAGCTAAGTGCTTTTTGAGCTCCTGAAAGGTCAGCTCGCACTCCTCTGTCCATTCAAACTTCTTACTTCCTTTCAATAAGTTGAAGAATGGAAGGCCTCGATCCGTTGACTTCGAGATGAATCTGCTCAGGGCGGCCATCCTGCCTGTCAAGCTTTGGACATCTTTATGCTTCCCAGGCAAAGGCATATCAATCAGGGCCTTTATTTTGTCGGGATTAGCCTCGATCCCTCGAGAGTTGACAATAAAGCCCATAAATTTTCCCGAAAATACCCCAAAAGTGCATTTCTGAGGATTTAGCTTCATGTTGTATTTCATGAGTACGCCAAAGCACTCTTCGAGATCATCAACATGGTTCTTGTTAAGTTGAGACTTTACAAGCATGTCATCAACATAAACTTCCATGTTGTTCCCTATTTGCTCTGAAAACATCATGTTTACGAGCCGCTGGTACGTGGCTCCAGCATTCTTGAGTCTGAATGGCATAACATTATAACAGTATAGCCCTTTATCTGTAATGAAGCTCGTATGTTCTTGGTCGGGGGCATGCATGGGAATCTGGTTATATCCAGAATAGGCATCCATGAACGACATCAGGCCATGCCCCGCCGTGGCATCCACGAGCTGGTTAATTCTTGGCAGCGGAAAACAATCTTTTGGGCAGGCCTTGTTGAGGTCTGAGTAGTCAATGCAGGTTCTCCACGTCCCATTGGGCTTGGGGACCAACACTGGATTGGCTACCCAGTCAGGGTAAAAAGCGTCCCTAATGAAATTGTTTGCTTTCAGCCTGTCAACTTCCTCCTTTAGTGCTTTCTTTGTGTCTTCGTCCAGTTGTCTTCGCTTTTGTTGCTTCGGGGGAAAGCTTTTGTCTATATTCAATTCGTGGCTCGCTACATTCGGGCTTATCCCCACCATGTCTGAGTGTGACCATGCGAAGACATCCTGGTTTTTCTTCAGAAAGCAGATTAATTGCTATTTTGCCTCGTCTTGGAGGTGTTTCCCGACCTTCACCTTCTTTGAGGGATCAGCTGCCTCGAGCTGAACTTCTTCGAGTTCCTCCAAAGGTTGGAGGTCAACTTTTTCCTCGATCCTCGGATCGATCTCCTCATCAATTTCTAAAACTGTCCCATCTTTATTTTGTATGATAACGAGTGCCTGAGCGCTCGTTTGTTTCTTTCCCCTCAAAGAAATGCTATAGCACTCCCTTCCTGCCAATTGATCTCCTTTTAAAGTCCCGACCCCGCTTGGGTTTGGGAACTTAAGGGCCAGGTGCCTCACAGATGATACTGCCCCCAGCCCGACCAGGGCGGGTCTCCCGAGCAGTACATTGTAGGCAGATGGTAACTCTACCACCACGAACTCCATCATCTTGGTCACCGAGACTGGATAGTCTCCCAAGGTCACGGGGAGTTCAATGGATCCCATACAAGCAGTCCCTTCTCCTGAAAAGCCGTACAAAGTAGTTGCACATGCCTTCAGGTCGCGAAGGGAGAGTCCCATTTTCTCGAGGGTCGCCTTATAAAGAATGTTGACCAAGCTCCCATTATCTATGAGAACTCGGCGGACTCTCTTGTTGGCAAGCTGAAGTGTAATAACCAATGGGTCATGATGAGGGAACTGAACATGAGATGCGTCCTCCTCAGTGAATGTTATCGGTTGCGTTTCAACCCTTTGGCTTTTTGGTGCCCTAGGTTCGGGTTCATAAGGAGACCCGTCCCCTATCTTCAACTCGTTAACGTATCGCTTTTGAGCATTTCTGGCCCCTCCCGCGAGATGAGGCCCTCCCGAGATGGTTATTACATCCTCTCCATCAATCGGCGGGGGCCTGTCTTCTTCCCGAGATCGGGAGTTATTATTTTGTGCCGTCGAAGGCGTGGCTACTCTCTGACTCGCAGTAGTCTGTCCAGTACACTGGTTTTTGACATACTGCCGGAAATAACCTCTCGAGATCAACCCCTCGATCTCGTCCTTCAGCTGTCGACATTCATCAGTGGTGTGTCCGGTGTCTCTATGGAACCGGCAATACTTACTGGAATCTCTTTTTGACTTTTGATTTCTCATTGGGTCCGGACGCCTGAAGGGGACCTGGTTTTCATTAGCCAGGTATATGTTTTCCCGAGACTCGTTGAGTTCGATGTGTACTTTATATACGAAGAAATACCTTTCTCCTTTCTTTTTCTTTCCTCCTTCAGCCTCGGGGTTATTTCCCTCGCTCTTTTTCCTCTTGGAGGGATTCTCCGAGGTAGGCTGTGGAGCTGCTTGGTCAGCCGAGGTTGAGGCGGAGTTAATGGTCAGCCGAGGTGGAGCTGCCTTCAGCGTTGACCTCGCCTCCTCTACATTGACAAATCTCTGTGCCCGTCTATTAAACTCGGTTATTGACCTCACCGGTTTCCCTTGCATGTCATCCCAAAGGGCACTTCCGGGTAAAACACCAGCTCGGATAGCCATCAGGTGCCCACTGTCATCCACATCTCGAGCTCGGGCGACCTCTAGATTAAATCTTGTCAGATAGCTTTTCAGTGTTTCGCCCGGCTGTTGTCGGACGTTAGTCAAAGTGGATGCCTCTGGTCTGACTCCCATCATAGCTCGGAACTGCTTCTTGAAGTCTTTAGACAACTGATCCCATGAAGTTATCGAGTGCCTCTTGTACTTTTCGAACCAACTCTTAGCAGGTCCGGCCAATGATGTTGGAAACAACATACACCTGAGCTCGTAACCCACGTTACTAGCTCTCATAATAGTGTTGAATGTACTCAGGTGACTGCATGGGTCGGTTTTTCCTTCAAACGCTGGGACGTGAGGAATTCGGAACCCTTGAGGAAACTGAGTGTTAGAAATATTGGGAGCAAACGGCTCGAGCTCCTCATCAGAGTCCTCGTATCGACCATTCCCTCGTTCATTCTTTAAAAGCCTAAAGGCTTTTTTGAGCTGATCAATCTTTTCTTGGACTGGGTCCTTAGGTGGTGTCTGGAATTGACAGTCATTGATCATGATCCCAGGCTCGCGCCTCCGTGAGGGATCTCTACGCCCATTTAGATGATTCCTTAGGTCCGGATTTGTCTGATCTCCCTTCCCCCTGCTCTGATTCAGATGATTCCGCAGGTCAGGACGGGTCTTGCGGCTTCTAGTATTTTTACGACCTTGGTCGCGTTTACTGACGGACCTGGTCTCTCCGGACTCGTCACTGGTGAAACTCATTGATCGGTCATTTCGAGATGGGTTCTTCCCATGTCGCTTTGTCTCCGCAGTGCGAGACCGGGATGTCTGACTTCTCTCAGATTGTGTGCCTCTCCGCTCCTGGAAAGTCTCCCTGTGTCCTTGTCTATCCCCCGTACGCCCTTGATCCTGATTCTGAACATGTTGAGCGTTTCTGCGGGGAGGTGAAGGATATCTTATGGGAGATGGAGGGAACCGTATAGGCGATGGTGGCTGCCTCCCTTGCCTCGAACTAGAGGGTCCAGAATTTTCCCGAGATGGGTCAGTCGCGTTCGGTGCGCTACCAAGAACCTGAGTCCGAGCCTCGCGTTCGGAGCTCGGTTATTCTCAGTTCCTGCAGGCGCTTCCGCAGGTGGATTAGGTGGGACCCGAGCTCGGGTACTCCTCTGGGGCCTAGGAGGAGCAGATGGCTCTGTTGGTGCCGAAGGTTGAGTCGACCACCTCGTGGCAGCATCTTTTCGTGGTCGTCCACGGGGCCTCCGGAGAGGAACATGCACGTCCCTTGGAGGAGGGACTTGGTTTTCGCGCGAAGGCGGGGGCTGAGCCACCTGCGCCTCCGCGGCTATCCTAGTCAACTCCTCATTTCGTTTGTTGGCTTCTGCCAACAGCTGTTTCAACTGCCGGTTTTCCAGTTCTACAATAGGAACGTAACGTTCAGGATTGTAGTACATATCCTCATCCCTCGATGGAGGCGGTGGTCCCCGGGAATCGGAGGACCCACTTCTCTCCTCAGACTCCGGGTTCTCCATTAATTGTTTTCCAGGACGCCTTGGGTAGCTTTCGTCAGGGGTGTTCTGATTGTTTGTAGCCATGAATCTCTCAGGGATGAATGCTTGAGGCTCTCAATGAAAGCACCAAACTGTTGACGCCGTTTTTCGTCAACAGATAAAAGAAGAGCACAAAAACAATGAATGACAATGACTAAATGAAACAAACAAATCAAACACACGATTTTTTACGTGGTTCAACAGTTAAATCTGCCTAGTCCACGAGTCTCTGTTATTAATCTAAAGATTATCTCTGAAAAATTCTTTAGTATGAATTCTCCAGAGTTTTCTCTCAAGGATCAGAATTTCGGTCCTTTACAATGGTGCATGGCTTCTCTATTTATAGAGAAGGATGCAGAATACTATCCCACATATTTTGGGTAGTTACTCTTTTGTGAATAAAAATAAATGGCTTTAAATTCCTATAATCAGATAAAAAAGGAAACGTCCCTGAAGACCAGGAAACGCATAACTGATTAAATAATATCCCACGATTCTTGGGGATTTACATTAATAAATGAGGATTACATCTCATGTTTATAATACTTGTTGATATTCAAAGCGGCGATCGCGTATCTCTAAGGCTCTTGCCTCCCAAGTTTCCCATCATTACCCGAGCCAGTGACATCTCCCGAGCTAACGTGGCTTTCGAGATAGTACATCGAGCTCAAAACCCATGCTCTGAAGTTGTTCCTGAAGATAAGGGTGCTCTCAGAGCTACCTTTCGAGATCGAGATCATTTCGAGGTTACGATACTCGAGGTCATGTATCGTACTTTGCAGGCTCGATTTACAACCCTAGAGCATGCCCTAACCCTCACGAGACCATTTATTTCGAACTCAGCTTTCGAGGTCATATTTACTATAGCTCGAAATCTGGGTATAACATCTTGCCCCCTCAAAAGTATTTGTTCGAATCGGGGTCTTGTATATATAGGTGGAAAAATGAAATTAATCAGGAGCGTCGAATGAAATCCTCACTAGATCGAACGGATGGGGATCAATGACAAGAAGGCGCTGAAAAGTTGTCAGACGGACGATCGTGGGCATGTTTCCAAGGTACTCAAGTGCCTAAAGTGAGCAATACCCGGCTGACGCGTGTCCATTTTCAAGAGTGTGACAGTACGGTCTCCCAGAGGAAGTAGTTCAAAAGTTTCCTTCTCTTAGGATTCGAACAAATACTTTTGAGGGGGCAAGATGTTATACCCAGATTTCGAGCTATAGTAAATATGACCTCGAAAGCTGAGTTCGAAATAAATGGTCTCGTGAGGGTTAGGGCATGCTCTAGGGTTGTAAATCGAGCCTGCAAAGTACGATACATGACCTCGAGTATCGTAACCTCGAAATGATCTCGATCTCGAAAGGTAGCTCTGAGAGCACCCTTATCTTCAGGAACAACTTCAGAGCATGGGTCTTGAGCTTAATGTACTATCTCGAAAGCCACGTTAGCTCGGGAGATGTCACTGGCTCGGGCAATGATGGGAAACTTGGGAGGAAAGAGCCTTAGAGATACGCGATCGCCGCTTTGAATATCAACAAGTATTATAAACATGAGATGTAATCCTCATTTATTGATGTAAATCCCCAAGAATCGTGGGATATTATTCAATCAGTTATGCGTTTCCTGGTCTTCAGGGACGTTTCCTTTTTTATCTGATTATAGGCATTTAAAGCCATTTATTTTTATTCACAAAAGAGTAACTACCCAAAATATGTGGGATAGTATTCTGCATCCTTCTCTATAAATAGAGAAGCCATGCACCATTGTAAAGGACCGAAATTCTGATCCTTGAGAGAAAACTCTGGAGAATTCATACTAAAGAATTTTTCATAGATATTCTTTAGATTAATAATAGAGACTTGTGGACTAGGCAGATTTAACTGCTGAACCACGTAAAAAATCGTGTGTTTGATTTGTTTGTTTCGTTTGATCATTGTCATTCATTGTTTTTGTGCTCTTCTTTTATCTGTTGAAGAAAAACGGCGTCAACAACATGAGATAGACATAGTGAGAAGAAGAGAAAATAACAAAGTGGCTTAGAAAAGGACTTGTGTTTAGAAAAAATATAAAACTATCAGAAAATCTGACTTGTGACTTATCTGTCGTCTCTTAAATCTTCTCTCTAAGCACTCCTTTTATAGACTCAATTAGGCCATTTAATTCATTTAAAAAATCAATAAAATAACATCCATTTTGAAGCCCTAGGTCGAAATTATCATGGGATATAGGTCCGTGAAATTTCTCATTTGATTATAAGCCCATTGGACTTAAAACCAAGGCCTGTATTATTTTCTATTGATTTAATTAATTAAATAATTATTTAAATCCTTTATCAAATTAATTATTTATAATTTGAACCTTAATTTAAATTTATTTATTAATTTAGATACCAATTTATCTTAATTAATAAATCTGCCATAATTTCTCTTTTCTTCTCAAAATTACACAACTCTGTGAAACTATCCAAAATTGACCTGGTCAACTTTGATAATTCTAATTGATAATTAAATCAATTAATTGAGACTATCTAGATGATTTTATCCAAGATACAATGGGGACCATGGGCCTATGAAATCAAGCTCCAATAAGTTATCATAAATCTAACAAATAAATTTACTAACTTATTAATTCCTCGTGACTCCACTATAGACTTGGAATTGCACTCTTGAATTCATAGAACGATTTATAACAAATATAGATACGCTATTAATTATCCATTGTTACAACCATAATTGTCACTCAATCCTCTATAGACGGTCTACAATGAGATAGGACTAAAATACCGTTTTACCCCTCATTGTATTTTATCCTTAAAACACTTAGTTCCTTGTAAATGATATTTCATTAAACTAATTTAATTACTGAAATGAGATCTCTATCATTTATCACCTTCAACCAAACTAAAAGGAAACCATCGTTTCACTTCTTCATCAGAAGCTATAGATGTTCATATCTATGATTAACACTCTCACTCAATTATACTACCCAGTTCCCAAGATGTAAGTATGGGCTAGTCCGTAGGGTAAGCTGGTAATGAACAAGTCAAAGAACTCAAATAATACAATCAGTTAGAATACTAACCACTCAGAATTGAGATTGAATTGACCTATGGTCAACTATATGATATGACTAGAATAGATAATAACGGTATGTTTACTTATCTTATCAACTGTCAATATCGGTCCTGTCCGATGTAACATATACATCCAATCTTATCTACTTTGTTAATGTTCTGGAAAGAACATAACACTGTAATGTGTAAGTAAATCATATCGTAGATTGGCAAGTCAGTGTAAATTTGGTGCACTGACTAATCTTAGGACTAACTTATTTTGAACATATAATCATATTTATATTCCACTGTGATTACATCACTATAAATAATATTAGCTATATGCTCGGGATTTAATAGAAGTTTATATTAAACAAATAATCATGAAAATAAAACATGTGAGCAAAGTGATTGACCAAGTCAAAAAATGATTTCTATTCTTTTATTGATAACAAAATGAGATTACAAAGAATTTGGGTTTTAATTAGGGCATAAAACCCCAACAAACTCCCACTTGCACTAATTGAAACTAATGCCTTAATTCTTCTAATCCCATCTCCTTGATATGCTTATCAAATGTAGCTTCTGGTAGTGTCTTTGTAAACGGATCTGCAAGATTGTCTTCTGTTGCAATCTTCATAACCTTCACATCTCCCCTGGCCACATATTCTCAAATAATGTGATACTTCCTTTCTATATGCTTACTCCTCTTGTGACTTCGAGGTTCTTTCGAGTTGGCTATCGCTCCTGTATTGTCACAAAACAACACAAGCGGTTTATCCATTTCTGGAATAACACAAAGATCCGAATAGAAATTCTTTAGCCAGACTATTTCCTTAGCTGCTTCTGACGCAGCTATGTACTCAGCCTCCATGGTGGAATCTGAGATTGCAGACTGCTTTACGCTTCTCCAAATCACAGCTCCACCCCCAAGAGTAAACACCATTCTAGAAGTAGACTTTCTGTCTTCGACATCAGTCTGAAAATCTGAATCGGTGTAGCCTACAGGGTTCAGAACACCACCCTTGTAGACTAACATATAATCCCTAGTCTGTCTCAAATACTTCAGGATATCCTTAACTGCTATCCAATGTTCCAAAACCTGGGTTTGACTGATACATGCTCACTACTCCCACTGCATAGCAGATATCTAGTCTAGTACACAACATGGCATATATCAGACTTCCAACTGCAGATGCGTAAGGAACTTTTCTCATTGCATCTTCCTCTTCAAGAGTCTGGGGAGACTGCTTCTTTGAAAGATGAATTCCATGGCGGGACGGTAGACGCCCTTTCTTGGAATTTGTCATTGAGAAACATTCAAGCACTTTATCAATGTAAGCTGCTTGAGATAGAGCTAAAAGTTTGTTCATTCTATCCCTGATGATCTGGATACCTAGAACATAACTTGCTTCACCCAAATCCTTCATCTGGAATTGATTGCTCAGCCAATTCTTCACATCTGATAATTTCTTAACATTGTTTCCAATGAGTAAGATATCATCTACATAAAGAACCAAGAATACCACTATTTGATTTGCCTTCAGTTGGTAAACACAGGGCTCATCAATATTTTGTTCAAAGACATAGGTTTTGATTATTTCATCAAACCTAAGATTCCAAGAACGAGAAGCTTGCTTAAGTCCATAGATGGACCTATTTAACTTACAAACTTTTCCTTCTTGTCCAGATACTTTAAATCCTTCTGGTTGATCCATATAAATGACCTCGTCAAGCTTTCCATTAAGAAAAGCTGTCTTGACGTCCATTTTCCAAATCTCATAGTCGAGAGCGGCTGCTATGGATAGGAGGATTCGAATGGATTTGAGCATGGCTACCGGACTAAAAGTTTCCTCATAGTCCACGCCTTCTCTTTGGGTATAACCCTTTGCCACTAATCGAGCTTTATAAGTCTCGATATTTCCATCAACACCTCGTTTCTTCTTGTAGATCCACTTGCACCCAATGGCCCTAAAGTCACTAGGTGCTTCCACAAGATCCCAGACGCAATTTGAGTACATAGACTCCATTTCCTGTTTCATGGCTTTGAGCCATAGTTCCTTTTCAGGGCTAGCCATTGCCTATTTGAAAGACAATGGATAATCATCACTAGTGTCACCAACAACCATATTGGTTTCACCATCCAAACCATAGCAAACTGGGTTTCTAGAAACCCTCCCACTACGACGAGGCTCCATGACTGTTTGCTCAGGAACAGTGGTACTTTCTTCATTTAAATCGACTTGCGTCGGTTGTACATGAAGAGTGGGAATTTCATCATCAACACGCGTTGATGACGATGGAACATTGGTTGGAGTCAATTCATTAAGCATCTCCTCTAAAACTACTTTGCTGCGAGGTTTAAAGTTCTGGACATAATCATTTTCCAGAAAAGTAGCATTTGGAGAAGTAAACACTTTCTTTTCTGAATGACTGTAGAAAAGTCCACCCCGAGTACCTTTAGGATAGCCAACAAACATGCAAACTTCAGTTCGCGGTTCTAGCTTTCCCTCCTTTTTCCTCAGGTAGTGAGCGGGACACCCCCAGATTCTATAATGGCGTAAACTAGGTTCACGACCATTCCAGCGTTCTAAAGGTGTTTTGGGGATTGATTTTGACGGCACGACATTGAGAATGTCATTTGCGGTTTCAATTGCATGCCCCCAGAACGAAGTTGGCAGAGTTGAGTAACTAAGCATGCATCTAACTATTTCCAATAAAGTTCTACTTCGGCGTTCCGCTACACCATTTTGTTGCGGAGTACCTGGGGTAGTAAGTTGTGATAAAATCCCAAGTTCTATTAAATGATCTTGGAACTGCATATCCAAATATTCTCCACCCCTATCAGATCGCAAGATCTTTAACCTTTTACCTAATTGGTTCTGAGCCATTGTTAGGAATTCCTGAAACTTTGAAAATGTTTCTGATTTCCTATGCATTAGGTAAAGACATGAGTATCTAGAGTAATCATCAATGAAAGTGACGAAATACTCAAAACCACCCCTGGCTTGTATATTCAAAGGTCCACAAACATCTAAATGCACAAGACCAAGTGGTTCTTTGGCCCTATCACCCTTTGCAGAGAATGGACGCTTGGTCAGTTTGCCTTCTAGACAAGATTCACAGACAGGTAATGCACCTAAGGTGAGTTCCCTCAAAGGTCCGTCCTTTGTAAGTCTTTGAATCCTATCATAGCCAATGTCACCTAGTCTCAAGTGCCATAAATACGTCATATTATTGTTATCGGTCTTTTGACGTTTATTGGTCCTAGGTTTAGCTACTTTGAATAAATCATTGTTAAGAGCGAGGGGTTCGTTAGGTTGCAGAATATAAAGCCTGTTTTCCAAACATGCAATACACAATTGTGATCCATTGAAAGAAATAGATATATTAAAACTTGTTAAAGTCATAACAAATCGTTCTAATTGCAACATGGAAACTGAAATTAAATTTCTACTAAAATCCGGAATAAAAAATACATCTTTTAAAATTAAAAATTTATTTCCGAACTTCAGACTAGCTCTTCCTCTAGCTTGGACCGCAACAAACGCTCCATTCACAACTCTAAGCTTTAAGCCGCCTTCGTTCACTTCCTCCCATGATTCAAGAAGCTGTAAAGAGTTACAAACATGGTTAGTAGATCCAGAATCAATAATCCAAACAGAGTTATCATTCTCTAAAACACATGTTTCTAAGATAAATGAACTATAATCATTACCTTTGTTTTTATCTGCTAGAAACTTGGGGCAATCTTGTTTCCAATGCCCCTTTTCTTTGCAGTGAAAACATTTACCTTTACCTTTCTTGTTTTTCTTGTTTTTCCCCTTAGGCGTCTGTGCACTTGGTTGTGCACTCGCCTTTGTAGCTTTTGCAGGCTTGGGGGTATTGTTTTGCCCACCTTTCCTCTTGTTTCCAGCTTTCGAAGACGAAGCTTGGTTAGCTTCAACCTTAGCTAGATGTGCAGCAACATCAGTAGTCTTATTTTCACCTCCTTTACTAGGTCCACCCATGATAGGTTCAATAATCTGAAGCTCGTTCATGAGCTGCGTCATACCATAGTTGAGTTAAGAACGAACATGCAGACACGGTGCCATCCGAGAATTTACGGTGCCATCACGAACGTGCAGAGACGGTGCTATCCAAGTATTTACGGTACCATCACGAGCATTGACGGTGCCATCACTAACATGTAGACACGGTGCTCGTTCTGGGGATTCCTCAATCATGACGAATTCAGAGTTGTCACCAATCAACTTTATGTTGATATTCTGCTTCCAATTAAGGAAGTTTTCTCTAGTGAGTTTCTCCATCAAAAGTTGAGAAAGGATGGGAGTAGACACAGACACAACTCAAAACTACAAAGCATCAATAAAATAGAAATCAATCACATTTTCTCAATAAAACTTCTATTCACACAAATTTCAAGAAATAGCACAACATATACCAAAAATATGTAAGATATGAGAAAAAAATACAAAAAACAATCATTTCTCTATTTCTTTAGGTTTTTTAACTAATCTATGATATTCTTGTCCCGGTTGGCGAGAGTCAAAAATACCACTAGTTAAATAGAGTTGTAAACTAATTTAATAATGGACACCACTATTAACAACCTACTATTCGATCAAAATAAGAAAACAAAATCTCTTATTTTATGAGCTAGACCCACGGTTTCAATAATCATAGATTTAGTCCTAGTAGTCACCGTAGGGGTGAGTCTAGTAGAATTTGACCTATAATTATCTATCTTTCGAAATCTAATCTTGTCAAAATAACTAATGAACACCTTCCGTAGGGGGACGAATCAAAGCGCCTCGAGGCCCCATTAAGCTATTGACTATGTTAAACCAACGGTGGAGATCGAATAAAATTCTTAAAATAAGCTCATTATAAAATTAAAATTAGTATTTTTATTATTTATTTTTAGAAAATTAATGACTATGGTTTTCCAAAAAAAACTTAAACAGATTAAAATTTTTAAAACCAAAGTCCTATAATTTTTTTTATTAATTCTAAAGTGTCACATTGAAACAAATTCAATTAATTTAGAATTAATTTGTTGCTAATCAATATTTAGGTTTAACTAATATAATGAATCTATACAATTAAGTCCAACTCAGGTAAATGGGCCTTAACAATTGGGCTTGTATGGAGGAGGGCTGGGTCCAGTATGTCGTTCCCACTACAAAGGCCCCCTATCTTCCATACAAGGTCCAAAAGACAGGAATTTAAACATTCGTTTTATTAATTGTTATTAATTGATTAGGCCCACTATAGTCATGCAAAGCAAATGAGCCTTCACAAGTGGAATCACCTACAAGTGAGGAATTTAAACTTTACATTTTCTAATGGGCCCAAATAAAACCTATCATTTTATGAATATTTTATTTGGCAAAATATCATATATCTAACAAACATATGGGCCACTATATGCATCTAAACCCAATTGCAAAAATACCACATATAGTGCAAACAGACATGTTATAATTGGATGGGCCTAATCATGTTACTATATGAGCAATTCTATGAATTTATGCAAAAATACCACAATTTATTTCATTTGCAAAAATACCACAATTAATTATCTACAATTTATCAAAAAAATTCAAATTAATTAAATTTTCACAAAAAATAAGTCAATTTAAATGAAATTTATCAACAATTAACAATAGTTAATTTAAATTTCATTTATCAACAATCAACTTGGTTTTAGGTTAATTTGAAAAGAAAAAAATATTAATTTAAATTAAATAGGATTTATCAACAATTAACCAAAGTTAATTTAAATCCCATTTATTAAAAAAATATATATTTTATTAATTGGCTGAAAAAAATGATATTTTTCAAAATTTAACCAATTTTAAATTTTAAAATCAATATCTAAACTATTTTCCAAAAATATCTTGTGTTGTTACAACTATTATCTAATATTTTAACCATTTAAAAATAATAAAATACAAATAATTATAACAACCTTAAAATATCTCAAATAGTTAAACAAATTCAAATATCCATAAAAATATCTAACTAACAATGTTTAAATTTCAAATAATTTAAATATTAAAAACTATAGAATAAAAAGATATTTATATTTTCAAATAAAAATTTAATAAAAATATCAAGAATTTAAATGAAAATATCTTAAATATCTGATATCATAATTCTAATATTTTTAATATATTAAAAGATTTAAAATTAAGTTGTTAGTCTATTTTTAAATTTGAATTTAAATGTTTGTAGAAAATATCTAATTATTTAAATCTCAACTAACAAAAATATCTTATTTAAAAAAAAATGATAAAACAAAAAAGATATTTTAGGTTTTGATTATAAATAATAAATTTCCACAATTTTAATTTTCTTTAATTTTCAAACAAAAAAATTAAAAAAATATATGATGAATAGTACCCGATATGGGTACTGTTCACTGGCTGCTGGTGTCTGGGCATGTGCGCGCACACACAGGAGCTGCGTGCAGGGCGCACGCGCGGAGGCTGGGTGGTGGCGCGCTGGGCGTGCGCGCGGAGGGGTGCGGTGCGTGCGCGTACGTGCGCTGGTGCGCACGGTGTGCGCACGCATGGGAGCCAGGCCAAATTTTTCCAAAAAATTTTTTTTGAGGAATTTTTCAAACTAAAACCATTTTGTAATTAATTTTTAACATGTTTTACACAAAATAAAGCATATATAAAAGTTAATAGCATAGAAAACACAACAAAATAACCTAAAAATTGCTAAAATTCACATAAAATCAATATGCTCGTAAAAACATGAAAACCATCCAATTATTCAAACATATCAAATAATCCAATTTTAAACATGTTCATGCATGAAAATAAATATTACCAAAGGCTCTGAGGCCAGTTGTTGGAAAAAGCTTATACAAGATCTTTATTTATTTTCATGTATATCTAATATTAAACAAATTAATATGAGATAGCCTAAAACATGTTTCTAAAATTGAATTCAAAGAGAAACAAATAATATAATACTTACAGTATACGCAGCGGAATTAAGAGTCCTTCCTTCAGTTTCTTTAACTCTTGTATCCTTTCTGTCGCAGAGTATTATCAAGAAACTGAACCGATCTTCTATTTTCTTCACGATCTTCCAATGTATCCTTAGAACCACCTAGACTAGTGTGGGAAATTCTCAACACATGAGATAGATATAGAGAGAAGAAGAGAAAATAACAAAGTGGCTTAGAAAAGGACTTATGTTTAGAGAGAATATAAAACTATCAGAAAATCTGACTTGTGACTTATCTGTCGTCTCTTAAATCTTCTCTCTAAGCACTCCTTTTATAGACTCAATTAGGCCATTTAATTCATTTAAAAAATCAATAAAATAACATCCATTTTGAAGCCCTAGGTCGAAATTATCATGGGCTATAGGCCCGTGAAATTTCTCATTTGATTATAAGCCCATTGGACTTAAAATCAAGGCCTGTATTATTTTCTATTGATTTAATTAATTAAATAATTATTTAAATCCTTTATCAAATTAATTATTTATAATTTGAACTTTGATTTAAATTTATTTATTAATTTAGATACCAATTTATCTTAATTAATAAATCTGCCATAATTTCTCTTTTCTTCTCAAAATTACACAACTCTGTGAAACTATCCAAAATTGACCTGGTCAACTTTGATAATTCTAATTGATAATTAAATCAATTAATTGAGACTATCTAGATGATTTTATCCAAGGTACAATGGGGACCATGGGCCTATGAAATCAAGCTCCAATAAGTTATCATAAATCTAACAAATAAATTTACTAACTTATTAATTCCTCGTGACTCCACTATAGACTTGGAATTGCACTCTTGAATTCATAGAACGCTCTATAACAAATATAGATACGCTATTAATTATCCATTGTTACAACCATAATTGTCACTCAATCCTCTATAGACGGTCTATAATGAGATAGGACTAAAATACCGTTTTACCCCTCATTGTATTTTATCCTTAAAACACTTAGTTCCTTGTAAATGATATTTCAGTAAACTAATTTAATTACTGAAATGAGATCTCTATCATTTATCACCTTCAACCAAACTAAAAGGAAACCATCGTTTCACTTCTTCATCAGAAGCTATAGATGTTCATATCTATGATTAACACTCCCACTCAATTATACTACCCAGTTCCCAAGATGTAAGTATGGGCTAGTCCGTAGGGTAAGCTGGTAACGAACAAGTCAAAGAACTCAAATAATACAATCAGTTAGAATACTAACCACTCAGAATTGAGATTGAATTGACCTATGGTCAACTATATGATATGACTAGAATAGATAATAACGGTATGTTTACTTATCTTATCAACTGTCAATATCGGTCCTGTCCGATGTAACATATACATCCGATCTTATCTACTTTGTTAATGTTCTGGAAAGAACATAACACTGTAATGTGTAAGTAAATCATATCGTAGATTGGCAAGTCAGTGTAAATCTGGTGCACTGACTAATCTTAGGACTAACTTATTTTAAACATATAATCATATTTATATTCCACTGTGATTACATCACTATAAATATGATTAGCTATATGCTCGGGATTTAATTGAAGTTTATATTAAACAAATAATCATGAAAATAAAACATGTGAGCAAAGTGTGTGACCAAGTCAAAAAATGATTTCTATTCTTTTATTGATAACAAAATGAGATTACAAAGAATTTGGGTTTTAATTAGGGCATAAAACCCCAACACGAGTCCCATCTTTTCTATGGTGGCCTTATAGAGAATGTTCACTTAGCTCCCATTATCAATGAGAACTTGGTGAACTCTCTTATTCGTGAGCTGGAGAGTGATGACCAATGGGTCATTGTGGGGAAACTGAACATGGGACGCATCGTCCTCGGTAAAGGTTATCGGCTGAGATTCAATCTTTTTGCACTTTGGAGCTCTAGGTTCGGGTTGATAGGGGGACCCGTCCCCAGTTTTTAGCTCGTTCACATATCGCTTTTGGGCATTCTTGCCCGTCCCTGCGAGAAGAGGGCCGCCTGAGATGGTTATCACATCTTCTCCATCAATCGGAGGGGGCCTATCCTCTTCTCTAGCTCGGGAATTATTGTTTTATGCAGGCTGTGGCGCAGCTGCCCTCTGGCTAGTAGAAGCCTGATTATTATTATAGTTCCTAACATACAGTCTAAAGTATCCTCTCGAGATCAGTCCTTTGATCTCGTCCTTCAACTGCCTGCATTCATCAGTAGTGTGCCCAGTATCTCTGTGAAATCGACAGTACTTGCTGGAGTCCCTCTTGGACTTTTGATTTCTCATGGTGTCTAGATGCCTGAAAGGGACCTAGTTCTCATTAGCCAGGTATATATTCTCCCGAGACTCGTTGACCTCGGTGTACACTTTGTACACGGAGAAATACCTTTCCCCTTTCTTTTTCTTTCCCCATTTCGCCTCGGGGTTACTTCCTTCATTCTTCTTCCTTTTAGAAGGGTTTCCTGCAGGGGGTTTCGAGGCTGATGGGTTCGCCAAGGCTGAGGCAGAGTTTACGTTTATCGTTGACCTCGCCTCTTCTACATTGATAAATCTCTGAGCTCGTCTATTAAACTCGGTTAAAGACCTCACAAGCTTTCTGTGCATATCATCCCAGAGGGGACTTCCCAGCATTACTCCAGCTTGGACGGCCATTAGATGACCGCTGTCGTCTACATCCCGAACTCGGGCGACTTCCAGATTAAATCTTATTAGGTAGCTCTTCAACGTTTCACCCGGCTATTGCCGAACGTTGGTCAGGGTTGATGCCTCGGGTCTTACCCCGATCATGGCTCTAAACTGCTTTTTGAAGTCCTTTGAAAGCTGATCCCAAGAAGTGATTGAATGTCTCTTAGATTTTTCGAACCAGTTTTTTGCTGGCCCTGTAAGCGATGCTGGAAATAACATGCATCTAAGCTCGTAACCTACATTACTTGCTCTCATTATGGTGTTAAATATACTCAAATGATTGTACATGTTGGATTTCCCTTCAAAAGGAGGGACATGAGGAATCCGAAACTCTTGAGGAAACGGAGTGTTGGAAATATGGGGAGCGAATGGTTCGAGCTCCTCATCAGAATCCTCATCCCGACTCCGACCTCGCTCATTTGGCAAGAGCCTAAATGCTCTTTCCAGCTGATCAATTCTTTCTTGAACTGGGTCCGCAGGGGGTCTTGCCTGAAATTGGCTATCATTGATCACAATTCCAGGCTCGCGCCTTCGCAGGGGATCTTTGCACCCATTTAAGCGATCTCTCAGGTCCGGGCTCGATGGATTACCATTACCCCGATTCTGATTCAGGTGCTCCCGCTTTCCAGTATTTCTTCGTCCTTGATCATACATGCTGACTGATCTGGCATCTCCGGAGTCGTCACTGGCAAGGCTTGTCGCATGATTGTTCCGAGACGGATTTCTTTCATGCTGCCTCATCTCTGTAGTGCGAGATTGAGACATTTGGCTTCTCGCAGGCTGATCGCCTCTCCGTTCTCTAGTAGCCTCTCTATTCCCCTGTTTCTTTCCTGCCCGTCTTGCCTCATCACCCCGAGTAGGTTGTACGTTCCTCTGAGGTGGTGAGTGGTATCTTATTGGTGACGGCGGGAACTGTATGGGTAACGGTGGCTGCCAACCATTTCGGGGCCTGGATGGCCTCGAGTTCGCCAGTGTTGACTCGGTAACATTCTTCGCATTACCAGGAACCTGAGTCTGAGCCTCTGCAGGGGCTCGGTTATTCTCGGTTTTTGCTGGTTACTCCACAGTCGAGTTAGCCGGATCCCTGGCCCTAGTGTTTTTTCGGGGTCTCGAGGGTGCAGGTTGCTTTGCTGGTGGCAGAATTTGCTCCGCTCCTCTTGTGGCAGCGTTTTTCCGAGGTCGCCCACGAGGCATGCGGGGAGGAACATGAACGTCTCACGGATGTGGATCTTGGTTCTCCTGCGGAGGTTGAGGCTGAGCCGCCTGCGCATCTACGGCTAGCCTAGCCAACTCTTCATTCCGCTTCTTGGCTTCAGCCAGCTGTTTTCTTAACTGTCGGTTTTCAAGTTCCACAATGGGGATGTACCATTCAGGATTATAGTACATGTCCTCATCGTCCCTTGGAGCGGGAGGTGCTGGAGGTCCTCGAGAATCGGAGGACTCACTTCTCTCATCAGGTTCAGGATTCGTCAATGGCTGCTTCCAAGGGCGCGGTGGATTGTTTTCTTCAGGAATATTGTGATCATTCGCAGCCATAGCTGATCAGGGATTGTATTGCTTAAGGCTCTCAATGAAAGCACCAAACTGTTGACGCCGTTTTTCGTCAACTTAAAATGTAGTGCATGTAAACAATAAAAAAAATGGCAAAGATGAATAATATAATAGAACAATGAGGATTTTTTACGTGGTTCAGCAGTTAACTCTGCCTAGTCCACGAGTCTTTTTTATTAGGACTTTGGAGTTTTCTGGAAATCCTTCAGGGAATAATTCTCCAAAAATTCTCTCGAGATAACAAAATTCTGTCCCCCCTAAGTATCCATGATCTACCTATTTATAGAGGGTTCTCAGAGTTCGTTCCGAAATATTTCGGGAAGATACTCCTCTTCATTAATGGGAATAATGACATTAAATTCTGTAACTCCTATATACAAGGAAACGTCCCCTGAAGACCAGGGGGCATGTAACAGACTAGTTAATATCCCTTTAATGTAGGGAAGTTACAACAATAAATATCTTTTGGACGCATGGACTGCGTCTCATCAGATGACCCACTAAGCCGTTCAAGGTGGGCAATAAGCATCATGCCAGTCCATGTCTTTAGGTAAATTACGAGCTATGCAACTTTCCCCAAGACCAGCTCAGAGCGGGTAAATACCACCGAGGCTGTTACATTCCGAGCTCATACCCATGCCAAGCTCGGGCTACTTGATCCGAGACACCTGACAATGGATATACTCCGGTGCTACGTCTTTCGAGCTTAGAAAGAACTCTGAGGTTACATATCTTCGAGGTTGCCACCTGGACCAGGAACATGCACTTTAGATATCACGAGTTCACACCTGACGAATCCAGCTTTCGATGTCACAACCTCAGGTCTCGAAATATGGGTGTAACACACAAGATATTTTGTGAAAAACAGTTAAGATATAGATTTTTAAATTTAAAATTTGTTAAATTTTGAAAAATATCATTTTTTCATCCAATTAACAAAATATATTTTTTCATAAAAGAGATTTAAATTAACTTTGGTTAATTGTTTATAAATCCTATTTAAATTAAGTTAATATTTTAAAATTAGCCTAAAACAAGTTGATTATTGATAGATGGCATTTAAATTAACTATTGTTTATTTTTGATAAATTTCATTTAAATTGACTTGTTTTGTTAAAAAATTATAAATTTGAATTTTTTTGATAAATTCTAGAAAAATAATTGTGGTATTTTTGCAAATGAAATAAATTGGGGTATTTTTTCATAAATTCATAGACTTGCTCAAATACTAACATGATTAGGCCCGTCTAATTATAACATGTCTGTTTGCACTATATGTGGTATTTTTGCAATTGGGCTTAGATGAATATAGTGGCCCATATGTTTGTTAGATATATCCATTTTGCCAAATAAAATATTCATAAAATGATGGGTTTTATTTGGACCCATTAGAAAATATAAAGTTTAAATTCCTCTCTTGTGGGTGATTTTACTTGTGAAGGCATATTTGCTTTGCATGACTATAGTGGGCCTAACAATTAATAAAATGAAGGTTTAAATTCCTAACTTTTGGACCTTGTATGGAAGATAGGGGGCCTTTGTAGTGAGAACGACATACTGGACCCAACCCTTTTTCATACAAGCCCAATTGTTAAGATTCATTTACCTGAGTTGCACTTAATTGTATAGGTTCATTATATTAGTTAAACATAAATACTGATTAGCAACATTAATTCTAAATTATTTTAATTTGTTTCAATGGAACACTTTAGAATTAATAGGAAATTATAGGACTTTGGTTTTAAAAATTTAATCTGTTCAATTTTTTTGGGAAACTATAGTCATTAATTTTCTAAAATTAAATAATAAAAAATGCTATTGTTAATTTAATAATGACCTTAGTTTAAGAATTTTATTCGATCTCCACCGTTTGTTTAACATAGTCAATAACTTAATGGGGCCTCGTGTAATATCCGTTTTCTCAAAATGGGTCATTTTGTAATTTTTCCACTGAGAGTATTTTGTCATTTTACATATTTATAGGTTTAGATATATGGATTCCAATGATAACAAAGATTCTCGATTTCTTATGTTTGAGAATCTAGAATGAGATTCAAATCTCGGCATGTGCATAATCCCTAATAAATACTTAATTACGTGGGTTAATTTAATTATTTATTTATGTTGTGAATGTTATTATTATTATGAGCATAATCATATTAATAACATGATATGAATTAATTTAATTTTATTATATGGTTTATTGCATTATTATTTAAATGAATTAAATAATGGTAATTGCATGTAATTATGAAATGACCATAATGTCCATATGTTTGAATTTAGTTGAGGGGCATTTAAATAATATTAGAATATGATTTCAAATGCAATTAACTGATTAAATTCGAAATTTAAATCAGTTATAATAATATCACAATTTATTTTATTTTATTTTAAAAGAAATACAAGAAATTCCTTAACTATATGCTTAAAATCGGTCAACAATAACTAAGAGGTTATGCATTAATTTCTTTTTGTTTAAGCATGTTCTAGAGGGCCTCTCAACAGTTCAAAACCATGGGAAGAGAGGGAGAGTCGCAATAATGGAAGAAAAGAGATGTTCTTGAATTTTCTAGAGAGAGAAAGAGAGATTTCAGGTTTGAGAGATCTAGGAAATTTTTGGGTGGTTTTGAATGTTTGAAATATATTTCCTATGATCTAAGGAACATTTTTGACATGACAAAAATGGGCTAGAAATGTCGTTTTCAAAAATCACAAAATTTCACCATTAAAGTGGGTGTTCTTGAATAATTTCGTATCTAAGAGAACATTGGAGGTTCCGGGTTTGTTTGAAGTGTTTAGAAAGCTTAGAGGGACCCTAAAAAGTGTTTTGGACGTGAAGAAATGGATCAAAAAGCTCTGAAACAAAATTTTGTATTTTGACCACCATTTTTGGCGGTACACCGGCGACGGGGAAGACAACCATGATCCGACCATCATGGGTCAGTTTTCTTAAGCTTCAAGGGTTATTTGAGGTGCTGGGATCTTTGGGAACAAATTCCAATCGGTTAGGAGTGTCAAAAACAAGTGGAAAGAGGAGTTAGAATCTCGCCGGCGACGGAGAAGAAGAAGATACCGGTGAGGCTCCGGTGACCCCGATCTGGGTATTTGTGGAGGTTTTTTATTTTATTTTTGAATCTTAAAAATTAGTACATTAATTTTAGAGCATTTTCCAACTGGTTTGGTATTTTTCTTTGAGTTACTATGATTTATTTAAGTTTACATAGAAATTAATTATGAAAAATATTTTTATTGCTCAGAAAAATATTATTTTATGTTTGAATGAATTCTTTATGATTTAGAATTGTTTTGTATGTTTAGATTTAAGTTTTGATCGTATTTGATAATTTTCTTCAATTATTTTATTTTAAATATGTTATTTAAGAAAATAAATATGGAAAAATTATTTAAAGTATTCCAAAAATTCTGAGAATTTTTGTAGATGTTTAAAATGAGATTCTAAGGTACTTTCTAATTTTATTTCTAATTTTTATTGTTTATTTAATTTTCATGATTTATTTGGTTTATTCTATATTTTAAATATGAAAAATATTAATGTTACTGTTTTGAACCCTAGATAATTTGTGTGTATTATTTTAGGGTATAGAAACCAGTCAGTACAGTTATATTTTAGTTTTAAATCATTTATGTATTTTTCTTTAATTAAATGGTTTTTCTATTAAATCAATTAAGAAAAATAGTTATTTTGCCCAGAAAATTCTAAAATAATTTTCATAAGTTTATTTTGGTCTTTTTAACAGTTCTGTATAATTATTTTGAATTTTGGACTGACTCTATAATTATTTTGAATTATTTGGGAGATTGAGGAAAATTATTTATAAATGTTGAAAAATTATTTTCCTGGTCTTATATGAGCATTTTCTGATTATTTAGGATTTTTAGAAAAGTTGTTTATTAAATTTTTTTGTCATATGATAATTTTTATAAAATTATTGAGTCTTTAATGTAATTATGATATTAAAGGGTATTTTGATAATTTTCACATAAAAATATTTATATGAATTCATGTGATAGGTTAGAAACATTATTGTTTGTGCATGTGACATGATAGTTTGAACCTTTGTCGAAAATGATTTTAATTTACGTGTCATGCATGTTAAAATTGCATAGTTAGATTATTTCGATAATTAGGGTTTCGAAATATAACCCTAATGCCTATTTTTATTTCTCCTGAATTGTCGCCGTGCAATTGGACATCTAGGAGCTAGTGGTCGTCGATGTGACACAGTAAGTGGTTCGGGACACGTCAGCGGACAATTCACTGCTTAAGGTAAGAAGAGTGGACATCTGCGCACAGGGTGTACGTTATGCGTACAACCTTGTTTTCTTATTTGTTAGTTATGTAATTATATTTGTGACCTGAATTGTTGCATTAGGTTGACTAGCATGAGGATAGTGCTAGGGATTTTAGTTAGTAGACATGCTTAGATGATAGAGTAGGCGTGCTACTAGATTTTAGTTGCTTGTGTGAGCATAGCACTTGCAGGAATTATCTTGGGTGTGTATAACTCAAGATAATAGGATGCCACCACGGAACTGCCGAGTGTGAGTACAGCGCAGGCAGGACAACGATGTCTCGAGTGAACGGCTGAGTGTGAGTACAGCGCAGGCTAGACTAGGTGCCACCGTGGGAATGCCGAGTGTGAGTATAGCGCAGGCAAGGCAGATTACATTTCATATCCGATCAACATGAATTGTTAGTATTTATGTGTGTGAGTGTAACACACATTATGTTAGTGTGATATGGTGTTTATTATTGCACGATGATTATTATGCTTATGATGTTTATTTATATTTTGTTGAAGGTTTATGTTTTCTAGTTTGGGGAGTTATGTCCTACATAGCTCTTCTTACTGGCATTAGCTCACGGGTACTCTGTGTTCAGGTAAAGGCAAAGCAAAGCAGTGAGTGGTTTGGGCTCGAGGCATGGACAAGACATGTTAGGGGCTGGGCTCCAGTTATTTTATGTTTTTTTAAATGAATGTCATGTTTTAAATTTTCAAACTTGAACAATTATTTTCTTTATGTTGTTGTTGTTGTTAAACCTAGCGTCCAACATTTTTTATTTTTAAATAATGAGATCTCATTGTCTATTTAAATTTTAAATAAATATTTTCTTTTAGTGTCATCAAGTATTTATTGTTTATTATTTTTAAACGGACTCCCTAAGTATCGTCTCGGGAAATCAGGGCATTACACCTCGAGGCGCTTTGATTCGTCCGCCTATGGAAGGTTTCATTAGTTATTTTGACAAGGCTAGATTTCAAAAGATAGATAATTATAGGTCAAATTCTATTAGACTCACCCCTACGGTGACTGCTAGGACTAAGAGATTTTGTTTTCTTATTTTGATCGAATAGCAGGTTGTTAATAATTGTGTCCATTATTAAATAAGTTTACAACTTTATTTAACTAGTGGTAGTTTTTGACTCTCGCCAACTGGGACAAGAATATCATAGATTAGTTAAAGACCTAAGAAATAGAGATATGATTATTTTGGTATTTTTTTCACATATCTTACATATTTTGGTATATGTTGTGTTATTTCTTGATTTTTTGTGTGAATATGAGTTTTATTGAGCAAATGTGATTGATTTCTATTTTTTAAATAATTTGTAGTTATAAGTTAAGCAGTGTCTGTGTCTACTCCCATCCTTTCTCAACTTTCGATGGAGAAACTCACTGGAGAAAACGTCCTTAATTGGAAGCAGAATATCAACATAGAGTTCATTGATGATAACTCTGAGTTCATCATTATTGAGGAATCCCCAGAACGAGCACTGTGTCTGCACGTTTGTGATGGCACCATAAATGCTTGGATAGCACCGTCTTTGGACATACGTGATGACACCATGAATGCTCGAATGGTACCGTGTCCACACGTTTGTGATCAACTAAACTATGGTCTGACGCAGCTCATGAATGAGCTTCAGACTTTGGAACCTATCATGGGTGGACCTAGTAAAGGAGGAGAAAATAAGACTATTGTTGTTGCTGCTGAGCCAGCTAAGGTTGAAGCTAACCCAGCTTTGTCTTTGAAAGCAGGAAACAAGAGGAAAGGTGGACAAAACAACAACTCCAAGCCTACAAAGGCTGCAAAGACAAGTGCACAACCAAGTGCACAAATGCCTAAGGGGAAGAACTAGAAAAACAAGTATGGTAAAGATAAGTGTTTTCACTACAAAGAGAAAGGGCATTGGAAACTGGAATGCCCCAAGTTTCTAGCAGTGAAAAACAAAGGTAATGATTATAGTTCATTTTTCTTGGAAACATGTGTTTTAGAGATGATAACTCCGTTTGGATTATGGATCTACTAACCATGTTTGTAACTCTTTACAGCTTCTTGAATCGTGGGAGGAAGTGGACGAAGGTGACTTAAAGCTTAGAGTTGGGAACGAAGCGTTCGTTGCGGCCCAAGCTAGAGGAAGAGTTTGTCTAAATTTTTAATTTTAAATGATGTATTTTTTATTCTAGATTCCATGTTGCAATTAGAATGATTTGTTATGACTTTGACAAGTTCTAATATATCTATTTCTTTCAATGAATCACAATTGTGTATTGCATGTTTGGAAAATGGGCTTTATATTCTGTGACCTAACGAACCCCTCGCTCTTAACAATGATTTATTCAAAGTAGCTAAACCTAGGACCAATAAACATCAAAAGACAGATAACGATAACATGATGTATTTATGGCATTTGAGACTAGGTCACATTGACTATGATAGGATTCAAAGACTTACAAAGGACGAACCTTCTAGGGAACTCACCTTAGGTTAATTACCTATCTTCGAATCTTGTCTAGAAGGCAAACTGACTAAGCATCCATTCTCTGCAAAGAGTGGTAGGGCCAAAGAACCACTTAGAATTGTTCATTTAGATGTTTGTGGGCCTTTGAATGTACAAGCTAGGGGTGGTTTTGAGTATTTCGTCACTTTCATTGATGATTATTCTAGATACTCATGTCTTTACCTAATGCATTAGAAATCAGAAATATTTTTAAAGTTTCAGGAACTCCTAGCAATGGCTCAGAACCAATTAGGTAAAACGTTAAAGATCTTGCGATCTGATAGGGGTGGAGAATTTTTGAATATGTAGTTCCAAGATCATTTAACTGAACTTGGGATTTTATCACAACTTATTACTTTAGGTACTCCGCAACAAAATAGTGCAGTGGAAGGCCAGAACAGAACTTTATTGGAAATGGTTAGATGCATGCTTAGTTACTCAAGTCTACCAACTTTGTTCTGGGGACATGAAATTGAAACCGCGAACGACATTCTCAATGTCATGCCATCTAAATCTATCCCCAAAATACCTTTAGAATGCTGAATGGTCGTGAACCTAGTTTACGCCATTATAGAATCTGAGGGTGTCTCGCCCACGTCCTCAGGAAAAAGGAGGGAAATCTAGAACTGCGAACCGAAGTTTGCATGTTTGTTGGCTATCCTAAAGGTACTCGAGGTGGAATTTTCTATAGTCATTCAAAAAAGAAAGTGTTTACTTCTATGAATGCTGCTTTTCTGGGAAATGACTATGCCCAAAACTTCAAACATCGCAGCAAAGTAGTTTTAAAGGAGATGGTTAAGGAATTATCTCCAACCAATGGTCCATCATAATCAACGCGAGCTTATGATGAAATTCCCACTCTTCATGTCCAACTGACGCAAGGTTATTTAAATGTAGAAAGTATCACTGTTCCTAAGCAAACAGTCATGGATCCTCGTCGTAGTGGGAGGGTTTCTAGGAACCCAATTCGCTATGGTTTGGATGGTCAAACCAATATGGTTGTTGGTGACACTAGTGATGATGATCCATTATCTTTCAACACAGGCAATGGCTAGCCCTAAAAAGGAACTATGACTTGAAGCCATGAATAGGAAATGGAGTCCATGTCCTCAAATTCCATCTGGGATCTTGTGGAAGCACCTTGTGACTTTAGGGCCATTAGGTGCAAGTGGATCTACAAGAAGAAACGAGGTGTTGATGGAAATATCGAGACTTATAAAGCTCGATTAGTGGCAAAGGGTTATACCCAAAGAGAAAGCATGGACTATGAGGAAACTTTTAGTCTGGTAGCCATGCTCAAGTCCATTTGCATTCTCTAATCCATAGCATCCGCTCTCGACTATGAGATCTGGCAAATGGACTTTAAGAAAGCTTTTCATAATGGAAAGCTTAACGAAGTCATTTATATGGATCAGCAAGAGAGGATTTAAAGTAGCTGGAGAAGAAGGAAAGTTTGCAAGTTGAATAGGTCCATCTATAGACTTAAGCAAGCTTCTTGTTCCTGGAATCTTAGGCTTGATGAAAAAATCAAAATCTATGGCTTTGAACATAATATTGATGAGCCCTGTGTTTACCAACTGAAGGAAAATCAAATAGTGGTATTCCTGGTTCTTTATGTAAATGATTTCTTACTCATTGGAAACAATGTTAAGAAATTATCAGATGTGAAGAATTGGCTGATCACTCAATTCTAGATGAAGGATTTGGCTGAAGCAAGTTATGTTCTATGTATCCAGATCATCAGGGATAGAAAGAACAGACTCTTAGCTCTATCTCAAGAAGCTTACATAGATAAAGTGCTTGAACGTTTCTCAATGACAAATTCCAAGAAAGGGCGTCTACCATCCCACCATGGAATTCATCTTTCAAAGAAGCAGTCTCCCCAGACTCCTAAAGAGGAAGATGCAATGAAAAAAGTTTCCTTATGCATCTGCAGTTGGAAGTCTGATGTATCCCATGTTGTGTACTAGACCAGATATCTGCTTTGAAGTGGGAGTAAGGAGTAGGTATCCGTCAAACCCAAGACCAGAACATTGGATTGCAGTTAAGCATATCCTGAAGTATTTAAGGCGGACTAGGGATTATATGTTAGTCTACAAGGGTGGTATCCTGAATCCTGTAGGCTACACTGATTACAATTTTCAGACTGATGTTGATGATAGGTAGTCAACTTCTAGAATGGTGTTTACTCTTGGGGGTGGAGCTGTGATTTGGAGAAGCATAAATCAGTCTGCAATCTCAGATTCCACAACGGAGGTTGCGTACCTAGTCGCATCAGAAGTAGCTATGGAAATAGTCTGGCTAAAGAAGTTCTATTCAGATCTTGGTGTTATTGCAGAAATGGATAAATCACTTGTGTTGTTTTGTGACAATACAGGAGTGATAGCCAAATCGAAAGAACCTCAAAGTCACAAGAGGAGTAAGTATATAGAAAGGAGATATCATATTATTCGAAAATATGTGGCCAAGGGAGATGTGATGGTTATGAAGATTGCATCTGAAAACAATCTTGCAGATCCATTTGCAAAGACACTACCAGAAGCTACATTTGATAAGCATATCAAGGAAATGGGATTAGTAGAATTAAAGCATTAGTTTCAATTAGTGCAAGTGGGAGTATGTTGGAGTTTTATGCCCTTATTAAAATAAAAATTCTTTGTAGTCTCATTTATTATCGATAAAAGAATAGGAATCATTTTTTGACTTGGTCAATCACTTTGCTCACATGTTTTATTTTCATGATTATTTGTTTAATATAAACTTCGATTAAATCCCGAGCATATAGCTAATCGTAATTTTAGTGACATAATCACAGTGGAATATAAATATGATTATATGTTCAAAATAAGTTAGTCCTAAGATTAGTCAGTGCACAAGATTTACACTGACTTTCTAATCTACTATATATGATCTACTTAAACATCATAGTGTTGTGTTCTTTCTAGAACATTAGTAAAGTAGATATGATCGAATGTATTTGTTACATTGGACTGGACTAATATTGATGATAAGATAAGTAAACATACCGTTATTATGTATTCTAGTCATATCATATAGTTGACAATAGGCCAATTCAATATATATTCTGAGTGATTAATATTCTGACTGATTATATTATTTGAGTTCTTTGACTTGTTCATTACCAGCATACCCTACGGACTAGCCCATACTTACATCTTGGGACCTCGGTAGTATAATTGAGTGGGAGTGTTAATCATAGATATGAACATCTATAGCTTCTGATGAAGAAGTGAAATGATGGTTTCCTTTTAGTTTGACTCAAGGAGTTAAATGATAGAGATCTCATTTCAGTAATTAATATTAGTTTACTGAAATATCATTTACAAGTAACTAAGTGTTTTAAGGATAAAATACAATGAGGGGTAAAACAATATTTTAGTCCTATCTCATTGTATCTATCTCATGTGTTGAGAGTTGCCCACTCTAGTGTAGGTGATTCTAAGGATATTTTGGAAGACTATGACAAAAATAGAAGATCAGTTCAGTTTCTTGATAATACTCTGTGACAGAAAGGATACAAGAGTTAGAAAAACTGAAGGAATGACTCATTCATTCTGCTGTATATACTGTAACTATTCTTATCATTGTTTCTCTTTGAATTCAATTTTATAAACATGTTCTAGGTTATCTCATATTAATTTGTTTAATATTAGTTCTACATGAAAATAAATAAAGATCCTGCATAAATTTTCTGAACAATTTTGACCTTGTTACCCCCCTTCCTTGTCCGATTAAGCGCCCATATTTTGGATTACCAAATAATTTGGTAGTGCATCCTCAACAGTATTTCCTGTAGTTCAAGATTTTGGGTCTTCACGTATAATTTCAGCCAATTCTTCCTAAATATAAATTAGTACAGCTAATGTACAACAATTGAAAACACGTATAAATATCCAAAATTAGATAATAATTACTCACAAAAAATCCAGATGATGTTTGCCTGATTGGTTCACCATTCTTCTTAGTATGGGCTCTCCAAAAAGCATCGATGCTAGTTACTTTTCCCCCTTCAGTTTGTTTTGTCAACACAATACAAAAGTGTAGAATCTAAAATAAAGACAAATAATAAGAACAAAAATACATTCAGTAAAAATATTAATTGTAACCATATCATTGATTTTTCGGGCATATCCTCTTCAACTTAAGGTGTGTGGAACACTTTTCTTTCTCCTCTCTTGAAATTTGGCCCTTATAGCCTATTTAATAAGAACCCAACATTAGGAAGAAAAAAAAACTTGATCTCTACTAAAATATTCAATCACTTATTTCAAATCTTACCATATGTTCTTTACTAGTTTTTTTTATTAAGAAACGCCCTCCATTCATTAGAGTGTAACCTTATCATAAAACCACAAGGGGAGCCCTTCAGAATGTCGATTCCACAACAAACTTTAATTATCCTTCAAGTTTGTGTGCATTTCTTTCAGCTCATCCATTTGGATATTCAGAAATGGTGCTACAATATCTGAGTTGAATAACACATATCGGTGGGCTATTGCTATATCCCCTTGGTCAAGTTCAAAGCATTCTCTAGCCGATAGTGGATTTTCTTCAATTTCATCACTGTCTTGATTATCATTATGCATCAAAAAGGTCTCAAAAAAGCATACACATTCAACAACAAGATATCCATTTGCAATACATCCTTCTAGTTGTGCATAATTTGATACAAATCCTTTCAATACTTTCATATACCTCTCAAAATGGTACATCCATCAAAATTGCACCGGACCACAAAGTCTAACTTCTCGCGCTAAATGGAAAATCAAGTGAATCATTGGATCAAAGAACGAAGGTGTGAAATATTCTTCTAGTTTGTAGACAATTTCTACAGATTCTAATTCCAATTTTCTAATCTCCTCCTTATCAACCACACGTTGACACAATTCATGGAAAAACGTACAAAGTTGAAGGATTGTCTCTCTACAACCTTCCTTCATTAAATCCCTTATAGCTAATCTTAGAACTATATCCATAAGGCAATTTCAAGTCAAATAGTCTCTTTTTTTTTACCAAGAAAGAAAGACTTTATTAATCACAAACAAAAATACAACCAAATAACCTCTCGTAAGGATAAGGCACCAACCACATTACAAGAAGCATATTTTCCTAACTAAAAGTTTCTCATTTCCTTTCATTGTCTTTTGTGTAAAGCAACTAATTCCATATATGATATATTTTTTTTATCATATCAACCCCAAGATTGACTCTAAGAGAGTAACTATTAACAAAACAAGTATTTCTATTATGCCAAATGTAATAAATTGTTGCTGAGAAAACAGCTGCCACAATCGCTGCCTTAACACCTCTTCTCATATCTTCAATCCACCGGGTCCAGCCACTGAATTTCAAAGGCCATTTGCAGCCAATCCAATCTTGGATTTGATGCACCACCTGCTGAGAGAAACAATAATCGAAAAATAAATGTACATGGGTCTCTTCAGCTTGTTTACAAACCGGGCAGAGGATGCACTCAAGATGCATAAGCACCCTATGCAAGTGATCTCAGGTTAAAGTCAAATAGTCTCTTACAAAACAACTTCTTATCTGATTTTGAAAAAGTGTAAGCTGCATCAGGAAGACGAGTAATTCTTTCTACTTCATATTAGTGGAGATGAGTGATAAGGCTCATCTCTGTCCAATCTAATCTTGAGATGTAATGATCTTTAGATTTTCCTTTGCAATCCAACAATTTATTAAGAATGCTTTCACAAAAAAAAAAAATTCAACATGCATAACATCCAAGTTGTGACGAACAACAAAGATCTCCCAATAAGGCAGCCTAAAAAGAATTGACTTTTTCTTCCATCTTTTATCAAACTCTGAATCATGAGCCTTCTTTCTACCCTTGCGAAAATCATTAATGAATTCACTTAACTACTCTGCTACTTCAACACCTGTTAATATAGTTGGACATTATGGCCCTCTTTCCCTTGCCCTAACAGTTGTATATTTCTTCTTTTGATATGGGTGATGTTGTGGAAGAAATCGAATATGATGGCAAAAGGACATCTTCTTGCAATGCTTCAACTAAACAACATTTGAGTTCTCTCCACATATAGGACACCCATACTTCCCTTTAGTCTCACATCCAGCTAAGTTTCCATAAGCTGGAAAATCATTTATGGCCCGTAACAGCATGGCCTTTAAATTAAAAAACTTCTTTGTAGAAGCATCATATGTATAAACACCTTTTCATAATTCTAGTAACTCATCTATTAAGGGCTCCAAATAAACATCTATGTCATTCCCATATTGTTTTGGTCCAGGAATCAACATAAACAGAAATGTGAATTCATTCTTCATGCACAATGAAGGTGGAAAATTGTATACAACAAGCATTATTGGCCAACAACTATATGTAGAACTCATATTTTTGTAAGGGTTGATCCCATCAGCAGCGAGTCCTAGTCGAAGGTTGTACGGTTCATGTGAAAATCTTGCCAGCTCTCATTAACCACATCCTAAGCCTCTGAATCTATCGGGTGGCTCATTTTCCCATCCATTCTTTTATTAGTTGAATGCCAGTATAAGCATGCAATTTTCTCTTCATTTCTGAACATCCTTTGAAACCTTGGTGTAATAGGAAAATATCTTAACAATTTTGAAGGCTGGCCTTAAAGAATCTCCTTTGTGTGTTCATTTTGCTTCCATCTTGGATATTGACAGGTGGGACACACTTGGGCATTAGCATTTTCTTTTGTTAACAAGCAACAATCATTCACATAAGCATGTATATGCTTATAGTTCACATCAAACAACCTCAAAACTTAGTAATTGCGTTCATAGATGTTAGTAGGAGATTATCTTGTGGCAACATTACTTTGATCATCTCCAACGTCTCACAAAAGCCAACATCTGAGATCCATGCTTTGTTTTTAGATTGTATAGCCCGACGATAGATGAAATTTTGGTATATTTCAAACAACCTTCATACAATGGAGATTCAACATCTCCTAATAGACTCAAAATCATCATCCAAATCATTTACATTACTTGAACATACTCCACAACCCAAAATAAATTATATGTAGAACTTGTCTTTGTCGTGCTACTTTAAACTAGATATTCCCCGTGATGAAACCATGTTTCGTATGATTTTTCCATGCCGTACAAAACTAAGTGTTCTACAAAATCATCCGAAAGTTGATGTCTTAGATTCTGACAATTGTTGCATTGCAAAGAATCTTACACAGAAAATGTAGAGTCCTAGAACTTTACTTAGCTAGATAGATAGATAGTAGTAGTAGTAGTAGTAGTAGTAGTAGTAGTAGTAGTAGTAGTAGTAGTAGTAGTAGTAGTAGTAGTAATAGGTATTAGTAGTTATAGTATGTTTATTACTGTGGATTTTGGTTCAAGCCGGGACTTAGTTGTACACTCGTAGCAACACATAGATTTTATAAGTTTAACCTATAATTTAAGAATATTAATTATAACATAAGGTTTGATTAATATATTTGATTATTAAAGACGTTATTTATTATACTATAAGGTTTAGATATAACTAATAAGATAATGACACTTTTCGTGTGCATGATTATTAAGGAATTAAGTATTTTTGATGAATAGTATTATAAGAGAAATATTTAAAAACCCTAGGACCTGCCAGCAGCTTTAAAAACGTATTAGGACTCAGTCAAAGTTGTTTACCCAATTCAAATTAAGCTGAAAAAGTGCAATTACGTATATAATATTTCAACGTATGCCGATATATCGCAGCTTTGGGGGCGATATATCGCAACACGGGGAATACGAAAAACAAGTAACTTCGCACAAATGCATCGACGAACCCTCGGGATATAAGCCTAGGCGATATATCGCCTACAATGGGCGATATATCGGCCCTAGGGCAAATTTTTCAAACATTTTTGAAACCGAGCTCTTTTCATTGCTTAACCTCTTAGCAAGCCCCTGAACATTTTGACTGAGTCTTAAGCCTCTGCAAAATGAATATTCAAATGTTTTTCAATTAAATATTCATTATTTTATTCAATTTAAAAGAAGATCTTTTCACTCCTTGAACTCTATAAATAGGACCTAGTACCCAGCTATTTCTCTCATTCTTCAAGCTGTGTTCAAAGCCTTCAAGCTACTAGGTTTACTATAGAGTGATAAACACTTAGGTTGGGGTATAAGCTTTATCATTTTAAGCTTTATAAACACTTGGGAAGTAAGGTTAATAGTGTGTTTTTCGATATCGAGGTGTAGTTCAGTTCTAGTACATTCAAACGTATTCCTAATCTTAAGTTCATTTCAATTTAATTCTTTAAGTTTTTTTTAGTTTTCATTCAGATCCTAACTCATTTTTTTTAACTCTTGGTTAGGTATTTAAGTTCTTTGAACTTAAGGTTTTCTTTTGGTAAGCTCTTCTTCTCGGTGGTTTAGTTCATTTCTTTTCATCTCTTTCTGATAGAAATACTCACCTTCTTATTGTTGGTTTTAGAAGTGTTCCAAATCCTGTCCTTGTTCTCATAAATCCCGGTATTGGTAAGGAAAATAGGATAGAATTTTATATGTTTATATGTTATCTTATGTTATGTAATGTTATATTGTGTATGTTGATAGACCTTGGGCATATGACTTGTATATCGAACAAGCCCAATAATTGATGGGCATATGACTTGTTTAGCTAGCAAGCCCCACAAATCTATTGAACATATGACTTGTTCAGTTAACAAGCCCCAAATAGTATAATGGCCATTGTAGTAGTATATGACATATGTTATAGTATATGTTTATGTTTATGTTTTATGTTATTAGTAGATTTTCCTTGTTGGGCATTAGGCTCGTTCCTTTATTTTTAAGTATGCAAGAAAATAGTTATGGCAGCGGAAGGATTCTTGAAAGCTTGGGGTTATGTATTGAGGAATAATGGATTCGGTGGACTGTGTGAACGATTCGAGGACAACGTTATTTTCATTATTTTTAATTATGTTTCTATGTATTTTCCGCAGTTGGTATTGTAAACAATTTTAATTAAGTTAAAGTTATATTTTATTTTTCAAACAATGGGATCCCATACCCTGAGTTTATGTATTTCAACATTTCCTTTATAGTTTCTTTTATAAAGTTATGAATGTTTCGTTTGTATGTTTTCTTAAGAATAGTGGCAATGTATAGTAGTTTTAATGGTCCAAAGTCTTAGAATTAGCTGGGTTATTACAGTTGGTATTAGAGCAACAGTTCATTCGCATGAAATTCTCCTGGATACATGCTCTAGCTCCGAATCTAACTGCCAATTAAGTGTTTAGGTTATAATTATTATGTTTATATGTATAGCTAACGATTTTAGCATTTATGTTTTCAGTTAAGAATGAATGGATCATTAAGTTATGAGGATATCTGAGCCATTAAGGCCTTAAAAAGAATAAGAGAACCAAGAAACACCACAGGTGTGCTAGAAAGAATCACTCGGAGACTACTTTTATTACACAGGGAGATAGATCACCTCCAAGAATCTAAGCAAATCATGATGAGATCAACGGAGCAATACGTTTTAGTAATTAGAATTTTTTAGGATTATCCAACTGTGATTGCAGCTTTAGAAGATATATGGGAGACGATAGATGATGAAGATGATTTACCTGTAGCTATGAGTTATTATTTTCTCATACTTAGGTTCACTTCTAAAATGGAATTCCAATTCACAAATGAGCAAAAACATATAATTTTTATGAATCTTCCTCGAAGGCATTTTGAGGCTCAAGATAATGATTACTATAAAGAAATAAATGATGATATGTTAGATGAAGGATCAGATGTAGAAGATCCCGATTTTTAGAATATATTAGTTTCTTATTTCTTTTGTTTATTTGCATTTGTGATTGTAATTAGTGAAATTTTTTTTCCAAATAAATATCATTGTTATTTTGATGACATGTATGAGTTTGATTTTCTTTTGCAATCATAATAAATAATAAATTTAATGAATAATGACTAAGTTCGGTGAGGGTGGACACAAACCAATGAACCGGGTTATCTATATTGAGAGTTGGGGGGCTATAGTAGTGGGAATGATTTTACTGATCCCAGCCCTCCCTCAATATGGTTAACTTTGGAACAACGACAAGTTTCGAGCCTGAGAATTAAGTCATATAGGATGATTAGAAACAAAAATGGCTTATTTTTCTAAGTATAGCAACCCTCTCTAATGATAAAGAAGGCTTATATAATTTCCATAAGAAATCATAATGAATAGGTCCGAGTTATGTTTAATTAGATTAAGTTTTTGCCTTAGAGCCGATTAGGGTAAAGTTCTAACTTATTTTTCTGAACCGTTAGAACTATGCTGAAGATGTCGCTCAGAAGGTCCGCTCGCAACAATGTTAATGTCTCCAACTCTGCTCCTGAGAGCAATGAAGCCCCTCCAGTTCGTAGAAGGGGAGTGCATGCTAATGCTAACCGGAATGCGCCGCCGCTGCTGCCGGTTGACAACCCTGCAGAAATTTCCAGACTGCGATAGCAAGTTAATGAATTACTGCAGCAACAGCGACAACAGGCTCAGCCTCAGACTCAGCCTCCGCCTCCGCCGCAACCACAGCCTCAGCAAATGGCTCAAGTGCCCCATCAATTTGGTCCATATGGGGGATGGCCAGTGGCGAGCTATGCGCCATACCCAACTCAGCACATGGAGCCAGTTTATGAGCGGTTTCGTAAGCAACACGCTCTGAACTTTGAAGGGACTACAGACCCCTTTGAGGCGGAAGAATGGCTCAGAAATGTGGAGCCAATCCTGACGGACATGAATCTCGGCAATGCAGACCGCATATCCTGCATTTTGTCTCTGCTCAAGAAAGATGCTAGAATAAGGTGAGACTTAGTTCAGCAGACTCATGATGTTGCCACCATGACTTGGACCCAATTCATGGAGCTGATCCACAAAAAGTACTACAATTCGGCGGTCAGTGGAGGAGTTCGCTGGTTTGAAGCAAGGGAGTTTATTAGTGGCAGAATATGCTCGGCAGTTCGACCGATTAGCCAAGTTTGCACCGGAAATGGTTTCAACTGACTTTCTGAGGGTGACCAAGTTCGTTAAAGGACTTTGACCGAAGATTGAGCTAGGGTTAAGCTATCAAACCCAGGAAATACTACCTATGCCGATGTTCTAGAAACGACAATAGAAGTATAAAGGTGTCATGCAAATGCTAGTAAAGAAGAAGCCAGTAAGCCTGAGCCTAAATAGCAAAGTCAACCTCAGACTAGTCAGAACAACAACCATAACTACAACAACAATCATTCTAGCAACAACAATAATGGTTAGAAAAGAAGGCATCCTGACAATAAGCAGTCCGATAGCGATAAAAGGGCACGTACGAATAAGGGAAGTAGTAGGTCGGGTTATGTAGAATACCCGCAATGTGCTAAGTGCCAGAAGAAAAATCCTGGTGAATACCGGGCAAACACCAAGGGATGCTACAACTGTGGTCAAGAAGGACACCAAAAGAGAGACTGTCCCCAGCTCAAGCCAGAGGGGAAAAAGGAAGACAAGATGGTTCCTGCGAGGGTATTTACCTTAACCCAAGGAGAAGGTGATGCTAGCAATAAAGTGGTCACAGGTCAGGTTTCTATCCTCAATAATATATGTTCAGTATTATTTGATTCGGGAGCCACTCATTCGTATATCTCGTTAGGAATGATAGAAAAGCTAGACGAACCATGTGAAAGATTTAGAACTAGGTTTGTAACAGAGTTGCCTTCGGGAAAAGTAGTTCTATCATCACGGATGGTACGAGGCGTACCTATCAAGATTGAGGACGTAGACTAGAAGGAGACCTGATAGAACTAGAGATTAAAGACTTCGACATGATACTAGGCATGGCCTGGCTAGCAAGGCATGGCGTAACCATCGACTACAAATGCAAGAAAGTGACATTCGAGACTCCTGACAACCAGAGACTGTGCTTCATGGGACAAGTTTCAAGACTACGCGCACCGCTTATATCTTCTCTCAAAGCCCAGAGAATGATAAAAAAGGATTTCAAGCCTACTTAGCCATTGTCACGGATGCGGTAAGGGAAACACCACTAAAAGTTGAAGACGTCCGCTTTTCGTCTTAAGGCTAGGTATTTAGTTTTCTTTAGTTTTCATTCAGATCCTAACTCATTGTTTTCAAATCATGATTAGGTATTTAAGTTCTTTGAACTTAAGGCTTTCTTTCGGTAAGCTCTTATTTTCGGTGGTTTAGTTCATTTCTTTTCGTCTCTTTCTGTTAGAAATACCCACCTTCTTATTGTTGGTTTTAGGAGTGTTCCAAATCCCATCCTTGTTCTCATATATCCTCGTATTGGTAAGGAAAATAGGATAGAATTTTATATGTTTATATGTTATCTTATGTTATGTTATGTAATGTTATATTGTGTATGTTGATAGACCTTGGGCATATGACTTGTATAGCTAACAAGCCCCAATAATTGATGGGCATATGACTTGTTTAGCTAGCAAGCCCCACAAATCTATTGGGCACATGACTTGTTTAGTTAACCAATCCCAAGTAGTATAATGGCCATTGTAGTAGTATATGACATATGTTATAGTATATGTTTATGTTTATTTTTATGTTATTAGTAGATTTTCTTTGATGGGCATTAGGTTCATTCCTTTATTTTTATGTATGCAGGAAAATAGTTATGGTGGTGGATGAATTCTTGGTAGCTTGAGGTTGTGTATTGAGGAAGAATGGATTTGGTGGACTACGTGAACGATTCGAGGACAACGTTATTTTTAGTCTTTTTAATTATGTTTCTATGTATTTTCCGCACTTCATTTTGTAAACAATTTTAATTATGTTTCTATGTATTTTCCACCTCTCAAACAATGGGATCCCATACCCTGAATTTATGTATTTCAACATTTCCTTTACAATTTCTTTTATAAAGTTATGAATATTTTGTATGTATGTTTTCTTAAGAATAGTGTCTATGTATAATAGTTTTAATGGTCCTGTTATCCCCAAAATTTGAAAATGATGATGTGGCAATAGAAATGGCAAGTGGCATGGAGTAGTTGGGTGATCTGGCCTAGCAGCAGCCCAGTGCATCAGTGAAGAGTTTGGACTGCTTGAGAGGTGGCATGTCCAAGCCAAGTGCACCCGAGGAGAGTACTTGGGCTAGGGTGTGCCCGGTCAAACTTTGGTAAGAGAAGACCCAAAGGGTGTGGTCCGAGGAGAGCCCAAGGGTGTGGTCCGAGGAGACCCCAAGGGTGTGGTCCGAGGAGAGCCCAAGAATTTGGTCCTTATGCATATGTCCAGCAAGTGCATGGTTGTCCAAGGAGAGAAATGGCATGCTAGAGGAGAGTGCCATGTTAGACGAGAGACATGGCATGCTAGAGGAGAGTGCCATGTTAGAAGAGAGACATGGCATGCTAGAGGAGAGTGCCATGTTAGAGGAGAGGAGTGCATGTCCTACCACCATGCACATATCCGACCAGCAAATGCATGTCCTACTAGCAAGTGCATGTCCTACCAGCACTTGCATATGTCCAGCATGCATGTGTCCAACCAGCACTTGCATGAGTGGTCAATAGGAGATATGGGTCGACCAGGTAGAGGAGGACTAAGTTCAGATTCCCAAAAATGGCTTAACAAGAACCGGTCTTGGCACACGCGGGAATATCTCATTTTTCCCACAATTTGGGGGTTTTATTACATTTTGAATGTTTTTTGTAATTTAAATGTAATAAATATAATAAAATATCCCGATTCTAGGGGATATCAGATGTATGATCCTAAGCCTATAAATACATGGCTTATGGGATCAGAAAGGGTTTCTTCTTTCTAGACTTTGGGGTCTGAGTTTTCTAGAGAGAGAAAGTTCTGGCATCATAAAGAATTCTTGTATTCTTGTAATCTGTACTGAAGAAACTCAGTTGACTCGGTTCATCTGATCTTGAGTACAGATCTATAATCACAACTCTAAGTGGATTAGGCTATTACCAACATATTGGGGGTGAACCATTATAAAAATTGCTGTGTTATTTACTTTCTGTTCAAAAACTGTATGTGTCATTTTATTTCTCTTAAAGGCTTTATCATTTTTTACGTTCTCACGTCGTTGGCCAAAAACGCGGTCAACAGGTCCAAAGTCTTAGAATTAGTTGGGTCATTTCAGAAAATCGACATTCATTACTCCAGTCTTCACAAACTCCCTAGCTTTTCTTTCATTTTCCTTTGTAGCTCTACCATTTTGAAGGTTACATCAATAATAAAATACCAAAACTTAAACTTAAACTATATAATTTTATTTGCTAACCTATTAAGATGGATCCAAGTTTTATCCATCGGCATATCATATACATAGATATAAAAAGACCAATCACAACTCATATGTATAATGTCTTATTATTCAAACCCTAAGGTTGGGGACGTGAAAACTACCCTTATTCACACGCTAGGTGAGATATATGTCAATATAATCAAAGCAATTCAAGAAAACAAAATTTATTTATATGAAGATAATACATTATTCTAGATAAAATCTGGCATCATTACCCATATAATAGTGACCTAACCATCTATCAATACCAATTAAAATAATTCAATCAATACACAATAAGTTTTCTTTCTTATATCACTGCAACACACAAACAAATTTTCCAGAACCTATATCTTTAAGACACACAAGATTTCAACCTTCCGTTATCACCGCAACACAAAATTTTAATCTCAGAACCTACTTCTCTAAGGATGAATATTTAAGATATTCAAACTCTTCTAACATTTGTATGATATTAATAAAAGAGTTAAGAGAACATACTTGTGTACTTTTTGCAATTAATGAACAAGTTCATTAACTTTGCAATGCTCCTTGCCAATTCGATCAACAACCTAAAGAATATAATCAATAACTAAAAGATTAATACAAAATCAAAATGAAATGAAACAATAAGTAAAAAAATTCTTTTATATATTAATATTTGCGCATATATGGTTATCATGTTATTATAGGGACTAAGGAAAAGAATAGTCGAAACTAATAGTGATGAATAAAAATGAAGAATCATCATTCAGAATGTGTTCTTTGTCAGCATAAACAAAAGCCTTTTTAAATAAAAAAGAAACCAATAAAGAGCATAAAACGATTAGCTTGTTTCAGCAATAGTACCTTGATTCTTTTAAGTATTGCAAAATGTAGGCCTTAGATTGTTAACCAAGTAGTCCAAAAAAAATTTGAAACAAAAGGAGAAAACATTTGACCATTAGATCCCCAACAAAGCTATGAACTTAAGCAACAAAATTATTTCATTATCTTTACACAACAACAAAATAGGTGTTTAATGGCTATATGGGGGAGACATTGTAGACATTTGATGTCTCTCCCCAAGGGAGACGTTGTTGGAGGAGCCATCATAGGTAGCTCTACAATGATTCCCATGGGGAAACTTTGTAGACATTCGGCGTTTCCCCCTGGGTGTCATCATAGAGTGTACAATTTGCACCCTATGATGACTCCCAAGGGGAGACATTGAATGTCTACAAAGTCTCCCCCTGGGAGTCATCGTAGGGTACCTAAAACGTCTTCCTTGGAAAGACTTTGTATACATTCAATGTCTCATATCTTGAGTCATCATTGATTGTAATGATCCAACTATTCTAAGACCTTGGACCATCAAAAACTACTAGACTTAACTACTACTTTTGAAGGAAACATAAGAAATAATCATAACTTTGTTAAAACTCAAAAATAAATATTGTATCAATAACATAAAATTATAAATTTAAAATGTAATATGGCATGGGTACCCATTGTTTGTAAATCATAAAACATAACTATACATTAATTGTTCAAAAACTAAATGTGGAATTTCAAAAGAAACATAATTCAAAAGACTAAATAAACGTCATCCTCGATCGACACGTAGTCCACTCAATCCATTCATCCTTAACATACAAACCAAGCTACCAAGAATCCTTCCGCCTCCATATCTATTTTTCTACATCACACTAAAAATAAAAGAGTGAGCCTAATGCCTAGCAAGGAAAAAAAATCATAGATAAAAAACATAAGGCTATAAACATATGACTAATAAAACATATATCATATAGGACTATAATGGCCATCATACTTCTTGGGGATTGTTAACTAAGCAAGTCATATGCCCATAAATTTTGTGGGGCTTGCTATCTAAGTAAGTCACATGCCCATAAATTATTGGGGCTTGCAAGTGTTGACGGTGAGAATTCGTCAACTAAGTTAAGTTAGAAAAAGTGCAAAGTAAAGATTATCAAAAGAAAAGCTTTAGAGATCTCAATATAAACTCCAAGAACAATTGCAGAAGAACAATGGTGAAATAAGTTTGTATTCACTATGGTGCTCTTGCTATAGTTACCTTTCAGGTGGAGTTCGAGTTCATTTTATAGTAGGCTCTAATGGCCCTGGGTACATGGTGGTCCAGGGGACCAGATGGTACGTGAGTACACTAGCAGGAGAGTGGTTCCAGAGGTAGTGGTGTCAGCTCTAGTACATGGTCAGAGTTCGTGGGTGCACCTTAGCATTTGTACCTGGTCATGACTCCACTACTTGCCTTGTACGGGTGTCAGAGACGTGGTGGTGGTGTTTCCATTCCTTGTACTGTCCCCAACCGCCACTATTTTTTGGGTATAGGTGTCAGGCCTGTCCCTTGATCCTTGCAGGCATGTACGTACCCCTTTAGAGGTACCTTGTTCGTATTCTTTTTGTCTCTTGTGGGCCACCTTGAACACTGGCATCATGCGCGCGAGGCCTTTGGACGAGACCCACTGGGGCGAGGCCGCCATATACGTGTGGCCCTTTGGACGAGGCCCTTGGGCGAGGCCGCCATATACGTGTGGCCCTTTGGACGAGGCCCTTGGGCGAGGCCCTTTGGGGCGAGGCCACTAGGCGTGATTAGTCCTTGGGCGAGGCCCTTTGGGGCGAGACCACTAGACGTGCATGGCCCTTGGGGGCGCGACCACAAAGCACGCGTGGCCCTTGGGGGCGAGGCCACCCTATGCATGCATGATCCTTGAGGAAGGCCCTTGAGAGCGAGGCCACCCTACGCGCGGATTAGGTGGTGTCGCGCGGCCAGTGCGCGCAGATCCTGGTGGTGTCGCCCGGCCAGCGCGCGCGGATCCTAGTGGTGTTGCGCGGTCAGCGTGCGCGGAGTGTGGCGTGCTGGCCCTATGGCACACCCACATGGGACCATTTTGTAATGAGCATGCGTTGGTGCTTGCTCATTAGTCAAGTCTTGCATCAAGCAACCTCATGGGATAGGGTAGTGGAAGTTTTGTAATATTGCATATGTCTCCCAGACAAAAATCATATATGTTCCTAGGAAGACTTTATTTCCCTAGAAGGATCCTTAGGGGGAGGTGACCTGGTTACTTAGGGAAGCACCATGGCCACCAGCAGATAGGGGCCAAAGTTGTGAACTCCCTTGCCCTATCAAGGATATATATTAATGAAATAACATTTATCCATACTTGCTCCTGTGTGCTTCCTTGTTGCTTATGTGTACTTGTTTGTTATCTTCGTTGGGCCATTGTGTGCCACTTGCCTTGTTGTCTGCTTTGTGTTGTGTGGATGTTCCTAGAAATGACTTGCTTTGTGCTTGCTCATACTTCGTTATTGCTCGTTACATGTCCGAGATGTATATGTGGCTAACTGCTGGGTTTGTTTGCCTGTAGGTGTGTGTTGTAGGCTGACTTGCTAGCTTGAAGAGTCTGGAAGTGACGCACGTTCCGTCTAGTTGGAGTACCCAAATAGCCGGCCCGTGACAGTTGGTATCAGAGCCAAGTTAGAAAGCGCTTGGCAAAACACACTATGGTGAGCAACACTCAAAGGATCGAAGCTCTTGAGAAGCAGTTAGGGGAACTAGATGGCCTGGATGAGAGGGTCAGGGATCTTTCCTCTGCAAGTCAGGACTCAGGATCGTCTAATGCAAACAATCGCATAGCTGCGTTGGAAAAGGAGAATGATGTTCTACTATCCAGAATTATCGCGTTGGAGAAAAGAAACACTCCAACAAGTACTTCTGTTTCCCCTCGGTGGGAAGAGCGCATCGCAGCAGTGGAGCGCATGCTGAAGGAACAAGAAGTTTCCATAAATGACACGATGGAAGACTGTAGGGAGGCAGTTGGCGTGCTCAGAGAAGAAATGGCTGAGTTATCTGCCAAGGTAAACCTAACCATGCAAGTGGTTGGGAATGCCCCTGCAACAGGGCCGATAGGTATGGAGTATGGCCGAGCCAAAGTACCCGAGCCGAGGCCTTACAACGGGGCCAGAGATGCAAAGGATTTGGAGAATTACTCTTTGATATGGAACATTACTTTAGAGTCGTGCGGGCCGATTCGGAAGACGGAAAGGTCGCCATGGCTACCATGTATTTGTCAGGGGATGCAAGGGTGTGGTGGAGGACCAAGTATGATGACATAGAGAATGGCAGGTGCACTATCACATCTTGAGCAGACCTGAAGAGAGAATTAAAGACGCAATTTCTGCCAGAAAATGTCGCTTGCATTGCTCGTCGCCAGTTAAGAGAGCTCAAACAAGTCGAGATAGTCCGAGAATATGTAAAGAGATTTTCGCGACTGATGCTCGATATAAAGGACATGTCCGAAGTGGACAGGCTCTTCTGCTTCCTCAAGGGACTGAAACCATGGGACAAACAAGAACTTCAAAGGCAACGTGTGTTTGATCTGGCCACCGCTCAAGCTGCTGCCGAACACTTAACAGATTACACTTCGGAGAGCAGCCTGCCGAAAAGGGCTACTTGTAACGCCCTGGTTGCCCCAGAACAGTTACGGTGAACGGTGGACCAGAAATTTGACTCGTTACCCGAGTCCTTTGGTCAAAAACGTGCTCTACGTGTAATTAACAGGTTAAGGTATAAAACCAGTAAATAGGAAATGGAGATTTTCATTACAAACTGCTCTTCAGAGCTAAACAAAACATTTATAAGTGGTTCTCAGTACAAAATGGTCATTACTGTTTAAAATTTACAATCCCGCCGACCTAAGCGGCAAAAATAGGGTACACCCCCTAGTTCCTCTGAGAACACCTTGGCCGTGGTGGTCAAGCGGCCGCATATGTACACATCACCACGTCAGCTCTCCACTCAAGGCTAGGTGAGCTTTCCTTTTCCTTTACCTGCACCACATAGCACCCATGAGCCAAAGCCCAGCAAGAAAACATAGTACTTTTCATAAACATTATCAAATGATTATCATTATAATCATACTGAGCATAAAGCTTTCAAACAAATGAGTGAACATCACATGAGGTCCTGATAAACCATACTGAGTGACTGACAAGCATGTCACTAATTCAAATGGAAGAGTGGCTGTTGGGTAAGCCTCTAGCCTTCAACAGGTTCTGGTAAACCATACTGAGTGACTGTCAAGCATGTCACTGTTTCAAGTTGGAGAGTGGCTGCTAGGTAAGCCACTAGCCTCCAAGCGCTTATTTCATTCATCGACCCTCGGGGTCGGTTTGACATTAATGCTCTTTGAGCCATTCAATGCTGATGGTCGATTAGATCCAATCTCTGTTGGCTTGCGTGATACACGCTAAGGCCGTCCCGACTAATGAGTCAGCGCAATGTGACCAGTGCCCAATACCACTACCGAACCTGACTAATAAGTCACAGCTTCACAGTTGATACTAGCACCTTTGCCAAAACTGACTAACGAGTCAGCACCATGCGTAAGTGAGCAACATATGCTAAACATTCTTTATTCAATCCAAGTCCATATTAACACAACCAACATGCCTCATGAATATCCATGCATGTCACACTTGGGGTGCATTTTTCTTACCTCTGGTTCGAGCGAGAATGAATTTGAAAAACAACCCTGAGAACGATCAACCTTTAGATTCCTTAGCGGTTACCTAATCATAACCAATTATAATCCATTAATAAAATAAATTAATAAATGGTTTACAATCTAAAACCACACTCCCGGGATCAATCCCCCACTCTCGGGATTCTTAAAATACTCAAACGGGGCAAAGGAACCAAACTCCGAACCTTAAGGATCATTCCGAGCCCTAAAATGGATTTGCTGAAAAATGGACTAGCAATGCAGCCCCATCAGATGGGGCTGCAGCCCTATGAGTGGCGCTGGAGCCCTAATAAATGGCGCTGCAGCCCTATTTCCAAGTCAGAGAGCCCATCTCTGAGCCCTGAATAGCGCTGCTGCGCCCCAAGTGGCGCTGCTGCGCCAATAACAGACCAGAAACTTTCTGGTTCATCTTCTTTGCGATTTTTCTTGAAACCAAACCCTCCAAACCAATCCAAAACCTTACCAAACACCCAATTCAACCCCTAAACTTCATCTACATCATACCCTCATCAAAACCCAATCAATTTTACACAAAAACTCCCATTGATTCTAGCTATCCACACCAAAACTATAAGCTGAAAACTATAAAGTAAAACAGAGTATGGCTTGTTTTTCATGGATGAATTCTTACCTCAAATGGAATTAAAGTCCTTTTCAATGGGTGAACCGAGTCTAAAACTCCCAAGCTTTGATTTCCTAGCTTGTATCTTCGAATTGGGACCAAAAACTTCAAAGAATGATAGAGAGGAAATGATGTACGGGAAGGTGATGAAGTTGCTCTGTTTTTCTGTTCTGTTTCTACATCCATCCAAAACCATATAAATCCAAACCCAAATGACTAAAATACCCCTAGGTCTTTAAAAGTTTCTAAAGCCTTCCCAAGGGCAAAGTTGGTACTTTCGAACCTATACCGTTAATCATAATTAACGCTTCCCAATTCCCGCTATTCTCAAAATTCCCAAACACCAATAATTCATGTCCCGTTACCCTTTTACTCCCGGCAACGTTCTAATCATTAAAACATCCCGAGACTCACCCCGAGCCTGGAACTTATTCCCGTTATGACTAAACCGCTACTTTAACACTTAAAGATCGTCTCATGCCAAATAGCTCGAACAAATCCACATTATAATGTGGCCTTAAAACATATCACCAACATGCATCCAAATAAACAATTTACCCTTAACGGGCCAAGTTACCATCACACCCCTGTAAATTGGAATATGGACTCACATGCATGCATTTCACATCATATCACAACATAATCAACATATACATGCATTTTATCAATTAATAACGCAATTAAGCAAGTATGGCCCTCCCGGCCTACTATTCACGCCGTTAAACACATCGGAGAATTCGGGGCATTACACTACTCCTCCAACCAGCTCAAGTAGCGCTGGGAGTAAGAAGTCTGGGAAGTCCTGGGGGGGTAAGAGTGGGGGAGAGAAGTTGACAGTTGAGTCCAATTCTTCCAGTGGGACAGATGCTGCTGTAGGGAAGATGCCGCTAGCTTGTTGGCTTTGCAAAGGCCCACATAAGTCGGCAGTTTGCCCTTACAGGGGCCAGCTGAATGCCCTCATTAGCCAAGAATAACAGGGCGAAGGAGAAGAGGAAGACAAAGAGTACGCGCGCATGGGCGCTGTCTGCCTGTTGAATGCTCTCAAGAAGCATGACAAGAAAGGGAAGAAGACCCTAGGGAAAGGGCTAATGTTCGTGGATGCTACTATCAATGGAAAGCCTGCCATAAGCGTGATGATTGATACTAGCGCCACCCACAACTTCATCTCTGAACTTGAAGCAAAGTGACTGGGACTGAAGCTGGAGAAAGATGCAGGCCGCATGAAAGCGATCAACTCCAAAGCCTTGGCCACATCTGGCGTGGCTAAAAGGGTAAGAGTGAGAATCAACACGTGGGAGGGGCAGACTGACTTGGTGGTCGTCCATATGGATGACTTCGATGTAGTTTTGGGAATGGACTTTCTAACCGAGAAAGGTGCCATTCCAATTCCTGCTACTGGAAGCTTACTCATAATGGGAGAGACTCCGTCCATGGTTCCTGCAAAGGTGAAACCACCCCCTGGTGTGAAGCTTCTATCAGCTTTACAGTTCAAGAAGGGTGTGAAGAAGCAAGAGCCCACTTATGTAGCTGTACCCACCGTGTTCGAAGAAGTAGTGGAAGAAATCGTTCCACTAGAAATTACAAGGGTCTTAAAGATGTATGGGGCCGTGATGCCAGAGAAACTCCCCAAAGCCTTGCCACCAAAGAGGGGGATTGATCACCAGATAGAGCTGGTGCCCAGAGCAAAACTTCCAACAAAAGTGCCATACAGAATGGCACTCCCTGAGCTAGAAGAATTGAGGAAGCAATTAAAAGAGTTATTGGAGGCAGGCTTCATCAGACCGTCGAAGGCGCCATTTGGTGCACCGGTGCTATTCCAGAAGAAGCACGATGGGAGCTTGAGACTGTGCATCGAATATAGGGCTCTCAATAAGGTGACAGTTCGCAACACCTAACCCATCCCTCTGATCACTGATTTGTTCGACCAGCTAAGTGGAGCCAAATACTTCACAAAGTTGGACTTCAGATCAGGCTACTATCAGATGAGGATTGCAGATGGGGATGAACCAAAGACGAGTAATGCCGTTTGGGTTGACAAATGCACCTACTACTTTCTGTACACTGATGAACCCAGTATTCCATGAGTATCTAGATAAGTTCATGGTGGTGTACTTGGATGATATCGTAGTTTATAGCGCCACGATTGAGAGAGAACTGGCTATATGTGAAGTGAGAGAAATGCTCGTTTGCACAGGAGAGCATCAAGTTCTTAGGCCACGTGGTGGAACATGGCCATATTCGTATGGATATGGAGAAGGTGAGGGCAATCCAGGAATGGAAAGCCCCCACAAACATGAAAGAACTCCGCTCCTTCTTTGGCCTAGTAAACTACTATAGACGATTTGTGGACGGCTACTCAAGAAGGGCGACACCCTTGACCGAGCTTCAGAAAAAGGGTGTGATTTGGGCATGGACTGACAAGTGTGCTGAAGCATTCAGGAGTTTGAAAGAAGCCATGACCGAGCTTCAGAAAAAGGATCCTGTGCTTGCCTTGCCTACTATTAGCAAGCCCTTCGAAGTACAGACAGATGCATCAGATTATGCTCTGGGAGGGGTACTAGTAAAAGAAGACCACCCGGTCGCATATGAGAGCCGCAAGCTGTCTGAAGCTGAGAAGAGGTATACTGCCCAGGAGAAGGAGCTCCTCGCAGTAATACATTGCTTGCGAGTGTGGAGGCATTACTTGCTGGGGTCAAAGTTCGTGGTGAAGACAGATAATGCAACTGTGAGTCATTTCCTTACTCAGTCAAAACTGACCCCTAAGCAGGCTCAATGGCAGGAGTTTGTGGCGGAATTCGACTTTTATTTTGAGCATAGGGCAAGACGCTTGAACCAGGCAGCTAACGCCTTGAGTCGCAAAGCAGAGTTGGCGACTCTAAAGATCTTGGCTAGTTTGTCGACTGGTGTGGGGAACACTCTACTCAAGGAACGCATCAAAGACAACATGGAGAAAGACCCAGTTGTCAGGACCATCCAGAAGCTCATAAAAGAAGGCAAGAATCGTCAGTTCTGGGTGGAGGATGATTTTCTGTGGGCTAAAGGGGGGCGCTTGTATGTTCCGAAAGCTGGAGATTTGCGAAGGACATTACTAAGCGAGTGTCATGACACCCTGTGGGCAGGTCATCCAGGGTGGCAAAGAACCCACACACTCTTGAAGTAGGGGTACTACTGGCCACAAATGCAAGATGATGTAGTGGAGTACACCAAGACCTGTCTCGTCTGTCAGCAAGACAAGGTCAATAGGAACAAGACACCTGGTTTGTTGGAGCCTTTGCGAGTCCCAAACCGACCATGGGAAAGTGTGTCGCTTGACTTTATCACCAGTCTTCTGAAGACAGGAGATTTAAGTGCGATCTTGGTGGTCGTGGACAGATTCTCAAAGTATGCAACATTCATTCCAGTGTTAAAGTACTGTTCGACATAAGAGACAGCCAGACAATTTTTCAAGCATATTGTCAAATATTGGGGAGTGCCCCGGAACATCGTTAGTGACCGAGATGGAAGATTCACTGGGACCTTTTCGTCCAAACTATTCAATCTCTTGGGGTCACAACTGAACATTTCCTCGAGCTACCATCTGCAGACAGATGGGCAATCAGAAAGATTCAACGGGATGTTGGAGGAGTACTTGCGCCACTTTGTCAATGCCAATCAGAAGAATTGGCCGCAACTACTCGATGTAGCTCAATTTTGCTTCAACTCTCAAAAGAGTTCTTCATCGAATAAGAGCCCTTTTTCAAGTTGTTAATGGACAGCAGCCACTGTTACCCCACACAGTGGATGAATATCGCAGTCGAAACCCGCGAGCCTTTCACTTCACAAAAGACTGGAAGAAAACGACAGAGATTGCCCGAGCTTATTTAGAAAAAGCATAAAAAAGAATGAAGAAGTGGGCAGATCAGAAGCACAGACCACTGGAGTTCAAAGTAGGTGACTTAGTGTTAATCAAGCTGAGGCCCGAACAGTTAATATTTCGAGGGGACAAAGACATCAGACTCGTTCGCAAGTACGAGGGTCCGGTCTCAATCATCTCAAAAGTTGGCCTAACTTCCTACAAAGTCAACCTACCAGCCTGGATGAAGATACACCCGGTCCTTCACGTCAGAAACTTGAAGCCGTATCATGAAGATCCAACAAATCCAAAGCGCAAATGACGAGATTAACTGGGAGAGGGTGGAAGACTTGAAGAAGCTCAAGCAGAAGATTGAAGATTTACAAGCTACTTCATCGAGGACGCTGAAGGATTGAGTGGGGGAGAGTGTGACGTGCTGCCCCTTTGGCACACCCACATGGGGCCATTTTTTAAAGAGCATGCCTTGGTGCGTGATCATTAGTCAAGTCTTGCACCAAGCAACCTCATGGGATAGGGTAGTGGAAGTTTTGTAATATTGCATATGTCTCCCAGACAAAAATCATATATGTTCCTAGGAAGACTTTATTTCCCTAGAAGGCTCCTTAGGGGGTGGTGACCTGGTGACTTAGGGAAGCACCATGGCCACCAGCAGATAGGGGCCAAAGCTGTGTACTCCCTTGCCCTATCAAGGCAATATATTAATGAAATATCATTTATCCATACTTGCCCCTGTGTGCTTCCTTGTTGCTTATGTGTACTTGTTTGTTATCTTCGTTGGGCCATTGTGTGCCACTTGCCTTGTTGTGTGCTTTGTGTTGTGTGGACGTTCCTAGGAATGACTCGCTTTGTGCTTGCTCATACTTTGGTTATTGCCTGTTACATGTCTGAGATGTATATGTGGCTAACCGCTGGGTTTGTTTGCCTGTAGGTGTGTGTTGTAGGCTGACTTGCTAGCTTGAAGAGTTTGCAAGTGCCGCACGTTTCGTCTAGTTGGAGTACCCAAATAGTCGGCCCGTGACACGGAGTAGGGGCGTCGTGCGGTCAGCGCGCACGGAGTAGGGGCGTCGCGCGGTCAGCGCGCACGGAGTAGGGGCGTCGTGCGGTCATCGCGCACGGAGTAGGGGCGTCGCGTGGTCAGCGCGCGCGGGTCTTTGGTGGCACACAAGGGGCTCTTGGCACTTGTTTTGGGTCTCGTAGAAGTACAAGATTTTTAGCATCCACACTTGCCCCCCAGTCTAGGAGAGGACCTTTAGGTGCTCTTGTAGACTCTTCTCTTTAATTCTTATAAATAGGCCTTAATGCAAGGCTTATTATTTACACCTTACTTCCTTGGCTTAGTGGTTTTGAGAATTCTTCCTCTTTCAAGAGGTAAGGGGTTCAATCCCCCACATCCTCATTTTTGCCATAGTTTCCTTCATTTTTTTTATACATATGAGCTAATTTTTTGGTATGTCTATTTGGAGGCTAACACCTCCTTTTTGTCTATTTTTGCAGATTCGTACTTCCGACCATTTGGTACTTTTGGTCCTCGACCTCCTTTTGACCTCGACTACACTCTAGTTTCCCTGCTTGAGGTATATTTTCATTTTCCCTCATATTCATTGGGTCCAAACTAGCGTTACTCGGGATGGGGTATTTTGGCCTAAGCCTGCCGTGAGTTAGCTGTAATGCCCCAGATTCCCTATTATGGTTAAAGGCCGGGTTAGTAGGCCGGGAGGACCATAATTTTTTAATTACGCCATTAAATGTGTTTATGCATGTTTATGAGAGCTATATTATAATATAATGTTAATTGTATGCATGTCAATGGTATATTAGAATCGAAGAAGTTGAAGAAGGTCGATTCAGGGGTGTTTGGGCCTGGAGGTAGCGCTACAGCGCCCACCCTAGGGCGCTGTAGCGCTCCTCAGGAGGCTTTCTAGCACTTGGGCAGTTCTGAGTATAGCTCTGTGGCGCTAGGGGTTGAGAGCTGTAGCGCTACCCTGTTCCTTCCAAACCCCGTTTTGAGTGTTTTTAAGGGTTTTTGACTTGGGGTTTCAATCCTTAAGGCCCGGGATCGAATCTACTCACCGTGTGGGCATGTTTCGAGGTCCCGAGGGTGGTGCTTAGGTTAAGATCCTATTATTGTGGATTCTCATTAATGGAGGTTATAATTGGTTGTGATTAGGTAACCGCTAAGGAACTAAAAGATCGATCGTTCTCAGGGGTCGTCTTTATCATACTTCTCACTCGAACCAGAGGTAAGAAAACGGTGTATGAGTATAGTTGCACCCTGTACAGGTATACGACATGCATGGTTTGATATTGAGGAATGTTGGTTGATATAAGTGAACGTGGATTGCATATTAAATGCTAATGAATGCTGATTACCTGTTTGAGATACTGACTAGTCAGGGACCGACTCTAAAGTCGATGATCACACATTGAATGGCTCTATGGAATTAATGCGGGACCGGCCCTAAGGTCAATGAACTTATAAGCGCTTGCCTGGTCTACGACCAGAAGACTATAGCCAAGGTATATGACCCCGGTGACCGTTTGTCACGTGGCTAAGGGACGTTGTCCATAGTTTTGACTCTAGAGTCGTGAGGAAGGTTATGTTGGTGACCAATCACCATGCACCTGTCCTAAACAAGCTTATGAAAGAATCACTTATCAGCTAAGCCCTGGTGACTCTATCGTCACATGGCTAGAGGGAGCGATGCTCATTATTGTGACTTTTGGCTATTGTCACCTATTTGCTTGGACTGATAGTCCTGAAGGGTTATTACGATCGTTGTTGATATTATATCATGTCTTATTGTGTTTTCTTGCTGGGCCTTGGCTCATGGGTGCTTTGTGGTGTAGGTTAAGGAAAGGAAAAGCTTGACCAGCCCTGAGAGGGGAGCTTGGGCGATGTTGTCGTGTACATACAGGGCCGCTTGACCGCCACGGTCAAGGAGTTCTCAGAGGGACTAGGGGTTTACCCTATTTTTGCCGCTTAGGCTGGCGGGGATTGTAAATTTGGAACTGTAGCGACTCTTTTGTATTACGAACTACTTGTAAACATTTTGAAAGGCTCATGAGTAGTTTATTTATTTAATGAAATCTACCCTTTCCTTTTTATTGGTTTTCACCTTAACCTGATAATAACACTTAGATCATGTTTTTAACCAAAGGACTTGGGTAGCGGGTAAAATTTCCAGTTCACCGTTCACCGTAACTGTTCTGGGGTAACCAGGGCGTTACAACTTGGTATCAGAGCAATGCCAACGTTAGGGTTCCTGTAGAATGGCTGGGTATGTACACACATCACCGAAGACTAGCTCGACTCATGGTTTGGTAGCTATCTAAGTGGTTACATGTATAATTGTTTAAATGTGATATATATGCTTTACCTGTGTGCATGAGATATTATGTTGAGCTTGTGCCCTGAGATATTATATCCTCAGCAAATGTTTACTAATTAGTACTGAGATGGCTGGCGCCTGCTTATTAGTATGGTTGTTTATAAGTTATTATGTGATACATGCTGAGTGCTGAGGGCCATAAACATGTATCTACTTGTGAATACTGAGTGACTGTGGAATGTGATAGTTGTCTGTTGTTCTTGGACCGTGAGGCGGCAAGAGGTTTAGTTATTACTACCTGATTGGCCGTATTGATTATTGTTTCAGTAAGGTATCAGTGACAGAATGAACTCAGGACAGACAGACATGTCAGCTGGCCAGAGTGATCCAGGCCAGAATAATAACAGTCAGGGTCAAGAGAATGACCAATCTCAGGTTCCACAGCCAGCACCTGAAAACTGGCAGTAGATGTTTAATGATTTGCAGGCTATAGTGGTAAAATAGGGAGAGGAGCTTCGTCTCCTAAGACAGAAGCAAGTGCCTGTAGTTGCCAGTGTTGCAAAGGCACCTTCTGTGTCGGTGCCAGTTATTGGGCCACTGCCTGGGGTTGAAAACAGATTGGAACCTATTTATGAGCGGTTCAGGAAGCAGCAACCTCCTGTGTTTGAAGGTAGTGCTGATCCCACCAAAGCTGAACAATGGATGAGCATGATTACCACTGTTCTGGATTTTATGAAGGTAGTTGGTACTAAGAGGGTGACCTGTGCTGCCTATATGTTTCGGGAAGATGCCCAGATTTGGTGGGAAGTGGTTGGCCAGACCAAGGATGTTAATCTCCTGAGCTGGGAGGAATTTCAAACCTTGTTCAACGAAAAGTATTACAATGACGCCATTAGAGCGGCGAAGGCTGATGAATTTATGAGGCTACTTCAGGGAAACTTATCAGTAACCGAGTATGCCTTAAGGTTTGACCATTTGGCAAAGTTTTCCAAGGAGTTGGTACCCACTGATGGGACCAGGAGAGAGCGTTTCTTACAGGGGCTATAGCCCAGGTTAGCCCGAGATGTGCGTATCACCACTGTGGCAGGAGTGACTACTTATGCACAGGTGGTGAAGAAGGCGCTTACAGCTGAAACTGCAGAGATTAAGATCTGGCGTGACAATGCAGCCAGAAGGGATTTCAGGAGGCCAAGTCTTCCATTTGTGGGTTCTGGTAGGGGTGTTGGCCCCAATGATCAGAAGAGGAAGGTTCCTGATACCTTCCCAGTTCCAGGTCCTGACAGGAGACCTCGTGGTATTACTATAGGTTGTCCTGGGGGCAGTGAAGCCTAGAAGTCCTATCCCGAGTGCCCTAGATGTAAGAGGCATCACTTGGGAGAGTGTAAGGCAAGGGCCTGCTTCTCTTCTGGAGCAGTGGGTCATCTGAAAAAGGATTTCCCTAAGGCAAGAAAGGAAGAGCCTAGGAAGGCAGATAGCTCAGCCCCAGCGCGAGTGTTTGTTTTGACTCAAGCAGAACCTGAGGCTTCGCCCTCAGTTGTTATAGGTCAGCTTCTTAGTGCAGGAACTGCTTATAATGTATTGATTGACTCTGGTGCTACACATTACTTTGTTGCTAGTAGTGTTATTGATAGGTTGTGTAGACCTTGTGATTTCTATGCTGTGGGGTTTGGTACTCTGTTACCCACTGGGGAGTTGGTTGTTTCCAGGAGGTGGGTCAGGTCTTAGCCAGTGATTGTGGAGGGTAGAGAGTTGTCAATGGATCTTATAGAGTTGGTTATGACTGACTTCGATATGATACTGGGTATGGACTGGTTAGCCAAGTATGGGGCAACCATTGACTGCAGAAGGAAGATGGTCACCTTTGAGCCTAAAGGTGAGGATCCTTTTGTATTTTTTGGTGCTATGCATGGACCCCGTATTCCTGTGATTTCTGCATTGAGGGCTAGGGATTTACTGCAAGGGGGTTGCCTTAGATTCTTAGCCAGTGTGGTTGATACCACCCAGGTAATGCCAGTGAGACCAGAGGATACTAAACTTGTGTGTGAGTTTTTGGATGTGTTTCCAGAGGATCTGCCAGGGTTGCCACCACACAGAGAGATTTAGTTCGTTATAGAACTAGCCCCAGGGACGGAGCCAGTGTCTAGAGCACCATACAGAATGGCCCCAGCTGAGTTGAAAGAATTAAAGGTGCAGTTGCAAGAGCTGTTGGACTTGGGTTATATCAGACCTAGCTTTTCACCATGGGGTGCGCCAGTTCTGTTTGTGAAGAAGAAAGATGGTTCTCTAAGGATGTGTATAGATTACAGAGAACTGAATAAGTTGACAATTAAGAACCGGTATCCTTTGCCAAGGATAGATGATCTGTTTGATCAATTGCAGCGTAAGACGGTATTCTCTAAGATTGACCTTCGTTCTGGTTATCATCAGTTGAGGGTTAAGGAGGGACATATACCGAAGACTGCTTTTCGTACCAGGTATGGGCATTATGAGTTTTTGGTTATGTCATTTGGGTTGACTAATGCCCCTGCTGCTTTCATGGATATGATGAACAGAGTGTTCAAGGATTATTTGGACCAATTTGTGATCGTCTTTATCGATGATATTCTGGTATACTCTCAGACTGAGTTAGAGCATGAGCAGCATCTAAGGTTGGTTCTGCAGAGATTGAAAGAACACAGGTTGTTTACAAAGTTCAAGAAGTGTGAATTCTGGTTGTCTCAAGTATCCTTTCTTGGACATATTGTCAGTAAGGAGGGGATTAAAGTGGATCCAGCAAAGATTGAGGCGGTTAGGGATTGGCCAAGGCCAAGGAATGCTTCTGAGGTTAGAAGTTTCCTTGGATTGGCAGGATATTACAGACGTTTTGTGGAGGGGTTCTCAAAGATTACTACTTCGTTGACTGAGCTGACACGCAAGGGTCAGAAGTTTGTGTGGTCAGACAAGTGTGAGAACAACTTCCAGGAGTTGAAGAAGAGGTTGATTACAGCTCCAGTTCTGAGTCTTCCTACAGACCAGGAGAAGTTTGTGATATACTGTGATGCTTCTCATCAGGGTTTGGGCTGTGTTTTGATGCAATCAGAGAGAGTTATAGCTTATGCTTCTCGTCAGCTGAAGGAGTACGAGAAGAGGTATCCTACTCATGATCTAGAGTTGGCAGCGGTGGTTTTTGCTTTAAAGATATGGAGGCACTATCTCTATGGAGAGAAGTGTGAGATTTATACAGACCACAAGAGCCTGAAGAATTTCTTCTCCCAGAAAGACTTGAACATGAGGCAAAGGCGTTGGCTAGAATTAGTGAAAGATTATGATTGTGAGATTCTGTATCACCCAGGGAAAGCCAACGTGGTAGCTGATGCTTTAAGCCGGAAGGGTCCGGGACAGATTCATGGTATTAGGCTGATAGCCAGAGAGTTAGCTGATGACATGACCAGAGCTGGTATAGAGTTACTGGTGGGCCAGTTGGCTAATATTATGCTACAGTCTACGCTGCTAGAGAGGATTAAAGAGGGTCAGTTGAGTGATCCACAACTGATCAAGATTAGAGAGGATGTCTTGGCTGGAGTATCCAGAGACTATACAGTGTCTGATTTTGGGTTATTGAGATACAAGGGACGGATATGTATTCCGTTAGACACTGCGTTGAGGCGGGAGATTCTGGATGAATCTCATACTACACCTTACTCTTTGCATCCAGGCACCACGAAGATGTATCAGGATGTGAGATCATTGTACTGGTGGCCAGGGATGAAGAGAGATGTAGTAGAGTATGTGGCTAAGTGCTTGACTTGTCAGCAGGTCCAGGCTGAGCATCAGAGGCCGGTAGGGTTATTGCAGCCTCTGGATATCCAAGAGTGGAAGTGGGAAGAAATCACAATGGACTTTGTGGTGGGCTTGCCCAGGACAGTTGGTCAGCATGATTCCATTTGGGTGATAGTGGACCGCTATACCAAGTCAGCTCACTTTCTACCAGTGAGGACTACTTATACTGTTGACCAGTATGCAGATCTCTATGTGAGGGAGATCGTGCGCCTCCATGGAGCTCCTAGGTCGATCGTGTCAGATCGGGACCCTACATTCACTTCCCAGTTCTGGAAGAGTTTACAGACAGCCATGGGTTCATAATTGAAGTTCAGTACAGCTTATCATCCTCAGACAGATGGGCAATCTGAGAGGACGATCCAGATATTGGAAGATATGCTGCGGCATGTGTGCTAGACTTTGGTGGATCATGGAGTAAGTATCTGCCTTTGATAGAGTTCTCCTATAATAACAGTTATCAGTCTACCATCGGAGTTGCACCTTATGAGATGCTATATGGTAGGAAGTGTAGATCTCCCATACATTGGGATGAGACAGGTGAAATGAGATACTTAGGCCCTGAGGCAGTTCAGAGGACCAATGAGGCTATTGACAAGATTAGAGCTCGGATGCTTACTTCTCAGAGTAGACAGAGGAGCTATGCAGATCCCAAACGCAGGAACGTGGAGTTCCAGGTAGGAGACTATGTCTTCCTCAGAGTCTCACCGTGGAAAGGGGTGAGAAGGTTTGAGAAGAAAGGCAAGCTGAGTCCCAGGTTTGTAGGTCCATTTGAGATTCTGGAGAGGATTGGTCAAGTGGCTTACAGGCTAGCTTTGCCTTCGGCGTTGTCGGCCGTGCATAATGTATTTCATGTTTCCGCTCTTCGGAGGTATGTATCTGATGAGAGTCATGTTTTGAGTTATGAAGATCTGGAGCTTGAACCAGATCTCTCCTTTGAGGAACAGCCTGTTCAGATACTTGATCAGAAAGATAAAGTCCTCAAGAATAAGACAATACCTTTGGTTAAGGTGTTGTAGAGGAGCAGCAAGGTCGAGGAGGTGACCTGGGAGCTGGAGTCTGATATGCGGAGTCAGTATCCCGAGCTGTTCAGGTAAATTTCGAGGACGAAATTTCTGTAAGGAGGGGATAGTTGTAATGCCTCGGATTCCCTATTATGGTTAACGGCCGGGTTTGTAGGCCGGGAGGGCCATAATTGTTTAATTACGCCATTAAATGTGTTTATACATGTTTATGAGAACTATATTATAATATAATGTTAATTGTATGCATGTCAATGGTATATGTTGAGACCACATGATGATGTGGGTTTGTTCGAGTTATTCGACATGAGACGATCGTAGAATATTGATTAGCGGTTTAGTCACAACGTGATTAAGTGTCGGGAATTGGGTTGAGTCTCGGGGTGATTTTGATGATTAGAGCGTTGCCGGGGGATAAAGGGTAACGGGATGTGAATTATTGGTGTTTGAGATTATTGAGAATAGCGGGAATTGGAGAGCGTTAATTATGATTAACGAGATAGGAGGGAAGTACCAAAAATGCCCTTAGGAGCCTTTAGAAAGTATTAATTGACCTAGGGGTAAAATGGACATTTCACCCCTAGGATAGATATAACCCTTGATGGCTGAAGAAAATGATGGAAAAACAGAGTATACTTTAGAGTTCTCCCGTACCTTCTTCTCCTCACTGTTCTTTGTGGTTTTTGAACCAATTTTGAGGATTCAAGCTTAGGAAGCAAGCCATGGGAGTTTGGGAGTGTGTTCCACCATTGAAGAGCATCCTAGGCCAAGCTTTGGGTAAGTTTCTAACCATGGTTTTCTATGGTTTGCTCTGTTTTGGTTTTTTTTTTGCAGCGGAGTTTACTAGGGTGAATTCATGGTTTTGTTGGGAGTTTTGGCTAAGGTTCCCATGCTTGTGATGTTTGGGGTGTGTTAGGATGGTTTTTGGGTTAATTTGGCATCAAGAATAGGCTTTGGAAGCTTGGAAATCGAGTTAGAATCGAAGAAGTTGAAGAAGGTCGTTTCAGGGGTGTTTGGGCCTGGAGGTAGCGCTACAGCGCCCACCCTAGGGCGCTATAGCGCTCCTCAGGAGGCTTTCTGGCACTTGGGCGGTTCTGAGCATAGCGCTGTGGCGCTAGGGGTTGAGCGCTGTAGTGCTACCCTGTTCCTTCTGAACCCTGTTTTGAGTGTTTTTAAGGTTTCAATCCTTAAGGCCCGGGATCGAATCTACTCACCGTGTGGGCATGTTTCGAGGTCCCGAGGGTGGTCCTTAGGTTAAGATCCTATTATTGTGGATTCTCATTAATGGAGGTTATAATTGGTTGTGATTAGGTAACCGCTAAGGAACTAAAAGATCGATCGTTCTCAGGGGTCGTCTTTATCATACTTCTTACTCGAACCAGAGGTAAGAAAACGGTGTATGAGTACAGTTGCACCCTGTACAGGTATATGATATGCATTTTTTGATATTGAGGCATGTTGGTTGATATAAGTGAACGTGGATTCATATTAAATGCTAATGAATGCTGATTACCTGTTTGAGACACTGACTAGTCAGGGACCGACTCTAAAGTCGATGATCACTCATTGAATGGCTCTATGGAATTTATGCGGGACCGGCCCTAAGGTTGATGAACTTATAAGCGCTTTCCTGGTCTACGACCAGAAGACTATAGCCAAGGTATATGACCCCAGTGACCGTTTGTCACGTGGCTAAGGGACGTTGTCCATAGTTTCGACTCTAGAGTCGTGAGGAAGGTTATGTTGGTGACCAATCACCATGCACCTGTCCTAAACAAGCTTATGAAAGAATCACTTATCAGCTAAGCCCTAGTGACTCTATCGTCACATGGCTAGAGGGAGCGATGCTCATTATTGTGACTTTTGGCTATTGTCACCTATTTGCTTGGACTGATAGTCCTGAAGGGTTATTACGATTGTTGTTGATATTATATCATGTCTTATTGTGTTTTCTTGCTGGGCCTTGGCTCATGGGTGCTTTGTGGTGCAGGTAAAGGAAAGGAAAAGCTTGACCAGCCCTGAGAAGGGAGCTTGGGCGATGTTGTCGTGTACATACAGGGCCGCTTGACCGCCACGGTCAAGGAGTTCTCAGAGGGACTAGGGGTTTACCCTATTTTTGCCGCTTAGGCCGGCGGGGATTGTAAATTTGGAAATGTAGCGACTCTTTTGTATTACGAACTACTTGTAAACATTTTGAAAGGCTCATGAGCAGTTTATTTACTTAATGAAATGTACCCTTTCCTTTTTACTGGTTTTCACCTTAACCTGATAATAACACTTAGATCACGTTTTTAACCAAAGGACTCGGGTAGCAGGTCAAATTTCCGGTTCATCGTTCACCGTAACTGTTCTGGGGTAACCAGGGGGTTACATTAGCCCAGTTGCATGCCCCCCTGTTTGTACCCTGTAGTGGATCATTTAGGGCATGTGCACTTAGAGGTTTTAAGCCCATTCCTTTGTGTTTTGTAGCAATCTTCTCATTTATACGTGAACCCCTTTTTGCTTTCGGGACGAAGTCTCATGGCCAGCGACGGTCCGTTCGACATACCTCCGGGGGTTGAGTTTATTGACCTGTCCTCAGACAGAGAGTCCCCTGAGAAATACCCTTACCAGGACTACGACTCCATAAGGCAGGCCCATATCCGCCATCTTGAGCACATGGCTGAACTTAGGCGAAAAATTTGGGTGGTGGAGAGTGAAATCGAGTCGGCGTTGAGAGGAGACGGAGCACCTTTCCCCCCAGACCATAGTGACCATGTAGCGAGCCTTAGGGTGACCCTTTTAAGAGTTGCAAAGGGAGTTGGAGTTTATGGAGAGACACCTTCCGCCTTTGCCCTCCAGCCCATCCTCGCCTGATGACTGTCATGGGGCTGCTTCCACTTCTCCTCAGCCCTTAGTCTCGATTTTCCCTAGCTTATCACTTCCGCAGTCGCTCTCCCGATGGATGACTCTAGCTAGGAAGAAAAAATGGATGGTCAAGTGTTCCGTCTCTTTCTCACCTTTTTCTTTTGGTTTTGCAGATATGCCGAGGGCACGACGACAGGTATCTACCCAGGATCCGGACAACGCTCCTTTACTGGCATCCGAACTGGTGTCGCATGTGTCAGAGAACAAATTGAGAGAAATTGTAAAGCACTATCGTGTTCCCCCAGAGTATGCCTTATATGCTCCTCTGGAGGCATGCTGGGCCGACCGCCCCAGGACTGGCCTCGTGGCCCTCAGTGAACACATTCTGAAGGCGGGTGGTACCATCCCCTTGCACCCGTTTTTTGTAGGGGTCCTTAACTATTTCGACCATGCCCCCCTTCAGCTGTCACCCAAAAATTGGTTGACCTTGAGCTGCCTTTTTGTGGCGTTCGTGGTACTTGCCAAACGTGCTCCTATGGCGCAAGAGGTGCACTTCCTGTATAATCTCATGCCCTCTCCCAAGTCCAAGGGCTTCTACAATTTGAAAAAGGCCAATAACGAGCTCTCATTGATAGAGGGCTCAGTGTCCAATACAAGGTCTTAGAAACGGGAATTGTTCTTCGTAGAGGTCCCTCTCTCTGTCCGCGAGCACTTCCGCGCCACCCCCAGTAAGTACAACGGGCCTCCTTTTCTTTTTGTTGGAACTTACAACTTTATACTTATGTTTGCATTGACAATGACGTGGACCATGCAGAGCAATTTGCCATTCCCGCGGTCGTTGGTTCGGAGGCGGACGCCGTAAAGGACCTCATTAATGCTGACCCTGACCTGAAGAAGGCGACATTCTTATTCACTGTGGAAAATCTCAACCTCCACCAGCTGTCCCTGGTTTCGGACACCAAGTTACTGTGGTCAATTTCTGGGTCAAAGAAGACTACGGCTGCGTCGGCTGAGCCTTGCCCAGACGACCTCACCAGCGATCCTCGTCCCCTGGGGGATGCCCCCCTTATGTCTCTTATGATCGGGACATAGCCTCCCAATCTCAAGACCAGCATGCTGTAGCGGGGTGCTATGTTTGCCCCGACCCTGAGGGCTACGACGCTTTCACTCTGGCTCCTCTCGACCTTGGACCATCGGGAGCTTATTTTGCTGATCTTCCGGAGCCTCCGTCAGATCTTCCGGACCATCGGGAGCTTATTTTGGCGATACGTCCAACTTGCCTCGGTCCTCCCCGTATCTTACTGGAATGGTCTTGGGAATGTTGATCTGTCGGACCTTGGGGAAAACCTAAAGCGCACCATGACTTGGGTGAGCTCATGCACCTCGGTCAGCCCTATTATGTATAGATCTACATGCATATAATTTTTGTTTTTGTTACTTATTGTTGCTCTTGTTAACCTTCTTGTGCAGGCCTATACTGTGGCTCTGCGGTTTGCCGACTCGGCTGGCAATCTCTCCGTGTCGTGCACCGAGAGGGACCATCTCGCAGCACGGGCTCAGGAGCTCGAGAGAGAGCTTAATGAAACCAAGGATAAATTGACAAGGGTTCGGACCAAACATGCCAACTCGTTAAAAGAGAGGAAGAAAGAGGTTGCCAAGGCCTCGAAGCTGCAGGACACGGTTACCAAGCTAGAGGGCGAGCTCCAGGGTGCCCAGGCTACCGCGACTGCTGCACAGGCGAGGGTCTCTTCCCTAGAGATCGATCTTGAAGCTGCTAGAGCTGAGGTTGCCGGTCGCAGGAGAGGGTTGCCTCTTTAGAAGCGGAGAGGGCGACTACTGAGCATTGGTCTATAGAGCGCGCCCTCTATGGGGTATGGAGGCAGGACTCCAACTTCGACTTCTCCTCCTTTGGCGAGTATGCCGTGACCCAGGCGGCTGGGTGGAGCGCCCGGGGCAGGAGGCCCTGAGGTTGTTATTTCATTACCTCTGCCAGCCTGTTGTAGATGTATGCTCGTTTGAGCCGTTGTAATATTATTGTTCTTACTATTTTTCTTTTGTAAATCTTGTCATGTCCTCAAGACTCCCTTTTTTAATGTATATATACATGTGTGGTTATTTATCTCTTATTCCACTGCGTTTGAGGCCCGTTTGAGCCTGTGTGATGGGGTTTGGCTGGTTCCCCTCTTTTGTTTACCAGGCTGGAGGTCCTTCGGAGCCCATGTGAAAGGGTTCAATGGGACCTCTTTTGGTGTCTCTTTATTACTTTTATAAGGATATTTTGACCCCTTAGGTCCTAGCTATTCTTTTATATATTCTTGCGCGCACTTATTATTTTTTGCGAGAAGCGTCCTTCTCATCGTTATTCATAGTATTATTTTTGCAAGGGTCTCTTTTAGGACCCTTTTTGGCTAGACGGCTTGGTGGCCGCTCTAGACTTATTATTGTTGTTACTATACTTTTTTTTTTTTTTGTAAGACCCTTTGGCCTCCTTGATGTTCACAAGGGTAGCTAATCCTTGTGAACCCAAGGGATGCCTCATAAGGTCCTCTCCCTATTTTATACATATAAGGACTTCGCTTAAGGCCCTGATAAAAGGGGTCCTTTTGGGATCATGGTCCCTTTTAAGGTCCTCCTGATAGAGGGTCCTTTTTAGGATCCTCCTGATAGAGGGTCCTTTTTAGGATCCTGGTGCAAGGGGTCCTTTTTTTATCCTCCTATTTGCTGGGGGGTCCTTTTTAGGCTTCTCTTGTTAGAGGGTCCTTCTTTTTAGGATCCTCCTGTTAGAGGGTCCGTTTTTTTTTTTTTTTTGCTATATGTCGTTACCTCCTGTCCTGCCCCACAAGTGTTTCATGAAATTTATTTCGGCAGGCACTTTGGCTTATGCTCGCATAGAGAAGAAAAACAACATGCGAAGTTGCAAACAGTTTCATTCATAGCATGCGGTTTACAACGGCATATTTAAAGAAAGGTTACATCTAACTGGGAGGTTACCTAGGTAGCCTCTTTGGTTCTTACTTACTATGCTAACATAATAAGGAACAAACTAAACATAGGTCCTCTTTGCACCAGGGGCCGAAGCCCCACTGGTAACATTTCTCGAGGTGCTTCATAACTCGTGGGTCCAGCTCGTGTGGGTCGCGCCTTCATACACAACCATTGCCATCGGCACCGATGGTTTTGTGGCTGTGCGGAGGGACATGTTATAGCATTCCCTTGCTTCCTTCTGCTCCCCTTTCATGCATGCTACTCCCCCAGGGGTTGGGAATTTCATGGCTAGATGATACACAGAAGTTATCGCCTTCAATTCTCTCAGAGAGGGTCTCCCCAATACCATGTTGAAGGTTGAGGCGCAATCCACCATGACAAAGTTTTCCATTATGGTGGTTTGCTTGGGTTGTTCCCCCATGGTTAGGGCTAATTCAATTGCACCTAGGGGCTGTATCGAGTCCCCTGTGAACCCATAAAGGGAGGAATTGCAGGGTTTCAAGCATCGGATGCTCAGTCCCATCTTCTCCAAAGCGGGGCAATGCAAGATGTCCACAGAGCTTACATTATCCACTAGGACTCGATGTACTCTCATCTTCGCAAGCTGGACAGTTAGCACCAGGGGATCATTATGAGGGAAATGCACCCCCTGCGCGTCTTCTTCAGATAAAGTTATTGAGTCATTCTCACCCTTGAAACTCTTCGGGGGGCGTTGCTCCAAACTTAAAACGCACGGTGGTGGACTTTGTCTGGCCTCCTTGATGTATTTGTCTTGTCCCTTCCTTGAATCGCCTCCGAATCCTAGTCCTCCAAATATGGTCCTAACCTCTCCCTGTACTTCTGGGGCCACCTCTCGTGCCCGTGGCGGGGACGCTCCTTCTTCTGGCCCCTGGTTCTTCTTACGCACGTACCTGCCCAAATGTCCCCTACGAATGAGCTCCTCGATCTCCACCTTCAAATGGTTGCATTCCGTGGTGGTGTGGCCGACATCCTTGTGATACTGGCAATACCTGCTGGGGTCTCTTTTGAACCGGTCTTTTTTCATTGGCGGGGGCCTTTTGAAAGGGACCTGGTTTTCGTTCGCAATGAAAATATGCTCCCTCGCATGGGTGAGGTCAGTGTAAAATTTGTAGGGGCCCTGTAGGCGCTCCTCACAGCGTTGATGCTTCTGGGGTTGATCATTTCTTGTTCCCTCATAAACCCCCTTCTTCTTTTCACTGCTTGGGTTTTCTCGGGCTGGAGGTTTCGGGGGCGACGGGCCTTTTCCGGCTTTGAGGTTCTTGTGACCATCCTCCATGCGAATGTAGTTTTGTGCCCGCTCGTAGAAATCATCCAAGTCTGTGACCTCCCTCTTGAGCATGTTATCCAATAACTTGCTTCCTGGGCGTACTCCAGCTATGATGGCCATTTTCAGCTCTCGGCGGGTCAGGCTCCCTACTTTGGCTGCCTCCATATTGAACCTGTGAATATAGCTCTTCAGGCTCTCATTTTCTCCTTGCTTCACATTTGTGAGGCTAGTGCCTGGCATCATGTAGTCTCGCACGACGTGGTGCTGCTGGAGGAACTCATCAGAAAGTTGTTGCCAAGATCTGATGGACCCCGGTCTAAGTCTTTTGAACCACTTGTACGCAGGTCCTTTTAAGGTGACAGCGAAGCAATGACATCTTGCCTCGCTGCCAATTCCCCTCAGCTTCATCAGGTCGTTAAATGTATCTAGATGGTATTTTGGATCTGTGCTTCCTTCGTCGGGGGCCATATGGGGCTCCTTAAAATTGGCAGGGAGCTGGATGGCTTGGATCTCCCTAACGAAGGGTGATTCATCGTCGAACTCTTCCTCAGCAGCTTGACCTCCGGAGGCGGTGACGATCTTGCTTCCCAGGCTCCTCATTTTTGTGTCCAGGTCATGTCTCCTCTTGCTTAGGGAGTCCCATAAAGCGGACGATTTAAGATCCCCCTTTCCTTTGCCCTCTCGAGGCGCCATAGGGGGCGTGGTCCCTTTATCCGCCCTCTTTTTGTTGAGCTCCTCCCGTAAATCTGAGGATGCTCTCTTAGAGGTGACCTTGTCCTCGTTGCGATGGGCCATGTTGGTCTTCGGCTCTGGTTTCTAGGCCTGCTTCGGTGGCTCAGGATGTTCGCGTTGCTTCATTCGAGGGGTGTTACTGGTGTATTGTCGGGTCCTCCCATCGTCTACTGGAACGGTGGTCTCTGCCCCCTCACGACCTTTCTCTTTTCTCTTGGGCAAGGTCACGTTTAACTTACCTTGTAACAGGTCATTCAGCACCTCTTGCATATTCTCCAGGGTAGTCTCCAACCTTTGAGTCTTACGGTGCAGCTCACATATTTCTTCTTCATAGAATCGATATTTAGAATTCGAGCTCACGAAATGGACCCGGGGATGCTTATCATGTCTATGCGTTGAGGGGCCCGGGTCTTGCCGGCCGAAATTCGGTACTTGTGGTGGTTTAGGAGGCAAAAGCTCGTTGGCATTTCCCGACGGTGCCCTTGGAAGACTCTCTCCGGGCCGGACGGTGGTGACGTGACCTCCCTATCACCCTCGCGAACTTCAGGGTCCCTTGGAGGCTCTACATCTCTGGGTGGAGGAGGGTCCTTCATGGAGGCCTTCAGCTGGACTCCGCTAAGGTGGACCTCCACCTCTCGTGGCTCCCTGAGTCGCTTTAAACATCTCGGCATTTCTCCTTGCCGGAAGTAATGGTAGAATAGTAGCTTGGTACTTGGATTCCCACAGACGGTGCCAAACTGTTGACGGTGAGAACTCGTCAACTAAGTTAAGTTAGAAAAAGTGCAAAGTAAACATTATCAAAAGAAAAGCTTTAGAACTCTCAATATAAACTCCAAGAACAATTGCAGAATAATAATGGTGAAATCAGTTTGTATTCACTATGGTTCCCTTGCTACAGTTAATTTTCCAACCCCCTTTCAGGTGGAATTAGAGTTCATTTTATAGTAGGCTCTAATGGCCCTGGGTACATGGTGGTCCAAGGGACCAGATGGTACGTGAGTACACTAGCCAGAGAGTGGTTCCAGGGGTAGTGGTGTCAGCTCTGGTACATGGTCAGAGTTCGTGGGTGCACCTCAGCTTTTGTACCCGGCCATGACTCCACTACTTGCCTTGTACGGGTGTCAGAGACGTGGTGGTGTTGCCATTCCTCGTACTGTCCCTAACCGCCACTATTTGTCGGGTACAGGTGCCAGACCTGTCCCTTGATCCTTGCAGGCATGTACGTACCCCTTTATAGGTACCTTGTTCGTATTCTTTTTGTCTCTTGTGGGCCACCTTGAACACTGGCATCATGCACGTGAGGCCTTCGGATGAGACCCACTGGGGCGAGGCCACCATATACGCGTGGCCCTTTGGACGAGGCCCTTGGGTGAGGCCCTTTGGGGCAAGGCCACTAGGCATGCGTGGCCCTTGGGCGAGGCCCTTTGGGGCGAGGCCACTAGGCGTGCATAGTCCTTGGGCGAGGCCCTTTGGGACGAGGCCACTAGACATGCGTGGCCCTTGGGCGAGGCCCTTTGGGGCGAGGCCACTAGGCATGCGTAGTCCTTGGGCGAGGCCCTTTGGTGCGAGGCCACTCGGCACGCGTGACCCTTGGGCAAGGCCCTTGGGGGCGCGGCCACTAAGCACGCGTGGCCCTTGGGGGCGAGGCCACCCTATGCATGCATGATCATTGAGCGAGGCCCTTGAGGGCAAGGCCACCCTACACGCGAATCAGGTGGTGTCGCGCGGCCAGCACGCACGGATCCTGGTGGTGTCGCGCGGTCAGCGCGCGCGGAGCAGGGGCGTTGTGTGGTCAGCGCGCGCGGAATAGGGGCATCGCACGGTCAGCGTGCGCGGGCGTCGCACGGAATAGGAATATCTTGATTTATCTTATGGATTGATCTAAACCTTAATACCAAAATCACACTATTTCTCACTTCCCAAGTGCTTAGAAAAGCTTAGAATGATAAAGCTTTTATCCCAAACCCAAGTGTATCTCTCTATAGTATCTCTCTATAGTAATACTAGCACCTTAGAGGCTCTGATCAAATTCTTGAAGAATAAAGAAAATGGATAACCACTAGGTCCTATTTATAGAGTTTGAGGAGTGAAACTATCCTATTATAAAAAGATACTTAAATCCTTAAATAAACATGATTATGACAAGTGTCATGCTCTTAATGGTTTTTGAAGGTTCTAGAGTTTCTAGATCTTTCTTTTATTTAAAAATACTTAAATCCTTAAATAAACATGATTATGACAAGTGTCATGCTTTTAACGGTTTTGGAAAGCTCTAGAGTTTCTAGATCTTTCTTTTATTTAAAAATACTTAAATCCTTAAATAAACATGATTATGACAAGTGTCATGCTCTTAATGGTTCTATCTAAACCTTAGGTTGTAATAAATATATTTCTAGGAACAACAATATTAATCAAACCTTATGTTATAATTAATATTCTTAAACTATAGTTTAAACTTATAAAATTCATAACTGTTGGTACAAGTTTCCCACTAAGTCCTGACTTGAACTGAAATCCACGGAATCTAACATACTACAAACTACTACTACTACTACTATCTAGCTAGTTAAGTAAATATTCTGGGACTCTACATTGATTTTTGTATTTTTTTTTAAAAAAATAAAAAATAATTAAATAATTATTTTCAATATATAAATTAATACAATTAAATATATTAAATTTTTTTGAAATGGAATTAAATAAATTAATTAAAAAATCTAGATTTTATACAAATTTAAATTGTGAATTTTCATTAATAAAACTGAAATGTGTATATAATATGTTTCAGCAAGCTAAATGTACAAAAAAAAGTAATATTTTTTGTTAAACATACAAAATTAACAAATATTACACTAGATAGCTCGACATATAGGAAGAAAGAAAAAGTAAACAACAAAAAAAACCTAATATTTGGGATGATGACTTTGAACTGTCAATAGTTTATGGTTCGCCCAATGTTGTCGCATTTCATTAATTTGTGCGGGTGTATATGGCGTAGTGTTTAGCAACAAAAAATACAAAGCATAATATATTAGTTAATTATTATTATTTGATTATATATACTTTTAAATACATAAATTGTTAACAATATTTAGTCTACTAGTCTAGGCTTACAACATAACATAAATAATATTTTATTAATTACTGAAATATAATACAATATTTATTCTACTAGTCTAGGCTTACAAATTAATATTACAAGTAAATTTATACTCAATTCATATTCCATCATTGTTAAATATGAAACAAGAACTGTATACAAAGTTATTGAAATACATTCTTTCATTATAAAGACCTCAACTACAAATGTTGTCTATTATTGCTCTAGAAAGAAACATTTCAATACACCTGTAAAATGTAAAAAAATCCTTTAATTATTAGGCACATAAGACTTGTCAAAGTCTCGTTTAGAAACAATCAATCAATTACTAGTTATACCCATAAACTATAAGCACGTCTAAAAAGATCAAGGAATTTTGGGTAAGAACTATATTCCAAGGGAGCTAGCTGTACTTGTATTTCGCTGAAAATTTCAACATTTTAAAATGATCTAATGCTAATCCTTATGCAACTACGTATCATGTCTAACTTGCCAATAAAAGAGACCGAGACGTTCCAACAAAATAAACAGATAAACAATTGAAAAATTGGATAAATGCCTTGCAACAAGCTTTGATTGGTCTCTGATATTTTAAAACAAACAAATAAAAAACCATTACAAATCCTTAATGTTGGGATTTTATGCCCTAATTAAAACCCAATTTATTTGTAATCTCATTTATTATCAATAAAAGACTATCAATTATTTTTTGACTTCGTTAATCACTTTGCTCACATGTTTTATTTTCACGATTATTTGTTTAATGTAAACTTCTATAAATCCCAAGCATACATCAAATCATATTTATCGTGACATAATATAAATATAATTATATGTTCAAAATAAGTTAGTCCTAAGATTAGTCAGTGCACAGGATTTACACTGACTTGCCAATCTACAATATGATCTACTTACACATTGCAGTGTTATGTTTTATCCAGAACATTAGCAAAGTATATAAGATCTAATGTATTTGTTACATCGAACAGGACTGATATTGAAAGTTGATAGGATAAGTAAACATAACGTTATTATCAATTCTATTCATATCATATAGTTGACCATATGTCAATTCAATCTCAATTATGAGTGGGTAGCATTCTAACTGATTGTATTATTTGAGTTCTTTGACTTGTTTGTTACCAGCTTACCCTACGGACTAGCCCATACTTACCTCTTGGGAACTCGGTAGTATATTCAAGTGGGAGTGTTAATCATAGATATGAACATCTATAGCTTCTGATGAAGAAGTGAAATGATGTTTTCCTTTTAGTTTGGTTCAAGATGCTAAATGTTAGAGATCTCATTTCAGTAATTAATATTAGATTACTCAAATATCATTTATAAGGAATTAAGTGTTTTAAGGATAAAATACAATGAAGGGTAAAATGATATTAGTCTCATCTCATTGTAGACCGTCTATGGAGGATTGAGTGAAAATTATGGTTGTAACAATGGATAACTAATAACGTATCTATATTTGTTATATAACATTCTATGAATTCAAGAGTGCAATTCCGAGTCTTTTGTGGAGTCATGAGGAATTAATAAGTTAGTAAATTTATTTGATAGATTTATGATAACTTATTGGAGCTTGATTTCATAGGCCAATGGTCCCCACTGTTCCTTGGATGAAATCATCTAGATAGTCTCAATTGATTGATATAATTATCAATTAGAATTATCAAAGTTGACCAGGTTAATTTTGTATAGTTTCACAAAGTTATGTAATTTAGAGAAGAAAAGAAAAATTAGGGCAGGTTTATTAATTAAGATAAATTGGTATTTAACTTAATAAATATGTTTAAATCAAGCTTCAAATTATAAATAATTAATTTGATAAAGGATTTAAATAATTATTTAATTAATTAAATCAACAAAAAATAATACATGCCTTGATTTTATGTCCATTAGGCTTATAATTAAATGGGAAATTTCATAGGCCTAAAGTCTGTGATAATTTCGTCAAAGGACTATTAATTAGCTATTATTTTATTGATTTTTTATTAAATAAATGACCTAAACGAGTCTATAAAATGAACGTTAAGAGAGAGTTTAAAACATAAGTTAAAACACAAGTTTCTGATAGGTTTTATATTCTCTCTAAACATAAGTCATTTTCTTAGCCTTATTGTTCTTTTCTCTTCTTCTCTCTGTCTTTATCTCATGTGTTGAGAATTTCCAACTCTAGTTTTGGTGATTCCAAGGATACTTTGGAAGACTGTGAAGAAAATTGAAGATCGATTCAGTTTCTTGGTAATACACTGCGATAGAAAGGATACAAGGGTTAGAGAAACTGTAGGAAGGGTTCATTCATTCCGCTGCGTATAATGTAAGTATTCTTATCATTATTTCTCTTTGAATACAATTTCAGAAATATGTTCTAGGTTATCTCATATTAATTTGTTTAATATTAGATCCACATGGAAATAATTAAAGATCCTGTATAATTTTCCTAACACTTAATTCATACTAAAGCTACAAATAAGAAAAGAGAATACAAAGCCAAGCCTAATAATTTTGCTCTCCAGCAGTGTAGAAGCCAATAATAATGGACCCATTAAAAGACAATGCATACATACCACAACAAAATATTTGGTACAAATAACAATATAATAATAAGAATAATAATAGTTCTTTTAGCAATACGCCTGAAGTGCATTATTCTTTGTTACACCCAGATTTCGAGATAAAAGGTTATGACCCCGAAAATTGGGCTCATCAGGTGTGAGCTCGAAATATATGAAAACATTATATGGTCCAGCCGTAAATCCTTTGAAGTAAAACAACGACCTCGAGGATATGTAACCTCGAATATTCTCTGAACTCGCGATGGGCAATGGCATGACAATATATTTTTCATCAACTGCCTTCAGGTAGGATAGCCCGAGCTCGGGAAGTGCAAGTTCGGGTGTGACAGCCTCGACAGTACCAAGCTATCCCTAGCATAGTGTGAAGTTGGGTGACAAGTTCATGATTGACTCATAAGTCTTGACAGATTCAATGTCGATTGCTGATCTCGAAGACTTGATGAATCACTTGGGATAGCCCATTACGTGTGAACATATTTATTGTTGTGTAATCCCAATATTTAAACGATATCATTTAATCTGTTACCTGTTCCCGATCTTCATGGGACGTTTCTGTGTATATAGGAGATAATGCAATTAATATCATTATTTCAATTGATATACAGAATATCTTCCCAAAATATGTGGGAATGAATTCTGGACCCTCTCTATAAATAGTGAAGGAATCACCACTTGTAAAGGACCGATTTCTGATTTCTGGGGAGAAAGCTCTGGGAAATTCATCTCTGAAGAATTTCCAGAAAACTCCAAGTCATAATAATATAGACTTGTGGACTAGGCAGAATTAACCGCTGAACCACGTAAAAATCCTTTTATTTTTCTCATCATTCAGTCGCTTCATTGTTTAATTGCTCTACAATTTAAGTTGACTAAAAATGGCGTCAAAATTCTTAATATTGGCTATGAGAGAGTCATCTAATCCAAAATAATCAAAGAATAGACTTAAGTATTATTTAATGATGACAACATTACTTATCTGAATCTCCCTAGTCCCAAGTTCACAAGTCAAATAAATGTCCATATTAAGAGGAAACGCAATCCAAATGAGACCAATAATTAAAAACATTTCAAGTCCAAATTCTATCAAAATCATAATGCACTACAACAAAAAGTGTCTTTAGGGACGACGGATGTCGCCCCTAATAATATCCAAAGTCGCCACTAATAGTCATTAGTGGCGACATGTCGCCGCTAATATTTTGATGCTAAATTCGATTATTAGCGGCGACAAAACTGTCGCCCCTAATAAATAGTATTAGCAGCGACATTTTCACCCCAATAATCGTGATTCTCAGATCATATTTCGCCCCTAATAACAAAAATTCGTCCTTAATAATTTGATATTAGCGACGACTTTGATGTTATTATAGGCGACTTTTGTCGCTCCTAATACTTTTATATAATTAAAAAAATATTAAAATAATATATTTTAATTTATAATATAAAAATTAAATATGCATAAAAATAATAATAACATTATTAATTTATTCAAAAAAATAACCCAATAATATAATATTATCTAAATTAAATATCAATGCAATAATTTATTAATTAAAAGTTATTGTTTAATACAATAATATATAAAACATCTCAACCCTCGGCGTCCTCCATATTGTCTCCCTCTTCTGGTGCTTGTGGTGGCTGGGGTGCCTGTGGTGTGTGCAGAGGCATCGCCCATGGATACTGTGGAGGTAACGATGATCCTCCATATCCATACATGTATAGATACGGATAGGCAGAGGTTTAGACAACGACCCACTCATATGAGGAGGTGGGGCTTGGGACGAAGGTCCGCTCAGATGAGGATGATAATCCTGAGGGTATAGAGACATTGGCCATTGATACATATATAGCGGGGCCGAACGTTGAGATGGAAAAGTTGGTGCAGGTGTGTTGGGATGGCCTGGTGAAGGCTGAGAAGCTGAAGCTTGAGACGTGTGTTGTGTCTAAGTTTCAGAAGACGAACCTACATACTTCTTGAAAAACCACTTATGTGTATTCTGCATCTCCACATTTTTTTTCAGATGTTTTTCAGGTGGAAGCTGCTGATACACGTATTGAAGTTGTTCATTCATGACCTTCATAATGTCAACCAATTCACATATTTCCTTAGTCGACTGTTGAGGTGGTGCCTGAGACTAAGTTTTTTGAGAGGGACGGGTGAACGCTTTTCCCTTTAATTTTTGGCCAACTCTTCACTGGTGGCCCCGCCTTTCACAAAGAACCTGACTTATTATCTTCATTTGATTGACCGAGGAAGAACTATCGATACCAGATTCAACTGTGTGTTAAGTCTCACACAAATACACATACATATAAATTTATATATAAACAAATACACATGTATATAAATTAACAGAAAAATACACATATATATATAATTACACATATAAAAAAATAAAAAAATTAACAGAAATATTATATATATACACACATACATATAAATATATATACGACAACACATACATATATATTTATACATACAAATATACACGGTTGTATACACACAGCCATATATATATATTTATATATACACATATATTTAAAACTAAATAAACAAAGCAATATATATACGTATAATTTCAAAATTTATATATATATATACCGAGTGGGAGAAGGATTGGGGCAGGCGGCGAGGCGGGGTGGCAATGAGACTAGGTCAGCGTGGGCTGGGTGAGGTGAGACAGAGGGATCAAGAGGGAGGGCGACGGGGTGGGCTAGGGAGGCTCGGGGGTGCAGTGGGTTGACTCAGGGGTGGGGCTGCGATGGCTCGAGGGAGGCTCGCGAGAGGCACGGGGGTGGGGCGACAGAGAATGAGGAGGAAAGATGTGAGTTTATGGTAGAAACCGATGTATATCGTGTGGACTATTAGGGGCGACATGTGTCGCCCCTAATAGTCGCCCTTAATAATGTTTTTTACCAGGTGGTGACTATTAGGGGAGGCACGGGTGTGGGGTGACAGACAATGAGGGGGAGAGATGTGAGTTTATGGCAGAAACTAGGGTATATCGTGCTGACTATTAGGGGCGACATGTGTCGCCCCTAATAATTTTTTTTAACCACGTGGTGACTATTAGGGAGGACACGTGTCGCGCCTAATATTGCACATGTCACCGCTAATGCTCAACCGAAATATTTCGGTGGGAAATTTCTCATGTTTTTTTAGTATTTTTGGATTTATTAGGGACGACACATGTCGCCGCTAATAATTAATTTCTTGCCGCTAATAATATATTAAATTTAAAAACTCTACCCGATGATACATCAGCAGCGACCATTAGTGGCGCCTTATTGTCGCAGCTAATATTGTCCCCGCTAAAAAGAATTTTTCATGTAGTGATGGGAAAAATTATATATACTCTAGACACACCTCTAATTGGTTCATGAATTTATTCTACATAAGTTGTACAATATTCATCTTTGAAAAATCTAGTTTAACAACCAGAAAATCAATAAATACAATTACAGCTAATCAATATAAAATAGCTAACTAAAAATAAACATTAGCAAACCAATTACAAGAGTAATTTGTAGTGAATTGATAAATGAAATACTAAAATTACCACGCAACAAACTTTAGTCTAAATGGCAAAATATATCAGTCAAATTATCATTTAAACAAAAAAGTATAATAAGTACATATATATATATATATGTATATATAGATGCAAGATTAGTAAATTCTTAACAAATGATTTAGAATTACTTCGTTCCCAATTCTAATGTTCCAAACATAAACACTACCATCACCAAAACCTGCTAATTTTTATTTAGTAAGTCCATGAAACCAAAAGAAAATTCAGCTTTTGTAATGGATTGGATTTGAGTTACATTTCTCCAATACATACCTTGTTCTAACAAAATTTTGATTTATTGAACTTCTTATGATAAATAGCTTGACATGAACTTAGTGAATACACTTTGAACTATGAAGTATTAACTAAAAATCAATCATGAGAGAGAGTACCAAACACAATTATCAAAACTAGCCCTTGGTCATCATATGTAATATCAATCCTTTCTTGCACATGTAAAAGACCTTGTCATAGATAACATGTTAGAATAAATTGATTGCCTTAGTGCCACCTCTAGATGTTGCAATTATGCAAAGCTCTGTCATCTAATCATTGAAAATATATTATACATCTTCCAACTTCTTAAGATATGTCATTTCTCAGTGATATTTAAACTTTCTAGACTATAAGAAATCACCACCAATTTGACAACAAACAAACATGGTGCTAGCTGAGCTACTTACAAGAAGTCAAGCAACAAGACTCCCAACCCAATTAGGATGTAAAGCAGCATAGCTCGAAAAAAAACACAGTACATTCCATGATGTTAGTAGCAAATGGAATTCCTCTAGACTGTACAATTTAAGTGAGTGCTCTATATGTCAAAACTCTTAGAAGATTACACTATATATATATAAATAGACTCAACAAGGAGAAAGAATGAGTAATTTAGCAGCATTGGTCTGGGCTTAAATTTATATATATGATATGTAGAATGTGGTTCCACAAATTCTCAATCTCATACTTCTCTGGCATCATCTGTAATATTCTTTATGAGTAAAATAATGATAATCAGAACTAATTAAGTTGTGATACTCTATATCTATGAAGTACCCTTCAAAACAATTAATTTCTAGAAAACATAAAATCCATAGCAATATAATTAATTATTAAAGAGGAAAAAATAATAGAAAAAAGACACATAGAATATGTTACCATCAACATATATAGAGCCAAAATAGAGTTCCACGACAATAGAGGAAAGATATAAGTTTGAGAGTTGAGACTATGAAACAATAGCTACTGAACCTAGGAATGAACTCAAATATGTATATTTGACACTAAATGACTTGATAGAGTGCTAAAGGAATGAACTCTTATTTTGTTATTTCAAGCTTTGGTTCTATAGAGAGATGCATCAGCCAACATCCTCTTCTACCTTGTTTCCTTTTTTGATCTAAAATATGTAATAATTAATTTTCTTCCTTCAACTTATTTATTATTATTACAAATGGACTGCACAACAACATTAGTATTATAGCCTTTCAGATTCTAAATTTTTATAAATATTAACAGTCGACTACTCACCTTTACATCACTAAATATAAACATATATATTTAGAATAGCATATATAAATTGGTTTTTAATTTTCATTATTTTCTTGTCTTTCTATTAGATAATTTTTTCAAACACCTTAAGTGCATGAGAAATAAAATACTGACACACCCAGCCCAAAAAGTCTCAGAATTACAAAGATCAATCATAAATGGATCTAACAAAAAAAAAACAGTGGTAAATTAACTATATTCATAGAAGCTTAGTTTCATAAAATTGAAATCAAACTCTATAATAAAAATAAGACAGACCCCATAAAGACAAGAAAAGAACGAAAATTAAAATTGAAATCAAACTACATTCATAGAACCTTAGTTTCATAAAATTGAAATCAAACTCTATCAAAGATCGGTATGCCAAGAGATTCGATCACATATCAAAGATCTCAAACTATAGTAAAAATTAGGCATTTTTGTAAATAAAAAAAGTTATACCATTCATCTCATGGTATAAAAATAAATTTATATCATAAAGCATAATTTAGTAACCAAATAGGAGAACAACACAAATGCAATGTATGTATATATATATAACTGGAAACTAATATATAAATATTTATAAGTTCTTGCCAATATGGAGCAAAGAAATTTCGGATATGAGAAGACAAATTTAGAGTATTTCCCAAATCCTTCACTTCATACTCATCTCAGCTTTTCAAAAGGACATGGGCTTTCTAAGACCCTTGCCAAAAAGACCTAGATTGTAAGAGAATGTGAAGGAGGTGAGAGAAGAGCTATGAGAGGGAGACTTATTTGGGGGAGAGAAAAAAAATTCATTTTGTCTTTTACTTTGGTGCTCAATAATTTTTTAGGCTCTGCCTTTTACACTTTACCAACTTTTAGATTAGTTATTATAATACTTTTGTAATAGTCTTATACTCATGTGTTGTAAAAAAAACAGATATTTGGTGTAGTGTCAGTTTTTTCTATGGTGGGTAAAAGGAACTAGGGATCTAGTGGATGGTGTGATGTGCACTTGTAACTATGCTCTTACGATTATTTGTGGTTTCTCTCTATTTTGGTTTAAACATGATGATATATTTTATGTTTTCAAAGCTAACCATGCAGGGGTTTTATTAAACTTTTTGGGTCCTATGATATTAGTTGCTTTCCTACTGGGCTTTATAAGCTCACCCCCTATATCTCTCCCATTCTAGGAACCTAGTGACACGAATGTGGATAAGATGAATTATTGATGGAGCCAATGTGTTTAGCCTAGTTATATTTAGTGTGATAGTCCTATCTTTTGAACAATATATATGTATTTAATTTGGAAACTAATGGTCTGTATATCTAAATTAGCTATGTAATAGTTAGGAATGGAATGGTGGATGCTAAGTATTATTTTGAGTTTTTTATGACTTATTAAATTGAATTGTTTAGTGACTACATAACTGTGGGGAAATTATTGTTATATGTATAATGATAAATAATCCTTATTTTATCACTAATATTTTTATATATAATTATAGGAGTTATTCCATTGTTTTGACTTATAATTATAATACTATTTAATATAAACTAAAGGATCATTTATAAAGACTATTTTCCAACAAGGGTCAAAGTTTGACATTTGACCACCCAAGTTATGGATATTACAAATCTACCAAAGCCTAGGGCTCAGGTCGTGACACTGTCACTCCCTTACTGCGAAGAATAAACAGGCATTGCCAAGCCCTCTCTATTTTGACCTAGTGTGTTTGCTCTAGACCATCCCATCACTTATTCCCTACGGTGGCCTTGAGCCATAAATAGCAACTTGCTCCACAAAAGGCTCTTCATCAACAGTGGCGTCAAGATAGTTGTTTATGTGCAGCGATAGCATTCTGCACCAAATCAATATGGCACAATTGTAATTGAGCGTAGACCCAATAATGAGTTATGTGAAACTATTGGAAGCAATGGAATAAGACGAGTGAATGGTACAAACTATCATAGGCAAACCTTCGGCACTGGGATGGAAGTACTTTATCATGGGTAGAAACTTGAACAAATTGAATAGAAAGAAAGAAAGCATTTTTCTTGGGGTTGTCGAGTTATAATAATAGAAGCATATAGAAACAAAAGAATATGTGAGATAAAGTCAATAATACCAATTTTAAGCAACATGTTTTGTCTTACTTTACTTTTGTCTTTTGCTTAGTAATATCTCACAACTAAATATTATCAATAGTACGTCTAGTTGATTTACATTGATAATATTTTTTTTGTTTGGGTATATCTTTAGTTTATTTTTGGTACTTTGGTTGAATATATATTTCATTTTTGTTATTGTGTGCGTTGATTTTTTCATTGTTAATTTTTTGTTTATTTTACGTACATATGTAGTTGTTTTGATGTATATTTTGGGTTGAAATCTAGTTAATTTTTTGTTTATTTTACGTACATATTTAGTTGTATTCAGATATATTTTCAATTTATTTTTTACACTTTTTAACATGCAGGGATAAGTTTTTTGAGGTTATTTTTTTTTTATGTTTTTTAGTCTATTTTGGGATGATGCAATGAGTTGATGTCTAATTAATTTGTAATTACTTTTTCAACAATGTATTGCTATAGGATTGTTGTCTAGTTGATTTTATGTTGTTTTCCAACACTGTTTGTTGCGGGGTTGATGTCTAGTTGAAACTGTATTTTTATAATTATGAAACTTTAAAATCGTATTTTTGAACTTAAGTTAGTAAAATTGAAAAAAAAAATTAGGGGGTAGTAAAAATTTAAAAGAAAACATAAAAAATGTGTAATTACTAAAAAAAATCATATTTATTATTAATCATTTAATTTAAAATTAATCATGTTACACCCAGATTTTGAGACCCGAGATTGTGATATCGAAAGCTGAACTTGTAACCTGCGAGCTCGAAATATCGGAACCGCATGTGCATGACCCAGATGTCGAACCCTAGAGTCAAGATGGCAACTTCAAAGACTTTTTAACCTCGACGTTCTCTCTGAGCTCGAAAGAGTTAGCATCGGACTATGCCCGATGTCTAGTGTCTGCGGATCAAGTAGTCCGAGCCTGGCACGAGTATAACCTCGTAGTGGGACAGCCTCGTTGGCATCCACCCGCTCCGAGCTGGTCTTGCGGAAAGGTACCTAGCTCATTGTAACGCCCTGGTTACTCCAGAACAGTTACGGTGAACAGTGAACCAGAAATTTGACCCGCTACCCGAGTCCTTTGGTGAAAAACGTGATCTAAGTGTTAATATCAGGTTAGGGTAAAAAAACCAGTAAAAAGGAAAGGATACATTTCATTAAGTAAATAAACTATTCATGAGCCATTCAAAACGTTTACAAGTTGTTTACAATACAAAAGGGTCGCTATTGTTTCAAATTATAATATAATTCTCACAGACATGTATAAACATATTTAATGGCATAATTAAACAGTTATGGCCCTCCTGGCCTACTAATCCAGCCATTAAACCATATTAGGGAATCCGGGGCATTACACTCATAGCTTATCTATAGACTTTGACCAGTATGATGCTGATTGCCGACCTTGAAAAACTTAGTGGGTCATCTAATGAGACGTGGTCCTTGCATTCAAAAGATATTTTATTGTTGTAACTTCCCTACATTAAAGGGATATTAACTAGTCTTCAGGGGATGTTTCCTTGTATATAGGAGTTACAGAATTTAATGTCATTATTTCCATTAATAAATAGGAGTATCTTCCCGAAATATGTGGGAACGAAATCTGAGAACCCTCTATAAATAGAGAGGTCATGAACATTTGTAGGAAGAGGGATTTTTTTTATATCTTGAGAGAATTTCTGGATAATTCAACCCTGAAGAATTTCCTGAAATTTCCAAAGTCTTTATAAAATTGACTCGTGGACTAGGCAGAGTTAATTGCTGAACCACGTAAAATTCTTGTTGTTTTTCTATATTATTCATCTGCGCCATAGTTCCTGTTGTATAATTGGTCTATGTTTTAATTTGACGAAAAACGGCATCAACAGTTTGGTGCTTTCATTGAGAGCCTTAAGCAATACAATCCTCAATTAGCTATGGCCGTGAATGATCAGAATATTCCTGAAGAAAACTTTCCGCGACGCCGTGGGAAGCAGCTGATGACGAATCCTGAACATGAAGAGAGAAGTGAATCCTCCGATTCTCGAGGACCTCCAGCACCTCTGACTCTCAGGGATGATGAGGACATGTACTATAATCCCGAACGGTACGTCCCCATTATGGAACTTGAAAACCAACAGTTAAGAAAGCAGTTGGCTGAGGCCAAGAAGCGGAATGAGGAGTTGGCTAGGTTAGCCGCGGAGGCGCAGGCGGCTCAACCTCAACCTCTGCAGGAGAACCAAGCCCCACCTCCGCGGGACGTTCATGTTCCTCCCAGCAGGCCTCGTGGGTGACCTTAGAAAAACGTTGCCACAAGAAGAACGGAGCAACCTCCGCCACCGGCAGAACAACCTGCTCCCTCAGCAGAATAACCTGCTCCCTTGAGGCCCCGAAGAAACACTCGAGCAAGGGCTCCGGCCAACTCAACTGCAGAGTTACCAGCAGAAACTGGGAATAACCAAGCCCCTGCAGTGGCTTGGACTCAGATTCCTGGTAACACACAGAATGTTACAGAGTCAGCACGGGCGAACTTGAGACCATCCAGACCCCGAAATGGGTGGCAGCCACCGTCACCCATACGATTCCCTTCGTCGCTTATAAGATATCCCTCACCACCTCGAAGGAATGCTCAACCAACTCAGGGTGATGAGGAAAGGTGGGCAGGACAGAAACAAGGGAATAGAGAAGCTACCAGGGAACGGAGAGACGAGAAGCCAAGTGTCTCGATCTAGCGCTGCAGAGACGAGGCATCTTGACAAAAATCCATCTCGTAACAATCATGCAACAAGCCTCACTAGGGATGACTCAGGGGACACCAGATCAGCCAACGAGTATGATCAAAGACGTAGAAATACTAGAAACCAAATGGACCACCCGGCCTGCGGGAGCACCTGAATCAGAATCGGGGTAGTGATAATCCCTAGAATCCAAACCTGAGAGATCGCCTAAACGGGTGCAAAGATCCACTGCAAAGACGCAAGCCTGGAATTGTCATTAATGATAGCCAATTTCAGGCAAGAGCCCCGTAGACCCAGTTCAGGATAGAATTGATCAACTGGAAAGGTCATTTAGACTTTTGCAAAATGAGCGAGGTCGAAGTCGGGATGAGGATTCTGATGAGGAGCTCAAACCATTCGCTCCCCATATTTCCAACACTCCATTTCCTCAAGGGTTTCAGATTCCTCATGTCCCGCCTTTTGAAGGGAAATCCGACCCGTACAGTCATTTGAGTACATTTAACACCATAATGAGAGCAAGTAATGTGGGTTACGAGCTCAGATGCATGTTATTTCCAGCATCGCTTATAGGACCAGCAAAAAAATGGTTCAAAAAATATAAGAGACATTCAATCACTTCATGGGATCAGGTATCAAAAGATTTCAAGAAGCAGCTTAGAGCCATGATTGGGGTAAGACCCGAGGCATCGACCCTGACCAACGTTCGACAACAGCCAAGTGAAATGTTGAAGACCTACCTTACAAGGTTTAATATGGAGGTCGCCCGAGCTTGGGATGTAGACGACAGCGGTCATCTAATGGTCATCCAAGCTGGGGTAATGCAGAGAAAGCATGTGAGGTCCTTAACCGCGTTTAATAAACGAGCTCAGAGGTTTGTCAATGTATAATAGGTGAGGTCAATGCTGAATATGATCTCTCAGCCCATAACTACAACGATAAACATAAAATTTGCCTCGGTCTCGGCAGATCCATCAGCCTCGAAACCCCCTGCAGAAAACCCTACCAAAAGGAAGAAGAATGAAGGAAATAACCCTGAGGCGGAAGGGGAAAGAAGAAGAAAGGGGAAAGGTATTTCTCTGTGTAAAAGTATACATCAAGCTCAACGAGTCTCAGGATAATATATATCTGGCTAATGAAAACCAGGTCCCTTTCAGGCGTCCAGACCCCATGAGAAATCAGAAGTCCAAGAGAGACTCCGGCAAGTACTGTCGATTTCACAGAGATACTGGGCACACTACTGATGAATGCAGGCAGTTGAAGGATGAGATCGAAGGATTGATCTAGAGAGGATACTTTAGAAAGTATGTCAGGAACAAGAATAATAATCAGGCTTCTACTAGCCAGAGGGCAGCTACGCCGCCACCTGCTCAAAACAATAATTCCCGAGCTATAGAAGAAGATAGGCCCCCTCCGATTGATGGATAAGATGTGATAACCATCTCGGGTGGGCCTCATCTCGCAGGATCGGGCAAGAATGCCCAAAAGCAATACGTGAACGAGCTAAAAACTGGGGACGGGTCTCCTTACGAACCCGAACCTAGAGCTCCAAAATACCAAAACATTGAGTCTCATCCAATAACCTTTACTGAGGACGATGCGTCCCATGTTAAATTTCCTCATAATGACCCACTGGTCATCACTCTCCAGCTCGCGAATAAGAGAGTTCACCGAGTTCTCATTGATAATGGGAGCTCAGTGAATATTCTCTATAAAGACACTTAGAAAAGACGGGACTCACGCTTCGAGACCTAAAAGCTTGTGCAACGACATTGTACGGCTTTTCAGGAGAGGGGATTGCCTGTATGGGGACCATTGAACTCCCTGACACCTTAGGAGACTATCCAGTCTCAGCAACCAAGATGATGGAGTTTGTAGTAGTGGACCTGCCATCGGCCTACAACGTGCTGTTCGGGAGACCTACCCTATTAGAGCTGGGGGCAGTCTCGTCTGTAAGGCATTTGGCCATCAATTTCTCAACTTCTGGTGGCATCGGGGCGTTGAAGGGAGACCAGTTAGCCAGGAGGGAATGCTACAACATTTCAATAAGGGGAAAGAAGCAGGTGAGCACACAAGCGCTCGTTGTTATTCAGACTAAGGACGGGACAATCTTGGAGATAGATGAAGAAATCGATCCAAGAGTGGAGGAAAGAGATATTCTCAATCCATTGGAAGAACTTGAAGAAATTAGGCTCGAATCAAACCCCCTGAAAATGGTAAAGGTCGGTAAAAACCTCCACGAAGAAACCAAATAACAATTAATTAGATTTTTGAAGAAGAACCAAGATGTCTTCGCGTGGTCACATTCGGACATGATAGGAATAAGTCCAAATGTAGTTAGCCACGCACTAAATATTGATAAAAGCTTCTCGTCAAAGCAACAAAAGCGGAGACAACTGGAAGATGATAGAAAAAAGGACCTTAAAGAGGAAGTCAACAGGTTAAAAGCAAATCGATTCATCAGAGATGCCTTTTACCCCGATTGGGTACCCAATCCAGTCCTGGTCCAAAATCCTAATGGGACGTGGCAAACCTGCATTGATTACTCGGACCTCAATAAGGGCTGTCCTAAGGACTGTTTTCCTTTACCGAGGATTGACCAGCTCGTGGATGTCACGGCAGGGCATGGACTAATGTCATTCATGGATGCCTATTCTAGATATAGCCAGATTGCCATGCATGCCACTGACCAGGAGCATACGAGCTTCATAGCAGAGAAAGGGTTATATTGTTATAACGTCATGCCATTGGGACTCAAAAATGTTGGAGCCACTTACCAGGGGCTCGTGAACATGATGTTCTCCGAGCAAATAGGGAACAACATGGAAGTTTATGTTGACGATATGTTAGTCAAATTGCAACTTAACAATAACCATGTTGATGACCTCGAAGAATGCTTTGACGTGCTCCGGAAATATAACATGAAGCTTAACCCTCAGAAGTGTTCTTTCAGAGTATCTTCAGGAAAATTCCTGGGTTTCATTGTAAATGCTCCAGGAATAGAAGCTAATCCAGACAGAATCCAGGCCCTGATCGATATGCCTTCACCTCAAAAACACAAAGATGTCCAGAGTTTGACTGGTAGGATGGCGGCACTAAGTAGGTTTATATCAAAATCTATAGACTGTTGTCTTCCGTTTTTCAACCTGTTGAGGGGAGGCAAGAAATTTGAATGGACAGAGGAATGCGAGTTGGCTTTTCAGGAACTCAAGAAACACCTTGCAGAACCTCCTATCTTTTCAAAACCCATTACGGGAGAAGTTCTGTACTTGTACCTTGCTACGACCGAGCACACCATAAGCGCAGTACTCGTACGGGAGGAGGAAAAAGTGCAAAGATCGTGTATTACGTCAACAAAAGATTACTGGGGCAAAATCAAGACATACCTTGATGGAGAAGCTAGCTCTTAGCCTAATTCACTCGTCTCGAAAGCTTCGACCCTATTTTCAAGCACACCCCATCCATGTACTAACTGATCAACCACTAAGACAAGTCTTGTCCAAGCCGGAAGCTTCAGGTCAACTTCGTAAATGGGTCGTCGAACTCGGACAATTCGAGATCACCTACCATCCAAGGATGACCATAAGGGGGCAAGCCTTGGCAGACTTTATAGTGGAGTGTACTGGCATGGCCAACGATGAAGTTATAACCCTGGCCCACGAGCTGTGGAAACTTTACGTTGACGGGTCATCTAATAAAAATGGATCGGGAGCAGGAGTAATTTTGATCACCCCTGCAGGAAGCCGATTTCACTCTGCCTTAAGATTTGACTTCGACGCGTCAAATAACGAGGCCGAGTACGAGGCTTTACTGGTGGGACATCGCATAGCAAAGGAGCTCAAAGCTAAAGCAATACATTGCTACAGCGACTCCCAGCTAGTGGTTAACCAAATCTTGGGAGAGTACCAGGCTCATGGTACAAGAATGGCGGCATACTTACAAAAGGCAAAATCAGCATTAGAGCATTTCGAGTTCTATGCGATAGAATAGGTCCCCCAAGAATAGAACTCGAACGTGGATGCCTTAGCAAGGCTCGCTACCTCCACCGAGAATGACGTACTGAATGTCGTATCAATTGAACATCTCTTGGCACCCAGTATTGACGAGCCAGAATAGGAGGACGTATGTATGATCAATTCCGAGCCTACCTGGATGACTCCGATAGTTGAATATCCCGAGACCGGAATTCATCCAGAAGAACGGGCCAAGGATCGAAAGTTGATGTATCAAATCCCTCGTTATACCATTGTAGATGGAAGGCTATATAGAAGAGGATATTCCATGACACTACTCCGGTGTGTAACTCCACCCGAAGCTAAGAAAATCATGGAAGAAATTCATGAAGGGTTCTATGGAGACCATACTGGGGGGCATAGCCTGTCCAAGAAAATACAATTGAGATGTAAATAATACATCAAATCCCCATGATACTAAATAATTCTCAATAAAAATTCATTATTCTCAATGTAAATAATACATCAAATCCTCAATGTACATAATTCTTACAAGATAGAAAGAAAATAATACCCAACAACTTGAAGAATTTCTTGTTGCCTTGGTTCTGTTATATAATTGTCTTGGTTCTCTTAAATATCAAAGTAGAGTTATAGCCTACAATACAGAATAAACACCATTAAAGTCAAACCAAAACTATAATAAATAGAGAACTTGAGGTTGCACAAGAAATAAAAAGGATGAATGTGGTTTTCAGTCACAAAAATTATTTATATAAAAGTTGTATTTTTCTTATCAAATTTGAAAGCCTCATGCTACCGATCTTTATTTAGTCCCAAACGCTAATCAAAGTCAAGCAGCAGCCATAGCAGCATGCTTTGCAACTTTATCAATAAGCTCATCCTTCTTAGCTCCCGCAATCTTGTCAATAATTTTCCCTTCTTTGAGGAACAAAATTGTTGGCATTGCCTCGATTTCCCACTCCTTAGCAACATCCTACATGCATATAACAATATAAAAGGCACAAATGTCATCAGATTATCTTTTCTCTTTTCTAAATATCATCAAAACCCCAAAAATCAAACCTAAACCATAATTGTGTATGAACAAATTATCATAGAGACTACTACTAATGAGAGGCCTCATCTTAACTCCTTTGTTAGTATAAAAAAAAATGTTGTAGATTAATACTTGCAACTCATCAACATCAACTTTCAATAATATGTCACTTGAATTCTTCTTAGGTCGATGAGGATTGGGGCAATGACACGGCAGGGTCATCACCATGATGCAGTGAAATCAACCACTACATGTAAAGAATAAAAGAAGTTAAGAGCACAAACAAGAAAAATCGGCAAGAAATTTTGTATATTCTACTCAAAATTTACATATCAAAACAGAGCATTACATAAACATTAAAATAGGTAAACCCAAATCCACCAAATCATATCACCACAGAATAAATCAAGAACAAGTTTTGAGCTTTCAGAGATAACAAAGCAGGATGGGACAACCTTAATCGAAAATTTTCTCGGTAAGATCGTAATAGAGTCCTAAGCATTTCTTAAAAAAAAAACTCAACTCACACAAACAGAAAGAATAACATAAGAAAAGAAATAATATCAAAAGGTGAAACCAAAGTAAAGCTTTCATTTTTTTTTTCATTACCAGTTTCTTGGAGTCCTTTCCCTTCTGAAAATGGTCGAGCCCCGACCCCCCTGCCGCCGTCGACCACCTTCTCCTTTTATTCTTCTTTAGCTTTTGTGCTGCTGAGAAAAAATGACCTAGGATTGTGTCTATTATGATATTAGAGGTGAAGCCAAAAAATAAAATTGGACACCTATATAAATATTTTTATATACATCTTTGTTTAATAAGATGTGTTGGTGTAGTGGTAATGAGTACTTGATTTGGACGATGGAGGTTCGAAACTTGCTTGCTCCATTATATATTAATTGTTTTTAAATCAAAATTTTAAATATTATATGTGTACTATTTAATATCATTAAAAAGTTTCACAAATTTTTCAAATAATTTTTTTTAACTAAGACTTTAGTATTACAATTTAGTAATTAATATTTTTTTTATAAAATTAAATTAAAGTATTGTTACTCTTAATATCATAATTAATTTAAAATTTGATATAAAAATTATTATAAAAACAAAAGTTAATATTAAGAAAAATTTAGAAAAAAAAATCTAGTTTTAAAATTTTGTAATAAATACATAATTTTAATAAATACATATTTACATAATTTAGTTTATTTTTAAAATTTTATTATTCATTAATTATAATTTTTTATTTGAATTTTGGCGACATTTTATGACTGTCGGCATTGAACTTTTATTAACTGTCGATGTTGGGGTCAATAGCGACACATTTTAACTGTCGGTGTTGGGGTCAATAGCGACACATTCATTGGTCGAATTAACTGTCGGCGTTGGGGTCAATAGCATCACATTTTAACTGTCGGCATTGGTCTTGAATTAACTGTCGGCGTTGGGGTCAATAGAGACACTCAAAAGCAATGGTGACAATTATTAGCTGTCGGCGTTGGTCTCTATGCCTACAGATTTTAACTGTCAGCGTAGAGTCCCGCTAAGAAATTACAACAGTCAACAGAGTTGACTGTGGGTGTTAGGTGTCGGGAAAGCCCAGTTTTGTAGTAGTGTTATCTATAGACTTTGACCGATATGATGCTGATTGCCGACCTCGAATAACTTAGTGGGTCATCTGATGAGACGCAGTCCATGCATTCAAAAGATATTTATTGTTGTAACTTCCCTACATTAAAGGGATATTAACTAGTCTAATATACGCCCCCTGGTCTTCAGGGGACGTTTCCTTGTATAAAGGAGTTACATAATTTAATGTCATTATTTCCATTAATACATAGGAGTATCTTCCCGAAATATGTGGGAACGAACTCTGAGAACCCTCTATAAATAGAGAGGTCATGAACATTTGTAGGAAGAGAGATTTTTTTTTATATCTTGAGAGAATTTCTGGAGAATTCATCTCTGAAGAATTTCCTGAAATTTCCAAAGTCTTAATAAAATTGACTCGTGGACTAGGCAGAGTTAACTACTGAACAACGTAAAATTCTTGTTGTTTTTCTATATTATTCATCTGCGCCATAGTTCCTGTTGTTTAATTGTTCTACATTTTAAGTTGACGAAAAACTGCGTCAACAAATCAAATAATACTTAACACTTTTCTAAATTGTGAATAAAAATACCAAATTCAATTAGTTTTTATTTAACTACCTTAACAATAACAAATACAAATATAATTTAAAATCTGATATTATTTCTTTAAATATACAAATGGGATTTTTTTTTAAATAAAACATATGTTGATTTCTTCTCAATAATATAATAACATCAATTTTGAAAAATAAAAATAAATAACTTAAATAGTTTTCAAGAGACTAAAACAACATCAGCTAGTTTCTAATATCCAATCTCATAATTCTAACCCTCTGATTAAACCAACTTAATTAAGGAAGAAAAAATAACATACTTGAAGAGAGAGTGAGGGAGCTCATGCTGACAGAATAAAAAAAAATGTAAAATTATAAATAAAAATATTTATATAGATATATAATTAACAAAAACACACATATAAATACAAATCTGAAAAAAGATATATAAAAATATATATACATAAATATGTAAATATAATTATATATACTTGAAAAAAGAGAAATGAGTTGAGAGCGAGGGTGCCGAGATATAGTGGAGGGAGAAAGGGAGAGTGAAAATGACAGTCAGAGGGGTATTGAGGTTCGGGGGTGCTGATATGGGTCGGGGCATGTCAAATGGAGAGTTTGGGGGCTCTGTGTGGTAAGAGAAAGGTCGGAAAGGGGTGGTCTCGCAAAAATTTAGAAGAAAATTTTGGACAGGCAAAGAAAGAATGAGGAAGAAGACTGGTTTTTTTTTTTTTAATATATTCAGTATATTATTAAGGGTGACACATGTCGCCGCTAATACTTTTACAATAAAAAATAACTGCAAACTTCTCCCTCGTTTTTTCCACTGAAAAATTTAATTATTTTAAGAGTATTAGCAATGACATGTCACCATAATTTCTTTAAGCGTCGGCACTAAATCAGTTCTCAAGTTAAAATAAAATAAGACAAACACATTATTCAAGGCCACATGCTATTGTCCCAACATGCTATCACACAAAAAGTGTCGATCCTAAAAGTTTTTTTTTCTTGTAGTAATGTTATTGGGTCCTTTTGAGTACTATAATACCACTATGATGTAGTGGAAGCTTCTACAAGAAAGATACACAAAAAATTGATTAACAAAAGGTTTATATGCTCGTTCACTTTTAGGTCTCAAACAATGTGCATCATCAGTTAAAGTAATTGTCATCATGACTCATGATTCTGTAGCCTAACAGATGGAAAAGCATCAACTTAAAAGTTATGAAATAATTGATTAACTTATAGAATTAGATCAGATCTGCTTTTGTATAAAAGGGCGATGGCGAAAGCCTTAGCCTTACAAGTCACACCATAATCTTCAACATTTCATATCAGAACTCATTGAAAGAAACATATATATAAGTTTTGAACTTGGCTACTGTTTAAACAAAAATGCCGTCGTCCGATATTTGCAAGCTGGAGACTGACGTAGAAATCAAGGCTTCTGCTAAAAAATTCCATGACATGTTCAGGCATAAACCACACCATATCCACCATGCTAGCTCTGACAAGGTTCAGGGTTGTGACTTACTCGAAGGTGAATGGGGCCAAGTGGGGTCTGTCGTTTGCTGGAAATTCTTCTATGGTAAGACCAAACAATCTATATATATATTTAAATTTGTTGAGCTAATCTCTCATTTGCAAGTTGTTTTTCTTTTGTTTGTTGGGTTGTTTTTGTTTAAAGGTTAAAATATATGTTATATATGTTAATACATATTCATAATATTACTAAATAATTGAGAATCATATGTAGATATAAATACATTAAATATAATTAAATAAACGCTTGCAGAGGGGAAAGCTAAAGTGTCAAAGGAAATAGTGGAAGCCATAGATGAGGAGAAGAATTTAATCACATTCAAACCGATTGAAGGAGATCTTCTGGAACACTACAAGAGCATGAATTTCACAATTCAAGCTACTCCCAAAACTGATGGCAAGGGAAGCGTAATACACTGGACTATCGAGTACGAAAAGCGCCATGACGAAGTCCCAGACCCGCACCCCATGATTGAGTACCTCGAGGATCTTTCTAAAGATCTCGATGTTCATCTTCTCCAGGATATATATATAGCCAAACCACAAATCTAAAGCTGCAACGTTTATGGCCCTCTAAATAATGTAAGGTTTGAGTATATTTGTATAAATAGTTGGTCGTAATACGTCGTTTGGCATGATGATCTTGTTATCATGATACGTAATTACTTGCTATATATTGTTATCTCTATATGTGTATTTGAGTGTTCATGCACGTTTATGTTCTTGCCTTTATTTGGAAATATATTCCAGTACGTAACTGTTTACTTCTTTATGTAATTCTCTCTCCTAGCAAAAATGCTTCTCAGGCGTCAATTTTGGGAAGTTGGTTTTCTGCATAAGCTGATTTTACTTGTGTTTCTCTCATTGTTAGTCATTGAAAATCCATTATAACACAATCTCATAAGGACACTATAACACAGTGAACACATTGTTAACAAATATCTATATCATTATTATAACCTTTTATATATATAAATATACTGTACTATGCAACTTCCCAAAGAGAATGATATGAGCAGGTGAAAAGAAGAGGTTAAAATTTTGAAATACTGCTGCAAAGTAATTGGCTTGGGCCCCAAAACCCAAAAGCATTAACATAATAAATGCATACACATATATAATGCAACCTCCATTATTATAACATTACAATAATCAAAGTTTAAAACCCAAAACCATTAACAATTATAAACGAATACACGTACATAAGGCACGACGAGAATAGAGATAGAAGCGAAGCAAGAAACATGGAAAAGAGAATTTCATATTCATATCACACTTACATTATTATAACATTACAATAATCAAAGTTTAAAACCCAAAACCATTAACAATTATAAACGAATACACGTACATAAGGCACGACGAGAATAGAGATAGAAGCGAAGCAAGAAACATGGAAAAGAGAATTTCATATTCATATCACACTTACAATTCAAAGAAAAGTAGAGACTCTGAGATGATTGGAGAAATTCAGTGCTAGGTGACGTATCTTTTTAGCCCAACGATATGATAATGTGTCAATTATGAAAATTCCCAGAGAAAGAGTCAATCCAAAAACCCATAAGGAATTTCAAAGAAAGAATAAAAATAAAGTAAAATAAAGAAAAGAGACCACAGTTGAGATGATAGGAGAGAGTTTGGTGTCAACTCTTTTGGGTGCTGCGATTGAAATTTGGAAAAAGAACAAGAAAGAATTTAGGGGATTTTGGGTTTGAGTACACCGTTTATGAGAATTATAAAAAAAGTAATCGAATCGGGTGAGTACCCGATCCACTTGAGTAAAAAGCAGGATGAGTTAGTGCCTCACCCCTAATTATGCCCCAATTTTGTGATTGCTACTTGTATTGGTCTAACTAGAAAACATGACCGCGCATCTCACAATATAATAATTAAAAAATATATATTCTTAAGTAATTTTTTGGAAAATTATGTTATAGGGAGTCTTTTTCACTTTACTTATACAACATGCTCTTTATATGAACATGTGCTTTTTTTTATTATTATTATACAGTTTTTTATAATAAAAAGCCTAACTTATGAATAAATAAATTTATGTTTTGTGTAAGGATTAATTTGGCTAATGCTACACCCAAATTTCGAGAATGGAATTTATGGCCTCGAAATGTAGGCTCATAAAGTGTAAGCTCGAAATAAGCATGTATGCCACATCATCAGCATATATGTGGATTGAGTTTGGCAGTTTCACTTGGCATTAAGGTGACGATGATGGAATTGGTGAGCTCGGAGCTACATGCGGTCTCGAAGATGTTTCGAGGTTACAAGTTAAGCTTGAAGCCACAGCTGAATAATTGCAAGGATTCAACACTTGTATCAATTTCCTGGTTTGTTCTTATTGGCGACCGAGCACCAGTTAAGAAGGTTCGAGCTTAGGCATCAAGCTCGAAAGGATAAATCTTCTCCGAAGACTGAGTGCATTTTGAACCTTCATTAGAAGCTCGAGGAGGTGGATCTTCGCTGGTTGAGCTCAATAAAGTCATTGCCTAAGGACGAGGTTAACTAGAATGACGAGTTCGTGATGTGGGTCGACCTCGAAAGTGTGTAAATTATATGTTCGAGGTCGGTAATCCAGTTTGAACGCAGTTGTTGTTTGAAAATCCCTATTCCATGGGGATTTGTTCTAATCTGATAATAAATCCATATTATCATGGGATATTATGTAATTAATGCATTTATTTGTATTTATTTCAATTTTGAATTGTAACTTCTCAAAATAATAGGGAAGATATTTTGTAAACCAGTCTATAAAGAGACTGGAGAAATTCGTTGGTGGAAAGAGACAATTTGGTATAGGGAATACTATGCAAAAATTGCTTTGTAAAAGCTTTGAAAAAATTCCACCACTCAATAATATTGACTCGTGGACTAGGCAGATTTTAACTGCTGAACCACGTAAAATCTCGTATGTTTTATTATTTTTCCTAATTGTGTGTTTAGTGCTCCTCTAATTTAAGTTGACGAAAAACGGCGTCAACAGTTTGGTGCTTTCATTAAGAGCATTAAGCAAGACGTTAAACTGTTTGATCAAAAACATCCTAGATTATCAATGGCCGCCATAAGCAACACCAGCACTGGTGGGCGACCATTGCCCCAAATACCAGAGGAACAAACTCCTCACACTGAAGACCACCCATGTCGACCTGGGAAGTAGCACATGGCTGACCAAGGGCTTGAAGACAAAAGTGATTCATCTAATTCCGAGAGGTCGCCTGCTCCCAGGCCTGATAAGGATCTCTACTATAATCCAGAGAGATACATTCCTATGGTGGAACTGGAGAATTGCCAACTGTGCCAACAATTGGAAAAAGTGACAAGGCACAACGAAGAATTGGTCAGACAGACGTCTGAGGCCCAGGCACCACCCCGGAGGCCAAGAGGACATCCCCGAGGGAGATTGACCTACAGGAGAGCTAAGCAAGGGGCCCAGTAGGCTCAGGCAAGGCCTAGAACAAATCTTGGTGATGAATGCCCCAGAAGAAACACTCGTGCTGAGGTTACTAACAACCTGACTACGAAGCTGCCTACGGTAACAGGGAATAACCAAACTTCTCTAGTAGCACGCAACCCAAACCCTAAGACAGTAAGAATCAACCCAGAGCCTGTCTGGGCCAATTCTGGACAATCTAGGCCCAAAAATGGGAGGTCGCCACCATCTCCAATAAGACATCCGCCATCTCCAATAAGACACCCCTCACTAATCCAAGAGACCCCACAACTAGCACCACAGAGGCCTTCTCGCAGTGGCAGTAGAGATGGAAACCGTCTGGCCAGACTCGGACATAAGATCGAGAGGGAGGCTACCCGAGAACTAGGGCTCCCCAACTGTCGAGAAGCCATGTTTCGAGATCGCAAAAGGCTAGGGCGAGGAGGCCAGCGGATGACCCACCTCATAACCAGTGAGCCTCGCAGCCGGAAAGAATTGTTAGCTTCGTAAGCGGGAGCTCAAATTACACCCAGTCCGTAAGCATATATAATATCGAGGCTAGAAATTTTGGGAATCGTGGGAATAATCCTAACCTTCGGGATCACCTGAACCATAACTGGGGGCAAGCTAATCCCACAAACCCTAACTTACGCAACCATTTGAATGGTCGAAAGCAATTGACATATGGAAACCAGACATATCTCTAACACCCCATTTCCGCAAGGGTTTAGGATACCCCACGTAGCACCATTTGATGGGAACTCAGACATATGTAGTCATCTGAGTACCTTCAATACCATCATGTGAGCCACTAATGTTGGTTATAAGCTCCGGTGCATGTTGTTTCCAGCAACTCTTACAGGACCAGCGAAAAATTAGATCGAGAAATTTAGAAGACATTCGATCTCATCTTGGGATTAGCTAGCAAAGGAGTTTAAGAAACAATTCAAAGCCATGGTTGGCGTCAGGCCCGAAGCCTCAGCTTTGACTAATGTCAAACAACAGCAGGGAGAGTCACTAAATAGTTACCTTACGAGGTTTAATATAGAAGTGGCCTGAGCTCGCAATGTCGATGATAGTGGCCACCTGATGGTTGTCAGAGCTGGTATATTACCAGGAAGTCCCCTTTGGGAAGATATGCAAAGAAACCCATAAGGTCATTAACCGAGTTCAACCGAATGTCCTAGAGATTTTTCAATGTAGTAGAGGAGAACTCAACGTTAAACCTGACCTCTCATCCCATAACCATAACGACAAATGTTAACGGAGCCTCGACCTCGGCGACCTCATCAACGTTAAGACCCTCTGGGGATAACCCTTCAAAAAGGAAGAAAAATGAATGGAATAACTATTGGGGTTTTATGCCCTAATTAAAACCCAAATTCTTTGTAATCTCATTTTATTATCAATAAAAGAATAGAAATCATTTTTTGACTTGGTCAATCAGTTTGCTCACATGTTTTATTTTCTTGATTATTTGTTTAATATAAACTTCTATTAAATCTCGAGCATATAGCTAATCTTATTTATAGTGACGTAATCACAGTGGAATATAAATATGGTTATATGTTCAACATAAGTTATTCCTATAATTAGTCAGTGCACCGAATTTACACTGACTTGTCAATCCAAAATATGATTTACTTACACATTAGCAAAGTAGATAAGATCAGATGTATTTGCCACATTGGATAGGACCGATATTGACAGTGGATAAGATACGTAACATACCATTAATATCTATTCTAGTCATATCATATAGTTGACCATAGGATAATTCAATCTCAATTCTGAGTGGTTAGTATTCTAACTGATTTTATTATTTGAGTTTTTTGACTTGTTCATTACCAGCTTACCCTACGGACTAGCCCATACTTACATCTTGGGAACTCGGTAATATGAACATCTATAGCTTCTGATAAAAAAATGAAACGATGGTTTTCATTTAGTTTGGTTCAAGGTGTTAAATGATAGAGATCTCATTTCAGTAATTAAATTAGTTCACTAAAATATCATTTACAAGGAACTAAGTGTTTTAAGGATAAAATACAATGAGGGGTAAAACGGTATTTTAGTCCTATCTCATTGTAGACCGTCTATAGATGATTGAGTGACAATTATGGTTGTAACAATGGATAATTATTAGCGTATCTATATTTGTTATAAAGCATTCTATGTATTCAAGAGTGTAATTCCGAGTCTATAGTGGAGTCACGAGGAATTAATAAGTTAGTAAATTTATTTGTTAGATTTATGATAACTTATCGGAGCTTGATTTCATAGGCCCATGGTCCCCATTGTACCTTGGATAAAATCATCTAGATAGTCTCAATTAATTGATTTTATTATCAATTAGAACTATCAAAGTTGACCAGGTCAATTTTGGATACATTCACAGAGTTATGTAATTTTGAGAAAAAAAAGAAAAATTATAACAAATTTATTAATTAAGATAAATTGGTATCTAAATTAATAAATAAGTTTAAATCAAGGTTCAAATTATAAATAATTAATTTGATAAAGGATTAAAATAATTATTTAATTAATTAAATCAATAGAAAATAATACAGGCCTTGATTTTAAGTCCAATGGGCTTATAATCAAATGGGAAATTTCACGGGCCTAAAACCCATGATAATTTTGTCCTAGGGCATTAAAATGACTATTATTTTATTGATTTTTTTAATTAAGTTAAATGGCCTAATTGAGTCTATAAAAGGAGTGTTTAGAGACAAGTTAAAATACAAGTTTAATCACTGGCTTTCTAATAGTTTTAGATGCTCTCTAAAACACAAGTCATTTTCTAGCCTCTTTGATTATTTTCTCTTCTTCTTCTCTGTATCTATCTCATTTGTTGAGAATTCCTCACACTAGTCTAGGTGATTCTAAGGATACATTGGAAGGCTGTGAAGAAAATAGAAGATCGGTTCAGTTTCTTGATAATACTCTGCGACAGAGAGAATACAGAGTTAGAGAAACTGAAGGAATGACTCTTTCATTCCGTTGCGTATACTGTAAGTATTCTATTCTTTGTTTCTCTTTGAATTCAATTTTAGAAACATCTTTTAGGCTATCTCGTATTAATTTGTTTAATATTATATATACTTGAAAATAAATAAAGATCATGTATAAGTTTTTCCTAACAACTGGCATCATAGCCTTTGGTAATCTTTATTTTCATGCATGAACATGTTTAAAATTGGATTATTTGATATGTTTGAATAAATGGATGGTTTTCATGTTTTTATGAAACATATTGATTTTATATGAATTTTAGCAATATTTAGGTTATTTTGTTGTGTTTTCTATGCTATTAATTTTTATATATGCTTTATTTTGTGTAAAACATGTTAAAACCTCGCACGCCACCCGCGCGCACTCGCGCGCGCCCACACACACTAACCACGGTGAACAGTCACAGGTAATATTCATCCAAAAAAATTTTAATTTTTTTTAAATTAAAGAAAATTAAAATTGTGGATATTTATTATTTATAATCAAAGCCAAAAATATCATATTTGTTATGTATTTAAAATTGTTTTTTAAAAATAAGATATTTTGTTAGTTGAGATCTAAATAATTAGATATTTTCTACAAAGATTCAAATTCAAATTTAAAAATAGACTATCAACTTTATTTAAAAAAATTTAATATATTAAAATATTATAATTATGATATAAGATATTTAAGATATTTTCATTTAAATTATTGATTTTTTTTATTAAATCTTTATTTGAAAATACAAATATATTTTTTATTTTATAGTTTTTGATATTTAAATTATTTGAAATTTGAATATTGTTAGTTAGATATTTTTATGGATATTTGAATTTGTTGAACTATTTTGAGATATTTTAGGGTTGTTATAAATATTTAAATTTGATTTTTTTTAAATGGTTAAAATATTAGCTAATAGTTGTAACGACACAAGATATTTTTGGAAAATAGTGAAGATGTTGATTTTAAATTTTAAAATTGATTAAATTTTGAAAAATATCATTTTTTCAGCCAATTGATAAAATATTTTTTTAATAAATGGGATTTAAATTAACTTTGGTAATTGTTGATAAATCCTATTTAAATTAAATTAATATTTTTTTATCAAATTAACCTAAAACCAAGTTGATTGTTGATAAATGAAATTTAAATTAACTATTGTTAATTGTTGATAAATTTCATTTAAATTGACTTATTTTTGTAAAACAATTTAATTAATTTGAAATTTTTTTTGATAAATTCTAGATAATTAATTGTGGTATTTTTGCAAATGAAATAAATTATGTATTTTTGCGTAAATTCATAAAATTGCTCATATAGTAACATGATTGGCCCATCCAATTATAACAGGTCTATTTGCACTATATGTGATATTTTTGCAATTGGGCTTAAATGCATATAATGGCCCATATGTTTGTTAGATATATGGTATTTTGCCAAATAAAATATTCATAAAATGATAAGTTTTATTTGGGCCCATTAGAAAATGTAAAGTTTAAATTCCTCTATTGTGGATGATTCCACTTGTGAAGGCCCATTTGATTTGCATGACTATAGTAGGCCTAATCAGTTACTAACAATTAATAAAACTCCATTTTTTCTAACATAGCTCATTTCCAATTCTCAGAAGGTTTAAATTCTTGTCTTTTGGACCTTGTATGGAAGATAGGGGGCCTTTATAGTGGGAACGACATACTGGACCCAGCCCTCCTCCATACAAGCCCAATGGTTAAGGCCCATTTACCTGAGTTGGACTTAATTGTATAGGTTCATTATATTAGTTAAACCTAAATATTGATTAGCAACAAATTAATTCTAAATTAATTGAATTTGTTTCAATGTGACACTTTAGAATTCATAGGAAATTATAGGATTTTTGTTTTAAAAAATTTAATCTGTTTAATGTTTTTTGGGAAAACCATAGTCATTAATTTTCTAAAAATAAATAATGAAAATACTATATTTAATTTTATAATGAGCTTATTTTTAGAATTTTATTCAATCTCCACCGTTGGTTTAACATAGTCAATAGCTAAATGGTGCCTCGAGGCGCTTTGATTCGTCCCCCTACGGAAGGTGTTCATGGGTTATTTTGACAAGGTTAGATTTCGAAAGATAGATAATTATAGATCAAATTCTACTAGACTCACCCCTACGGTGACTAATAGGACTAAATCTATGATTATTGAAACTGTGGGTCTAGCTCATAAAATAAGAGATTTTTTAATCGAATAGAAGGTTGTTAATAGTAGTGTAAATTATTAAATGAGATTACAACTCTATTTAACTAATGGTATTTTTGACTCTCGCCAACCGGAACAAGGATTTCATAGATTAGTTAAAAACCTAAAGATATAGAGATATAATAGGTTTTGATATTTTTTCTCATATCTTACATATTTTTGGTATATGTTGTGCTATTTCTTGAAATATGTGTGAATAGTAGTTTTATTGAGCAAATGCGATTGATTTCTATTTTATTGGTAATTTGTAGTTTTAAGTTAAGTAGTGTCTACTCCTATCCTTTCTCAACTTTCGATGGAGAAACTCACTGGGGAAAACTTCCTTAATTGGAAGAAGAATATCAACATAGAGTTTATTGGTGACAACTCCGAGTTCGTCATAATTGAGGAATCACCAGAATGAGCTTTGTGTCTGCACGTTCTTGATTGCACCATAAATGTTTGGATAACACCGTCTCCACACGTACGTGATGGCACCGTGAATTCTCGGATGGCACCGTGTCTGCACGTTCGTGATCAACTCAACTATGGTTTGATGCAGCTCATGAACGAGCTTCAAACTTTTGAGCCTATCATGGGTGGACCTAGTAAAGGAGGAGAAAATAAGACTATTAATGTTGCTGTTGATCTAGCTAAGGTTGAAGCTAACCCGGCTTCGTTTTCGAAAGCTAGAAACAAGAGGAAAGGTTGATAAAACAACAACCCCGAGCCTGCAAAGGCTGCAAAGATGAGTGCACAACCACGTGCACAGACGCCTAAGGGGAAGAACATGAAAAATAAGAAAGGTAAAGATAAATGTTTTCACTGCAAAGAGAAGGGGCATTGGAAACGAGATTGCCCCCAATTTCTAGCAGCGAAAAAACAAAGGTAATGATTATAGTTCATTTATCTTAGAAACATGTGTTTTAGAGAATGATAAATCCGTCTGGATTATTGATTCTGGATCTACCAACCATGTTTGTAACTCTTTATAGCTTCTTGAATCATGAGAGGAAGTGAACGAAGGTGGCTTAAAACTTAGAGTTGGGAACGGAGAGTTCGTTGCGGTCCAAGCTAGAGGAAGAACTCGTCTGAAGTTTGGAAATAAATTTTTAATATTAAAAGATGTATTTTTTATTCCGAATTTTAGTAGAGATTTAATTTCAGTTTCCATGTTGCAATTAGAACAATTTGTTATCACTTTCACAAGTTCTAATATATCTATTTCCTTCAATGGATCACAATTGTGTATTTCATTTTTTGGAAAACGGTCTTTATATTCTATGACCTAACGAACCCCTCGCTCTTAACAATGATTTACTCAAAGTACCTAAACCTAGTACCAATAAACGGCAAAAGACAGATAACGATAACATGACGTATTTATGGCACTTGAGACTAGGTCACATTAGCTATGATAGGATTCAAAGACTTACAAAGGATGGACCTTTGAGGGAACTCACATTAGGTGAACTACCTGTCTGTGAATCTTGTCTGTAAGGCAAGCGTCCATTCTCTACAAAGAGTGATAGGGCCAAAGAACTACTTGTTCTTGTGCATTCAGATGTTTGTGGACCATTGAATGTACAAGCCAGGGGTGGTTTTGAGTATTTTGTCACTTTCATTGACAATTACTCTAGATACTCATGTCTTTACCTAATGCATAGGAAATAAGAAGCATTTTCAAAGTTTCAGAAATTCCTAGCTATGACTAAGAACCAATTAGGTAAAACGTTAAAGATCTTGCGATCTGATAGGGGTGGACAATATTTGGATATGCAATTCCAAGATAATTTAACTAAACTTGGGATTTTATCACAACTTACTACCACAGGTACTCCGCAACAAAATGGTGTAGCGGAACGCCGGAACAGAACTTTATTGGAAATGGTTAGATGCATGCTTAGTTACTCAACTCTACCAACTTCGTTCTTGGGACATTCAATTGAAACCGCGAATGACATTCTCAATGTTGTGACGTCATTTATGGCAATGACATTCATAATGGAAAGTTTGATGAAGTCATTTATATGGATCAACCAAAAGGATTTAAAGTATCTGGACAATAAGGAAAAGTTTGCAAGTTGAATAGGTCCATCTATGGACTTAAGCAAGCTTCTCATTCCTGGAATCTTAGGTTTGATGAAATAATCAAGGCCTATGGCTTTGAACAAAATATTGATGAGCCCTGTGTTTACCAACTAGAGGCAAATCAAATAGTGGTATTCTTGGTTCTTTGTGTAGATGATATCTTACTCATTGGAAACAATGTTAAGAAATTATCAGATGTGAAGAATTGGCTGAGCATTCAATTCCATATGAAGGATTTGGGTGAAGCAAGTTATGTTCTAGGTATCCAGATCATCAAGTATAGAAAGAACAGACTCTTTGCTCTATCTCAAGAAACTTACATAGATAAAGTGCTTGAACGTTTCTCAATGACAAATTCCAAGAAAGGGCGTCTACCGTCCCGCCATGGAATTCATCTTTCAAAGAAGCATTCTCCTCAGACTCCTGAAGAGGAAGATGCAATGAGAAAAGTTCCTTACGCATCTGCAGTTGGAAGTCTAATGTATGCCATGTTCTGTACTAGACCAGACATCTGCTATGCAGTGGGAGTAGTGAGCATGTATTAGTCAAACCCAGGACCAGAACATTGGATAGCAATTAAGCATATCTTGAAGTATTTGAGACGGACTAGGGATTATATGTTAGTCTACAAGGCTGGTGTTCTGAACCCTATAGGCTACACCGATTCAGATTTTAGACTAATGTCGATGACAGGAAGTCTACTTCTGGAATGGTGTTTACTCTTTGGGGTGGAGCTGTGATTTGGAGAAGCGTAAAGCAGTCTGCAATCTCAAATTCCACAATAGAGGCTGAGTACATAGCCACGTCAGAAGCAACTAAGGAAATAGTCTAGCGAAAGAAGTTCTATTCGAATCTTGGTGTTATTCCAAAAATGGATAAACCGCTTGTGTTGTTTTGTGACAATACATGAGCGATAGCCAACTAGAAAGAACATCAAAGTCACAAGAGGAGTAAGCATATAGAAAGGAAGTATCATATTATTCGAGAATATGTGGCCAGGGGAGATGTGAAGGTTATGAAGATTGCAACTGAAGACAATCTTGCGGATCCATTTACAAAGACACTACCAGAACCTACATTTGATAAGCATATCAAGGAAATTGGATTAGTAGAATTAAGGCATTAGTTTCAATTAGTGCAAGTGGGAGTTTGTTGGGGTTTTATGCCCTAATTAAAACCGAAATTATTTGTAATCTCATTTTATTATCAATAAAAGACTAGAAATTATTTTTTGACTTCGTTAATCACTTTGCTCACATGTTTTATTTTCACGATTATTTGTTTAATGTAAACTTCTATAAATCCCAAGCATACATCGAATCATATTTATCGTGATGTAATCATAGTGGAATATAAATATAATTATATGTTCAAAATAAGTTAGTCCTAAGATTAGTCAGTGCACAGGATTTACACTGACTTGCCAATCTACGATATGATCTACTTACACATTGCAGTGTTATGTTTTATCCAGAACATTAGCAAAGTATATAAGATCGAATGTATTTGTTACATCGGAAAGGACCGATATTGAAAGTTGATAGGATAAGTAAACATAATGTTATTATCTATTCTAGTCATATCATATAGTTGACCATAGGTCAATTCAATCTCAATTATGAGTGGTTAGTATTCTAAGTAATTGTATTATTTGAGTTCTTTGACTTGTTCGTTACCAGCTTACCCTACAGACTAGCCCATACTTACATCTTGGGAACTCGGTAGTATAATTGAGTGGGAGTGTTAATCATAGATATGAACATGTATAGCTTCTGATGAAGAAGTGAAACGATGGTTTCCTTTTAGTTTGGTCCATGGTGTTAAATGATAGAGATGTCATTTCAGTAATTAAATTAGTTTACTAAAATATCATTTACAAGGAACTAAGTGTTTTAAGGATAAAATACAATGAGGGGTAAAACGGTATTTTAGTCCTATCTCATTGTAGACCGTCTATAGAGGATTGAGTGACAATTATGGTTGTAACAATGGATAATTAATAGCATATCTATATTTGTTATAGAGTGTTCTATGAATTCAAGAGTGCAATTCCGAGTCTATAGTGGAATCACGAGGAATTAATAAGATAGTAAATTTATCTTTTAGATTTATGATAACTTATTGGAGATTGATTTCATAGGCCCATGGTCCCCATTTTACCTTGGATAAAATCATCTAGACAGTCTCAATTAATTGATTTAATTATCAATTAGAATTATCAAAGTTGACCAGGTCAATTTTGGATAGTTTCACAGAGTTATGTAATTTTGAGAAAAAAAGAGAAATTATGACAGATTTATTAATTAAGATACATTGGTATCTAAATTAATAAATAAGTTTAAATCAAGGTTCAAATTATAAATAATTAATTTGATAAAGGATTTAAATAATTATTTAATTAATTAAATCAATAGAAAATAATACAGGCCTTGATTTTAAGTCCAATGGGCTTATAATCAAATGAGAAATTTCACGGGCCTAAAGCCCATGATAATTTTGTCCTAGGGCATTAAAATGGCTATTATTTTATTGATTTTTTAATTAAGTTAAATGGCCTAATTGAGTCTATAAAATGAGTGCTTAGAGAGAAGTCAAAATACAAGTTTAATCACTGGTTTTCTGATAGTTTAGATTCTCTCTAAAACACAAGTCATTTTCTAAGCCTCTTTGATTATTTTCTCTTCTTCTTCTCTGTATCTGTCTCATTTGTTGAGAATTGCACACACTAGTCTAGGCTATTCTAAGGATACATTGTGAAGAAAATAGAAGACCGGTTCAATTTCTTGATAATACTCTGCGCCAGAGGATACAAGAGTTAGAGAAACTGAAGGAAAGACTCTTTCATTCTGCTGCGTATACTGTAAGTATTCTATTCTTTTTTTTCTCTTTGAATTCAATTTTAGAAAAATGTTTTAGGCTATCTCGTATTAATTTTTTTAATATTAGATATACATGAAAATAAATAAAGATCCTATAACGCCCTACTACCTTAGAGTCGTTACTAAGTGAGTTTAAAATGTGCAATTAACTCGCTAAACGGGTTTCTAGAACAAAAGTGTGACTAAGAAAAAGTTAAGGCTGTAATCTTTGAAAATACTCTATTTCATTGAAAATTCCAAGTGTCTTATGTTTGGGATCCCAAAATATGGTTTATAAAAACATTTACAACTCAAAATAGATTTACAGATAATTAACCATCAAAATCACAGTTTAATACATCCATTTCTCAAAATGCCCCCAACCAAAGCAGTCGGGCAGGCCAAACATGTATGTGCCGCTCCATGCTCTCCGTACTCATGGCTGGTTGACCTTTTCTTTGCCCTTACCTGTAACACAGAGTACCCGTGAGCCAAAGCCCAGCAAGAAAACTCATTCAGCACATAACATATGCATATTTTATACTCAACATATCAAATAATCCACAGATAAACAGAAGCGTTACCAAAGCCTGGGGTCTCGGTTCTCACCGTAAAGATATCCCATGTATCCATTGAGGTCTCACCATAACAATAAGCACTCCATGTGCTAAGTGTTATTCCCGGCCCCACTGCCGTTCTCGGTCCTTCGCCGTTCTCGGCCCTTCGTAGTTCTTGGCTCTTTTTCCGTTCATTCAACTATAACCACATATAGCATAACTCAAAAAACATTCAAACATATAATGGTTCAATCAAGGGCTATGCTCTAACATATAATTCAATCTAGGGCCGTGCCCTACAACAACACTATGGGCCCATGGCTTGCTCTACGGGTACTACAGTTTTCTTACCTGTATCCCGAGCTTCACAGTGCACCAATGTCACGAGCACGGTCCTCTATCCCGAGCTTCTCCGACAACCTAGTCACAACACATATAAAACACCCTTTAATACTAACCAATCCAAAACCACTTCCCGGGACCAATCCCATACTCTCGGGACCTCTGATTTCCCAAAACAATGCAACGGAAACATCCCCCGAGCCCCCGGGACAAATGCCCAAAAATGCAAAATTTCCTTGTCCTGAAAATAGCCTAGAGCCGTGGCGCTACCATTGAGGGCCGCGGCGCCAAGAAAGTCAAAAAGTCGCTCAGCTCCTGATATAGCATCGCGCCGCGGCGCCAAAGAATAGGGCCATGACGCCCCTTCGCGAACCCAGAATTTTGGGTTTTCCCCTGCATTTTCCCCGAGCCAAAACACCTCAAATCCAACCTAAACACATACCTAAACCCCAAAACAAATTTAAAACCACAAATGAACTATCTAACAACCTATAAACACCAACAACAAGCTCAATCACACAATCACACCCAAAATCCTATCTTTGGTTTCAAATTTCAGAAACTTAAACTATAGCTTTTAAAACTTAAACCCAGGCTTGAGAATTGTAAACCATGCTTCCAAATTTTTAAACCACATTAGATACCAAAATTCAAAGATGTTTAAAACTCTTACCCCAATCAAGAATTCAACTTGGAGCTGCTGTCCTAATCAAATTCCAAGCTCAATCACAAACTCAAGTTGAACCTAACCTCAATCATCCCAAGAATTCACCAAACAAAACACACAACTCAATTCTCAATTCCATGATATTCTTAACTGAATTCCACAACATATACACAAAATTTCCTTACCTCAATATGTTGAATAATCCTCTAAGTTTCCCAGCTTTAATCCCCTTCTTGATCCCAAGAGACTTTCCCTTCCTCCTTTCCTTCTTGCCCTTAGTTTTCCCTTTTCTCCTCTAGGTTTTCTTCCAATTTCCGCAAATTCAGAATATGACTAAGTATAAAACGTAAAGGACCCCTTTTTCCTCAGCTGAAGGTTTCTATATCCTGCCAAAAGACCATTTTGCACCTCCATGTAATTCCTTTCATAACTAAACCTTAAGGGTATTCTTATCATTCACCTTTCTTACCAATCTACCATCTTTCCCATCTAAAATCTGTTACTCTTAATGGTCACCAATGGTCACTCAAGTTACTAAATTACCATTAACCTTTAACTGACAAACTCAAAGTACAAAATTCCCAAAATACCCCTAGGCTCCTCCTGAGCCGGGTATTTAATCCCGTTGTGACTTTTAAACTAATTAGCTCCCTAGGACCGTCTCGGCACGTGCATCACAATATTATCACCACTTACACGTGGTATTAATCATATAATAAATTTATTACATTTACGCCCTCAGCGGGCTAAAATTACCAATTTACCCGTAACAAGCAAACGGGGCCCACATGCATATTTAATCCACCTAATCATGCATTCTAATCACATATTCATTTAAATTCATATATTAACATGTTAATACACTTATTGCCCTCTAGGCACGCTAATCAAGGTCCTAAACCTTATTAGCAAATTACGGATGTTACAACTATTCCCTCCTTACAAGAATTTCGTCCTTGAAATTACCTGAATAACTCGGGATGCCGCTCCCGCATATCAGACTCAAGTTCCCATTTCGCCTCTTCAACCTTGTTGTTCCTCCACAACACTTTAACCAAGGCGATGGTCTTGCTCCGCAAGACTTTGTCCTTTCTATCAAGGATCTAAACGGGCTTCTCCTCGTATGATAAATCCTGATCCAGCTCCAAATTCTCATAGCTCAACATGTGAGTAGTATCTGATACATATTTCCAAAGCATGGATACATGAAACATGTTATGAACCCCTGATAGAACTGGAGGCATCACTAATCTGTAAGCTACCCCTCCAACTCGTTCTAGAACCTCGAAGGGGCCAACAAACCTGGGGCTCAGCTTGCCTCGAGCACCGAATCGTTTCACTCCTCTTAGGGGCGAAACCTTAAGGAACACATGATCACCGACCTGAAATTCCATGTTCTTGCGTCTCAGGTCTGAATAACTCTTTTGACGACTCCGGTAGGCGAGCATACGGGCTCTAATCTTCTTAATTGCCTTTTTGGTCCTCTGAACCATCTCTAGACCTAGATATCTTCTCTCACCTATCTCATCACAGTGTATCGGTGATCTTCACTTCCTCCCATACAGCATCTTATACGGAGCCACTCCAATAGTCGCCTGATAACTATTGTTGTACGAGAACTCAATCAAAGGGAGATACTTACTCCAAGATCCCCCAAAATCTAACACGCATGCTCGTAACATATCCTCCAGTATCTGAATCCTCCTCTCAAACTGCCCATCTATCTGAGGATGATAAGCAGTACTGAACCGTAGCTGTGTGCCCATTGCCTTCTGGAAGCTCTCCCAAAACTTGGAGGTAAAGGTTGGGTCCCTGTCGGATACTATCGACCTCGGAGCCCCATGAAGTCGAACAATTTCCTTTACATATAGCTCAGCATACTACTCCACAGTATAAGTTGTTCTCATAGGTAGAAAGTGGGCAGACTTAGTATACCTATCCACAATCACCCACACCGAGTCATGCAAGCCCACGATCTTTGGTAATCCTACCACAAAGTCCATGGTAATATCTTCCCATTTCCACTCGGGAATCCCTAAAGGCTGCAATAACCCTGCTGGCCTCTGATGTTCAACTTTAATCTGCTGATAGGTTAAGCACCTAGCCACATAGTCCACCACATCCCTCTTCATGCCAGACCACCAATACAAAACTCTCAAATCTTGGTACATCTTTGTGGTACCTGGGTGTAAAGAGTATGGAGTTGTATGAGACTCATCCAGAATCTCGTGTTGAATATCTGAATCGATCGGAACACAAATATGTCCCTTATACTTCAAGAAGCCCATCTCTGAGATAGAGAAGTCCTTAGTCGTTCCAGCTAGGACATTCTCCCCACGTTCAACTAACTGGGGATCCCTTCCCTGTGCTTCCTTAATCCTCTCAAGGAACGTTGACTGAAGAGTTATGTTGGATAACCTACCAACCACTAACTCTATATCAGCTATGGTCATCTCCTCTGCTAATGTGTCTGATACCTGTCTCTATACCCGCTATGCCAGGATCTTCAACTCCTTTAACTTTCCTGGAGCCATTCTGTAGGGTGCCTTGGACATTGGCTCTGCTCCCGATGCCAATTCTATGACGACTCTATCTCCCGCTATGGCGGCAATCCTGGCAAATCTGCTGGTAATAAGTCGGGGAACTCACAGACCAATCTGGTTTCATTCGGTCCCACCGATACAACTCTAGTGGTATCTACAACACTTGCTAGGATTCCTATGCAACCTTCCTGCATCAGCTCACTAGCCCTCAATGCTAAGATCATAGGTACCTGCGGTCCATTCACCGTCCACACAAATACGAAGGGTACCTCGCCTTCTGGTTCAAAAGTCACCATTCGTCTCTTGCAATCAATCGTTGCTCCATACCTCGTTAACCAATCCATCCCTAGTATCATGTCAAAATCATCCATGTCTAGTTCAACCAGATCAACAAACAATTCCCTACCATCTATCTCTACTAGTAATGCTCTAATCCATCGCCTAGAGACTACCAGTTCTCCTGTTGGTAACAAAGTCTGAAAACCCTTAACATACACAATAATAGTCTACAAAGCTAGTCTATCACTCTAGCAGATATAAATGAATGGGTAGCCCCTGAATCAATCAATGCAGTATACAAAGAACCAACGCTAGAGATCTGACCTGTCACAACTGAGGGACTGGCCTCCGCCTCAGTCTGAGTCAAAGCGAATACCCTGGCAGGAGCGAGACTGACTCCTTGCTTTGGCTCCTCTTTCTTTGCTTGTCGGCAGTCTTTCTTAAAATGGTTTGCACTCCCACAAATAAAACATGCCCTAATCCGGAACTCGCCCTGATGTCATCGTCTGCATCAAGGACACATCAGAAAACTCCTCCAGTTGTCACCTCCGTCCTGACGGCCACCAATAGAACCTCGTACCCTCCTATCAGAACTAGGAGGAACAAATGAATCTAGAACCCTTCTTTTCTGCTCACTAGGGCCACTGCCTCGACTAGACCCAGCAAAAGGAGGCACCGTCCTCCTAGCATCGCGCCTAACAGCGCTATCTTTCCATATCTGATCCTCAGCCCTCTCCGCAGTAAGGGCCTTATCCACTACTTGAGCATAGGTAGTAGTCTCTGAATTCAAGATAATATTCATGTCACGGGCGATCATCACATTCAACCCCCATATAAACCTATCTCTCTTGGCTGCATCTGTTGGCACTAAGTTTGGTGCAAACTTCGTCAATCTATCAAATCTCAGGGCGTACTTAGTAATTGATAACCTGTTCTGGGTCAGGTTAATAAACTCCTCAACCTTCGCAGCTCGAACTGATACACTGTAGTATTTATCATTAAAGATACTCTTAAATTCTTCCCAAGTCATAACTGTAATATTCCTCCGCTGACTCACTACATCCCACCAGATGCGGGCATCCTCTCTAAGCATGTAGCTAGAACAAGCTACCCTTTCATTTCCTTCAACCCTCATGAAATTTAAGATTAAGGAAATCATATTCATCCACTACTCGGCCCGCAGTGGGTCTGATCCACCCTCAAAGGCAGGAGGTTGCTTCTTTCTGAATCTTTCGTACAGAGGTTCCCACCTGTTCTCAACCACAAGCTGAACCGACACTGGCGCTACACTCTGCTGAATCGGCAACCCAGTGACCTGTGAAGGGCCCTGCTGCCTCAACTGATGAAGTTCTTCTTCTGTTCTCTGCAATCTAGCCTCCATTTCGGCTAATATCTGTTGCCAGTTATGTGGGGCTGGTGGAGAGTCCTGTCCCTAACTGTCGTCCTCGACTCTACTGCCGCGGAGTCGAGATGATTGTCGAGGCATTTCAACTATATGCCTGCAACTAGCGACGCCGCTCATCGGACAAGATCACAGAATCCAATTTCTTTCCCCCAATCACAACAGTTAACCATGACCAACAATCATGATAACATTCAAATAGCATATAACACACAACAGGCCTTGCCCTGGCATCACGCATATGTTAACTCATTCATCATGCTCTTTATAAACTAAGCAGGCAAACAAGGCATTCATACACATATTCAAGCATAATAATTAACCATACCAATCAACCCTAAGTCGATCTTTTCAATGACAGCGAGCGTACATGTTCAGTCAATCTCCAGAACCAATAAACCTTGGCTCGCTCTGATTCCAGGTTGTAACGCCCTACTACCTTAGAACCGCTACTAAGTGAGTTTAAAATGTGCAATTAACTCGCTAAACGAGGTTTTTAGAACAAAAGTGTGACTACAGTTTTCTTACTTGTATCCCGAGCTTCACAGTGCACCAAAGTCACGAGCACGGTCCTCTATTCCAAGCTTCTCCAAAAACCTACACTACAAGAAAAAACAGTATTCATAACACTTAAAAACTACTAACCAGAGCTATTGATAACACTTCTGAAAATGCTAACATAGCCCTTGTTATTAAAAGGCCACTGTTTTCTATAACAGTATTTGAATGTTATGTTCGGTGTTATCTTAAACTATTCAATAACACATTTTTAGGTGCTATAATATTCAAATAATAACTTTTAGATAGAGTTTTGATTATAAATTTGAAGTTTAATCTTATACTTTTTTCATAACACTTTTCAACTGTTACATTTGATTATTTTGATAACATTTTAAATCGTAACATATAGTAATAAAATTTTAAATTTTATTTTGATAAGTGACTTATATGGTTTTTTTTTTAATTAAAAGATTTTCATTATTGTATTTTGATAAAAAAAAATTCAAAATTAATCATAAAATGTAATTCTCAATAGATTGATAAACCATAAGTATTACATTAAACAATAACTAATTCAAACCATGAATGTGTCTACTTCATGAGATCTTAGTTCTAACTTAAGTTTGAAAGCATAACATAATAAAGTTTTATAATCTTGAACAATTTTTACTTCAAAAATGAAAAATAGAAACATTACAAGATACACAAAAGTAAACCAAACTTGCTCCATCCTTTAATTCATCATCCTTTGTGCACTTGTCTTTGTTGTGAGTCCATTTGCTTAGCTACAACAAAATTTAAATAATTAATGCTTCAACTTAAAGTTATAGTAAACTAAAAGAGTACATAAAAAAAGTTAATTACCTAATTATAACTTTATCAGCTGACCATGCAATTATATATTATAACTTTATTTTTCATCTATCTTGTGTTTAATATAAGAAAATAAAACCTAATAAGTACCAAGAATTTGAATAAATGTTTATGACAAACAAAAGTCAGTTGTCATCGAGACAGTACGTGAGGCCTGAAGCATCAGACTGTAAAGAGGCCTCAATAGCAGCATCATTGTATTCAGTAACAGTAGAAATTATTGGCTGGGTCTGGGGTGGAGTAAAGAATGGTACACTGCTCTCTTCTCGAGGTGGGAATTCAACTCCAGCAGCCTGTGATATATATTTATACATAGATTACTTAGATTACTTTATAATAAAAGTGAGTTAAGAAATCAAAATAGGTTCCTTTCCAAATACTGTAGTAGCACATTAGCTATAAAAACTCTAAACAGAAAAAGGAACACATAGAATTAATACAACCCATCCAAACACAGACGCAAAACATTCATCATAACTTAAGCATCAAGGACAACACTAAGGGATTCAACTTCAGCATATATATGCCTTGTAGGCAAGTATAACCATGTATAACTAACATTCACATTCATCTGCAACCCATGCTACTGCATATCTCACATAAAGCAGAAAGCAAAAAAAAAAGGTTGATCATATGATATTTACACTTTAATCAACTTAAATAAGCTTTTGCCCAAATGCCTTTGCTGACGAAGTAATTAACAAGAGAAAATTGTGTATCAAGCTTAACATGCTAAAATAACATTTAATAAACTAACAACCTTCAGTTCATTATATGCTTCATAGTATTGAGGATATCTCCCCTGAGGTCCCCCGAAGGCTTCTTGCCATGTGTCAATTAGGATTAGTATCTTTTCCCTCACATTCAAGTCTGGCTGCAGAATTTAAACAATTGCATCGGACAAGTTAGATTTACTAGGAATGCATAGGAGAGATTCACAGTGAAAGGACAAGTTAAAATGGCATAGGAGTTCAATATCTTCCCCAATTTAGTTGAAGCAACTGGTTATGAGCAAATAAAAAGAAAAGGCCAGTTAATGAGAACACAAAACAGTAGCACCATCAAATTGCATTATTTAACTTTTTTATTTCTGTATTAGTAATTTATTTCCCTTTTGTAGAATAAATAAAAGAGATCATGTTGGACTTCACATTAATCAATATCTGAAGCCAAAGTTAAAAATAATCATCTCAATTAAAGTAAGTCCAAATGGCTCAATGAAGGTTGGATTTATGAAAACACCCTACCAAAACAGAGATAATCAAATCAGGTTGAAAAACATACCTCCTAGATAAAAGAAGTGATAGATTTCAGGGACACACGCACACATATCCTACTCCAGGCACACGAACAAGCCCTAAACTAGGACCAAGTCCAAGAATCCATGACATTGAAATCTTACTATGCATCTCAATCTCATAGCATCTCAGGGTACCATAATGCTATATATACATGATGGCGAAGAATACTGCTGATATCACGAGAGGAACCCACCCGCTTTGATTAACCTTGAGGACTACAGCGGAGAAGTAAGTGCACTCCACTGCTAATGATAAGACAGTGAAGATCAAGACGAGAATCCAATGGCGCCACACTAGTATCATCACTAAAATCATGAGAAAGGTTGTCACCAACATGACTATTACAACTGCTGTCCCTGTTGTAAAATGCAGATTTCAAATTACTGAAGTCAGTCCCTACGTTTTTCACGAAAATTGAAATGTTAGCATGGCTCTCACGTACAAAAACAAAATGTCAAAATTAAGATTACTACGATGTGCATGTATATACTGCTGCCCTGTCTGAATTAGATTTTCCAAAAAGTTATGTTCTAATCACTTCACTGGATACAGCTTGGGGAAGTAGATTCTAATGCAAGTCAATAAGAGATGTAGAAGAAAAAAACAATTTGAGATGTCAGGGACAATAACTTTTATTTGGGCCCACCTAGGAACATACTGCCTTTTGAGAGAAGAGAAAAGGCTGACCCAAAAATCCATGCAAAAGTGAGAACATCAATATTTGTCAAGTGATGAGATAAAAATGGTATGATGAGGAGGAGAATCTTAAAGAAAAAGAAAATTTTAAACAAACAAATAATGACCCTTTGAATGACTCTTTACCCTGTCAATGTGGTGCAACTAATGCACAAGCACAACATTCATGTTATGCGAGCAGTCCGCCACCAAGGGAAAAAAAATAAGGCTAAGGAGAACACTAAATCTTAATGGACTTTTAGAGAATCATTTTGTTTATGCTACCGCTTTTACTAAAAGGTATATACAAATGTCTCCATGATTATATGTACATATAAATCATAAGGTTACGCTACATGTGGATCTACAAATATATGCACAATACCCATTGGTATGAAATCACCATCCAAATGCTAATACTATAAATAGATTAAGACTATCAGGAGGGTATATTTTATGCTGTGATGGGAAAATGACTCAAGGAATCAGTTAAACTTATATGCTGCTTTCCTAGTAGAGATGTGTTGTCCCATGGATAATGAATCAACATATTTCACAATTCATCAGATAAAAGACTTACCAGAGGCATTTCCAATTTGGTTTTGATTTTTGAACCCAGCTGTCACAGCAATGCAAAGAATCACAAGGATCCAATTTACATCTGGAATATAAACCTGATTCAGGAACCTTTCAGATGTATGCACAACTTTGACTCTTGGAAAACAGCCAAGAGCAAGAGCCTGCTTGATTAATGAGAAAGTTGCAGATATGGTGGCCTGACTTGCAACCACAGCAACTGCAGTTGCAATAACAAACACTGGCCAATATATGCAATCTGCAAAACCAATAATGAAATAATATTTATAAGCACGCTGACTAGTACAAACCTACAATACTATAAATTCTCTTCCTTCTTTCTCTTTTTTGCTTTATTTTTTTCTTTCTAGAAACACACACACACACACACACACTTCCCAACACCCAACTCAATCATTTTCCTGATCAATATTAGTGGATAACATAGAATTTAATCTTTTTTGACAATGAAAAGGAAATCGATTTTATGGTTGTTGAATAAAATGTTGTTGGCAAGTAGACCGCCCATTTTTCACCTTTACCACTATTCTAGAGATTAAAGGCTGCGAGAACCAAAATTTAAATATTGAGAAACTAACTTCAATGAGCAATGACCTATGATAAGTACTCTTCGTGTTGTGACGAACACAAGAAGCAAGATTTTATTAAATGCCTCTAAAGAAAGTACGATAAGAGTCGGTACTAATATTTGCATGATAAAACACGAAATTGCAGAACCTAGACTTCCTGTTCTTTAATTTTAAAAATTAAAAGTAAAATGAACCTGGATTAGAATGATAGAAGGCACCAACTATGTGATCTGAATTGTTCATAAGGTATGCTGCTTGTCCAGAGTAGGCTAAAAGAAGGCAAGGAAATACAACTACAGTAAATGCAATTTGTATAGATGAAACTGGAAAGTGGGATAGGTCAGCAAAAAGTGCTTCGGTTCCTGTATATTGTACAGAATAAACAGTCAAGATTTTTTATTTTAGTTTCATGGACCAAAATTAGGTTTGGAAAGGAGAAACACATCAACTGCAAGAAACTTTAGTTTACCTATTATACTAAGCATAATGTCTCCTAGAGAAGTCCAACCATCTCTCTTTCCCCTTTTAAAATACTGGTATATGTAAACAGGTGAAAAAGCTTTCAAAACGATGCTATCATACTTCCATATGTTGTATATGCCAATTCCTCCAATTAAGAGAAACCAAAGAAGCACAAACGGAGCAGAAAGCCAACCAACTTTATGTATACCATGGTGTTGAATGCTAAAAAAAATGGCTAGGACAATAACAGCAACAAGTACAACTATGTCTGACACGGAAACAAAATAAATTTCAGAATTGGAAAAGATAGAATTGCACCAAATAATAGAAAATATTCAAACTCGGATGAATGTAGATACCATTACTTATCATGGGGTGGCCAACATTAATCCCACCAATAGCTGACAACACTGCAAAAGAACATTACAATTAAGTATCTCATAAACATTACATTTTTTTAATAGAAAAAGTATCTTCTAATTGAACCAAGAAAGTTTAACTTGTTTGAAAGGGTAGGAAGGAGATCATCATCAGGTATAGTCAAGTGAAACGCTTTGAAAGGTGGCTTATGGCATAGTGTATGTATATGGGGCAGAATGGGCATGGCTATACAAATTGTCACTCTTGTGGTCCTTGAAAAGCTGTATGGTATATATGGCAGATTTAATAGCAAAGGAGCTTTCAGGGAAAAGTAAAAGGTCGCAAGCTGACAGCTGGTACTATGATTGGAAAACAATTTTATATCAATTTCTTTTTATAAATTTTGGTCAAGAGACAAAAAGATTAGAAGGAATTAAGTGAAGGTATCCTTAAACAGTTATTAAAATGGGTTTCTGCTCTCTCTTGAAGAGAATAAGAACAAAGAAATATAGACCTGAAATGGCTGGAGTCAAAATTCCATCCCCAATTACCATACAAGAGCCAATAAGGACAAGAATAAGCATAGTGTTCTTCATAAATGCATATCCCTCCAACCACCTCTTGGTTCTTGCGGCAAATGAGTGTTCACTAAATGTAGAACGACTATATGTTGTAAGTTCCTAATCACTTCGGTCTTGATTAGGAATAGTTCTCAATTTTGCATGTCGGCAGAGTAATGAATAGATAGCAAAAGTTCCGCCTGCATAACGAGTAAGTTGCTATGTAATTGATTATCAAACAAGCAGATGATATCAAAGGGGCATAATATTCGGAGAAAAAAACAAACAGAGAGCATACCTGTCTTACAAGGAATATCTATGTTTATAGAATTGTTAATAATTTGATAAAGTAAATCTAAACTTTTGTAGAAGCCAAAGACTGACACATTGAAAAATTGTAGAAGAAACTAATCCAAGATCTAATTATCTTGCCTTGGTAGCAATATTACATATAGAACAGAAATAATTATTTCTAATGAACAAACTTACAAGAAAACCTTGTTCTTAATTTATCCAAACAAGTTCATCAAATTAGACCTCTTAAAAAATTCTCTTATTCCTTTCCAACCAAATTTCCCATAAAGTAGCAAAAACAGACCAATTCCATGAAACCAGAAATTTTTATATCTACGAAACACAAATTCATACAACATCCCTTTCGTATTTTTATTTTTTCAAGAAAACTCTCCCATTAATCAATTTCCATAAGCAGAGATGACCTGTTCATAAAGCCCGTTTTCACATTAAAAATAATTTTAAAAAATTCAAATTTCAGAAATACAAGAGAAAATCTACAGTAATACAACCTACCACCTTTTTACAGATTAAAAATAATTAAAAAAATTCAAATGGCTTCAAAAGTACAAGAGAAAATATACAGTAATACTATCTAGACCATTGCATATTAAATGACATAAACACTCGACAGTAATGCATTCTAACTGGAAATTTAATCAACCATAATTTAAACGACAGAAACAGGGAATTTAATTTTGTTACTGATATTTTGGCAAGTTTTTACATTGGGGAATCCTTTCTAGATAAAAAATTGTTGGACTTGTGAAAATTCTGGGCTTTTTATCCTTGTAAATCTTAGTCTGACATTAATATTCTTTGGCAATCTCCTTATTTTTATTAGCATTTTAATACCATCCATTCCAATCAAAGTTGGCGCTTTTGTTCGGCTAGTTTATTATAAGACTAGTACTTGTGAACTAGTTTGAATTTAACCCTCTCACCTTTGTGGTGTGTTTTGTATAAACATAACTGAAACATTGGATCATCTGTTCAGCATTGCAGCAAAGCCAGATCATTATGATGTGAATTGTTGAATGAAGTTGATTATGTTGGGTATTACCTAAAATATGTGAGACAGTATAGATGGAGAACCTATATGTTTTTGGTAAAAGCGAGATCGTGGTTGTAATGTGGAACAATGTGATGATGCAGCTTTTGAGGACATCAAAGATATGATATCATTGTAGAAAAGGATTAGGTTATCAACTTACCATTGAGCTTCAGTAAATGAAATTCAAGGATTTTCTCCTTTCTCTAATTACTCTTACTTGGACTAATATTCTTTTTAGTGGTGTTAGCTTTGTTTGGTTTCTTTAAATAGAGTTTAAGTCTTTTCAATTTCTTGTATTTAAAGATACTACATCACATTCTTGTAACTATAAATACATAATTTTTTGAAATTTAATGAAAGTTTTGTTTCTTATAAAATACCGTAAAATACATAAACAACATCTAGATTATCATATTTCTTCTCTGAAACATAAATACTTAAATCCCTGTTTCTTTGTATCTTCATTTTTCAATCATGCTATTCACAAATAATCCCTGTTTCTTTGTATCTTCATTTTTCAATTTATTTTAACAAGAAATATATAAAATTTATATGCAAGCATTAGAAGATTAACTTCGGCAAATCAACTTTCCAGGTTGAGAACACTTTACCTTGACCATTATCATTTGCTCTACAAACAATTAGCACATACTTGAGAAGCGGAATAACAGTAAGCGAGTATATTATCAAAGATAAAGCTCCAATCAAATCTTCTGGGTCTTTAATTCCATCAGGGAAAGTGTTGTAGAAAACATACAACGGAGATGTGCCTAAATCTCCATATACCACTCCAAGGCTCTGGAATGCAAGTTGCAGAAGCATTACTGCTGAAAGCTTCTGGACAAGACAGAACAAAACCAAATCAACAAAGGAACTAAATACGTAGCATCACATGCTAAATTTCTATAAATTTTTGTTTACTCTCATGGCTAGTAGCTGGCCATTTTTAATGCATCGCACAAGCAAATTAAAGTAGAACATACAAATCAACAATAAAATTTTGAGAGAAGCGTATTTCTACATTCTTTCTATGAAGTAAGATGTGAACAAATAACGTCTAGCTCAGAAGTGAAAAATACAGAATTATCAGTGCTAATATTTTCTAAACAAAACAAAAGCAATTCAGTAAAGGAACCATGCAACTATCATAATATGCTCAATTTCATCAAATTCATTAATCTCATTGCCCGCCATTTTCAGAATATATCCCACAGGAAATTAAAATAGGGCCTAGAGAATTGTAATCTACCCTGAGCACAAGCATACAACTATATTGCAGTAATCCCTTCTATATCGGTAATATCCATTTTGACGATGTCCCATATTGTGAGAAAAATCCAAAGCTTTTGAAGTAAACATTTTGCCAGGTATCATGAGTTTGACTTTGATAGGTATTTCAAAAGGATGAAAGACTAAGAGAAAGAGATCTCCAAGAACATGAAACAAGTATACCTTTTCTGTGTACATGTTTTTAAGCTTTCTAGCCTCTACGTCCATGGGTTGATCAAGCTTTTGATCTATAGTCCACACAATACCATTTCTACTAGGACCTTGATCAGTCGTCATATTTGTAGCCATTTTCAACTTGGTCATTAAAACTATTCCTCAGAGTTCAACCAATTCACCTCTAAGTTTTTTTCTTCATCAATACTTCGGTTGTGCCATCAGCTTTCTACATATATTGAAAGCCATAAAACTCAACAAGTTCAAATCAAAAGGGTTAAAGGAACAGCTTTGAGCTAAATGTTAACCTATAAAAAAAAATTTATGGAGATTTTCCTTGTTCAACATACACACCAAGGTAAATTACAACATAAAAGGATTGATAATGTAAATATTGGACAAAAATAATCAACCATACCTTTAGAAATTGTAAATACTCGTGATGGTCAATAAATGATAAAGACATGGAATTTACTAGCATTCAATAAGCTTGAATAAAGGTAACACCATAAATTGGCTGATCAAGCAAATAAAGAATAAATCTAAAGGAATTAAGGAATGGAAAGCATCAAGATGCCAGATATGAAAATTTCTCAGCTCGAAAATTAAAATGAAATTACTTTCACCTATAAAAAAATTCCTCACATTTTTTGAAAAGCTAAACCAAAGCTTGGAACCTTTTAAGAACACCCTAGACCTCTTGGTCCAATTTCAAAAAAACTCAACCAAAAAAAAAACTGAAGAGCTTAAAAATGCAGTGACACTGTAAAGAAAGGAAAGAAAAAAAAATGTAACTTGAACAGTTAAATTCCAAAATGGGTTTCACCTAAAGCTATACATAACACATCAGAGCACAAAAGATCAAGAAAACACAATAAAGAAGATGGAAAAAAAACGAAAGCCCATTAAAGAAATTGACTTACCCATGAAGAAAAAAGGCAAGGAAGTGAAAACCCAGATCCTGAAAAAATGGTTCTTCGGGTTTTTCATAATTTTAGATGACATAGAAGAATAAATAGTGAAGTTTGAATAAAAGGGTTGTTGAGTGATGCTCTACTTGGTTGTGTAGACGGAAAAAAAAAGAGAAAGAAAGAGAAGCTGAGAAGCAAAGAGAAGCAAGAAAGAGAAGCTGAGAAGCAAAGAAAGAGACTAGGAAACCAGAAAGAAAGAGAAGCAAAGAGAAGCAAAGAGAGGCAAAGAGATGAAAGAAAGAAAGAAAGAGAGGCAAAGAGACGAAACCAGAAATTAGGGATTCAATGGAGGCTTAGGGGTTCGGAGGCTGAAACTAGTTTACTGTGTGCTTCCGTGTCTCTTATTTTCATTTGGCGCCTAGTTATATATTTCATATGGCGCCAAATGAAATTTCACATATGGGGCCGTGTGTTTTTTTAATTGCTTATTAATAGCACTTTTAAATAAGTGTTATTTTTAATGTAATATATACTAAAAATTGTTGTAGTGCTAGTCACAACACATATAAAACACCCTTTAATACTAACCAATCCAAAACCACTTCCCGGGACCAATCCCGTACTCTCGGAACCTCCAATTTCCCAAAACAATGCAACGGAAACATCCCCCGAGCCCCTGGGACAAATGCCCAAAAATGCAAAATTTCCCTGTCCAGAAAATAGCCTAGCGCCGTGGCGCTACCATTAAGGGAAGCGGTGCCCAGAAAGTCAGAAAGTCCCCCAGCTCCTGATACAGCCTCGCGCCGCGGCGCCCTTTCGCGAACCCAGAATTTTGGGTTTTCCCCTGCATTTTCCCCGAGCCAAAACACCTCCATTCCAACCCAAACACATATCTAAACCCCAAAATAAATTTAAAATCACAAATGAACTATCTAACAACCTATAAACACTAACAACAAGCTCAATCACACAATCACACACAAAATCCTCACTTTGGTTTCAAATTTCAGAAACTTAAACCATAGCTTTTAAAACTTAAATCATAGCTTTTAAAACTTAAACCAAGGCTTGAGAATTGTTAACCATGCTTCCAAATTTTTAAACCACATTAGATACGAAAATTCAAAGATGCTTAAAACTCTTACCCAAATCAAGAATTCAACTTGGAGCTACTGTCCCAATCAAATTCCATGCTCAATCACAAACTCAAGCTGAACGTAACCTCAATTAATCCCAAGAATTCACCAAACAAAACACACAGCTCAATTCTCAATTCCATGATATTCTTAACTGAATTCCACAACATGTACACAGAATTTCCTTACCTCAATATGTTGAATAATCCTATAAGCTTCCCAGCTTTAATCCCCTTCTTGATCCCAAGAGACTTGCCTTTCCTCCCTTCCTTCTTGCCCTTAGTTTTCCCTTTTCTCCTCTAGGTTTTCTTCCAATTTCAGCAAAATCAGAATATGACTAAGTATAAAACGTAAAGGGCCCCTTTTCCCTCAGCTGAAGGTTTCTATATCCTGCCGAAAGACCATTTTATGCCTCCATGTAATTCCTTTCCTAACTAAACCTCAACGGTATTCTTGTCATTCACCTTTCTTACCAATCTACCTTCTTTCTCATCTAAAATTTGTTACTCTTAATGGTCACCAATGGTCACTCAAGTTACTCAATTACCATTAACCTTTAACTGAAAAACTCAAAGTACAAAATTCCCAAAATACCCCTAGGCTCCTCCCGAGCCGAGTATTTAATCCCGTTGTGACTTTTAAACTAATTTGCTCCCTAGGACCGTCTCGGCATGTGCATCACAATATTATCACCACTCACATGTGGTATTAATCATATAATACATTTATTACATTTACGCCCTCAATGGGCTAAAATTACCAATTTACCCCTAACAAGCAAACGGGGCCCACATGCATATTTATTCAACCTAGTCATGCATTCTAATCACATATTTATTTAAATTCATATATTAACATGCTAATACACTTGTTGCCCTCCAGGCACGCTAATCAAGGTCCTAAACCTTATTAGCAGATTAGGGATGTTACAGATCCTGTATAAGTTTTTCCCAACAATTACCCCGAGGGTGATGAGGGAAAAAAGAAGAAAGGAGACAAGTATCTCTCTATTTACACAGTGTACACCGAACTCAATGAGACTCCAATAAATATTGTAGATTCCAGAAAGACGTCGGACACACAACTGATGAGTGTCGACAGGTGAAGGATGAGATCAAAGGCTTGATCTCGAGGGGATATTTCAGACATTATGTGTGAAACTGGAATCCCAATAAAGCCTCGACAAGTCAAAGGGCAGCAACTGCACAACCTGCCCAATAGAACAACCCCTGAGCACAGGAGGATGATCGACCTCCCCCAATAGATGGAGAAGATGCAGTAACCATCTCATGGGGACCACATATTGAAGGATCGGGCAGAAACGCCCAAAAATGATATGTTAACGAGCTAAAAACTTGGGATAGTTATCCATATGAAACCTGAACCACGAGCTCCAAAGTAGCAGAGGGTTGAAACTCAACCCATCACATTTTCCGAAGAAGACGCGTCACACGTCTTGTTTCCTCACAATGACCCCCTGGTCATAACTCTTCAGCTCACGAACAGGAGGGTATGTGGGGTCGTGATTGATAATGGGATCTCTGTGAATATCCTTTACAAGGCCACTATAGAAAAGATGGGACTCACGCTTCAAGATTTGAAAGCCTGTGTGACCACATTGTATGGATTTTCAGGAGAAGGGATTGCCTTTACGAGATCCATTGAACTCCCTATGACCTTGGCAGACTATCCAGTCTCGATAACCAACCTGATGGAGTTTATGGTGGTGGATACCCCATCAGCCTACAACGTATTGCTCAGGATACCCGCCCTGATTGGACTGGGGGCAGTATTGTCTATTAGGCATCTAGCCATCAAGTTCCCGGCATCTAGTGGCATTGGGACACTGAAAAGAGACCAGTTCGCGGGAAGGGATTGCTACAACATTTTCATAAAGGGAAAAACCAAACAAGTGCCCAGACACTTGCGATCATTCAGGAGATGGACGAATCCATCTTTGAGATAGAAGAGGAGATCAACCCTAGAGTCGAAGAAAGGGCCGATCTCGAATCCCTAGTGGAGCTCGAAGAAGTTGAACTCGATGAAAAGGATACCATGATGGTGGTAAAATAGGAAAAAAAACCTTTCTAAAAATGCAAGACAGCAATTAACTTACTTCTTTAAAGAAAACTAGGATGTCTTTGCGTGGTCACACTCAAACATGGTAGGATTTAGTCCGAATGTCATAAGCCATGCACTTACCATTGCTAAAAGCTTCCCCTCGAAGCAGCTAAACTGAAGGCTCCTGGACGATGATAGAGGAAAGGCCCCAAAGAGGAAGTCGAGAGGTTAAAAGTGAATTGGTTTATACGAGATGATTTGTATCCTGATTGGATCGCCAATCCAGTGTTGGTCCCAAAACCAAACGGCAAATGGAGAACCTGCAATGACTATTCAGACCTCAACAAGGCATGCCCCAAAAATTGCTTTCCCTTGCCTCGAATAGATCAGCTTGTAGATGATATTGCAGGCCACGACATCATGTCGTTCATGGATGCTTATTCTGGATATAACCAGATTGCCATCAATGCACCTGACCAAAATCATACGAGCTTTGTAACTGATAAAAGTCTGTATTGCTACAACGTCATGCCTTTCAGGCTAAAATTCTAGATCCACATACCAAAGGCTCGTAAATAGGATGTTTGCTGAACAGATAGGGTATAACATGGAAGTTTATGTGGACGATATGTTGGTCAAATCAAAACATAACAATAACCATGTGGATGATCTCGCTGAGTGTTTTGCTGTACTTCAAGAATAAAATATGAAACTTAACCCAAAAAAATGCTCATTCGGAGTATCTTTGGGTAAGTTCCTTGGATTTATAGTAAATGCTCAGGGAATAGAGGTTAATCCATACAAGATCAAGGCATTGATATACATGCCCACACCTTGAAAACATAAGGATGTCCAGAGCCTAACTCGATGAATGGCGGCCTTAAGTATGTTTATCTCGAAATCTACAGACAGATGTCTTCCATTCTTTAATCTTTTGAGAGGGGGAAAAAAATTGAGTGGTCGGAGGAGTGTGAGCTCACATTTCAAAACCTTAAGAAACACCTTGCCGAACCACCAATTTTTTCTAAACCCATTACAGGAGAGATTTTGTACTTATACCTTGCTACAACCGAGCATGCCATTAGTTCAGTACTGGTACGGGAGGATAAGAAAATACAAAACTTGTATACTACATCAGCAAAAGATTAGTAGGGGCAGAATTGAGATACCCAATAATGGAGAAACTGGCTCTTTTCCAGATGCACGCGTCTCGAAAGCTTCGACCCTATTTCCAAGCACATCCTATCCATGTATTAACTGACCAACCACTGAGGCAAGTCTTATCCAAGCCTGAAGCATTTGGAAGACTGTTGAAGTTGGATGTCGAGCTCGGGCAGTTCGAGATCACTTATCACCCAAGAACAATAATCAAAGGACAAGCTCTGGCAAATTTTATTGTTGAATGTACTGGGATCTCCAATGACAAGGTTGTAACCCCAACCCGCGACCTGTGGAAACTCTATGTTGATAGATCCTCTAATGAAAATGGATCGGGGCAGGCATTATTCTAATTACCCCAATAGGGAATCACTTCCACTCGGCACTAAGGTTTGGCTTCGGGGCATCAAACAACGAGGCTGAATACGAGGCGTTATTAGCAAGACTTCGGATAGCCACTGAGCTCATAGCAAAGGCCATACATTTCTATAGTGATCCACAGTTTGTTGTTAACCAAGTCTTGGGGGAGTATCAGGCTCGAGGTATAAAAATGGTCGTGTACCTAGAGAAGGTAAAGGCAGCACTCGGAGGGTTTGAGTTCTACGCTATAGAACAAGTCCCCTGAGAGCAAAATTCGAATGCATACGCATTAGCCAGGCTTGCCACAATTGACGAAGTTGACACACTGAACGTGGTCCTAGTAGAATTTCTGCCGATCCCGAGTCATAACAATCCTAACGAAGAAGATATATGTATGATTGACTCACAACCAACCTAGATGACCCCAACAGTTGACTACCTCAAAACTGGAAGTCTCCTTGAAGATCGGAACAAGGCTAGAAATTTGATGTACCAGGTTTCGAGGTACACTATTGTGGAAAGGAAGTTGTATAGAAGAGTGTACTCTATAACATTACTTCAGTGTGTAACTCCTCCCGAGGCAAAATTTTTTTTGGAAGAAATCCATGAAGGGTTTTGTGGAGATCACACTAAGGGGCATAGTTTGTCGAAAAGGTGATTAGGCAGGGGTACTTTTGGCCCACAGTCAAGGCAGACTCGTTCGAGTTCGTAAAAAGATGTGATAAATGTCAACGGTTTCCCTCAATTCCACGAGCTCCACCCACCAAGCTCACTATGATGAGCTCCCCATGGCCATTCGCAGTATGGGGAATTAACCTCATAGACTCCTTGCCAGCTGGAAAATGTGGAGTAAGGTATGATGTGGTCGCAATTGATTATTTGACAAAATGGACCAAAGCTGAACCCTTGGCCACTATTACCTTGAAGAAAGTCCTAGATGCCCAGGAAGATAGTATCAGATAATGGGACCCAGTTCGATAGTGATGTATTAAACATTTCTGCAAAAAAAAAACGTGATTATAAAAAGTTTCTCCTCTGTGGCCCATCCCCAGTCAAACGGTTAGGTCGACGCAGTCGATAAATCCTTAAAGAGCTCCACAAAGAAAAGGTTAGAAGAGGCAAAGGGGAAATTTCCAGAACAGTTGCCTCAAGTCTTGTGGGCTTATAGAAACACATCACAGACTTCAAAGGGGCATATTCCCTTCTCCCTAGCTTATGGATGCGAGGCCATGTTGCCAATTGAGGTCGAAATCCCAACAATACGGCGCGATGCGTACAATCAGGCCTCGAACCAATCCCAACTCGAAGAAAGTCTAGACCTCATTGAAGAAAGACCAAATGAAGCTCAATTGAAAAATGTTGCATACCAACAATGAACTACTAGATATTTTAACAAGAGGGTCTGAGATAGAAGATTCGGATTGGGAGACCTGGTGTTAAGGTGCATATTCTTAGCTACACGAGACCCGTCTGCTGCGGTACTTGGGCCTAACTTGGAAGGATCTTACCAAATCGAGTCTGTTATTCGACCCAAGGTGTATAAGCTAGCGAGGTTAAACGGAGAATTGATTTTGCGAGCTTGGAATAGTGAACATCTATGACCTTATAATCAATAATGTAGGAATGATCTTTTCATTGTAATCAAGCAAGTGCTTGATTTTTCACTTTTTACCATAGGTTTGAAAAACTATAACTTAAATAAAATAAGTTTATGTCTGAATTATTAACCCGACATGAAAATAAGTGGATGGATTATAAACCAAACACGCGAGCTAAATAAGTTTATGTCTAGATTATTAATTCGACATGAAAATAAGTGTATGGATTATAAACCAAACAAGCGAGCTAAATAAGATTATGTCTGGATTATTAACCCGACATGAAAATAAGTGTATGGATTATAAACCAAACACGCAAGCTAAATAAGTTTACGTCTGGATTATTAGCCCGACATGAAAATAATTGTATGGTTTATAAACCAAACACGCGAACTAAATAAGTTTGGAACAAACCAGCAAAGCATAACCGACGGTCTAACGTTGGAATTCTAGATAAACCATCTGTGAACTAAGTCGACACTAGGGCTGGAAAATTTTGCAAATAAGTCTCGACCTCGCAACCTCAAGGCCATACTCGAGGATGAGGAAAAGTGACTGAAAGAAGCAACATATAACTAGACTACTAAAATTACATGCCAATTAAGTACTTTCAAGTACATGGTAAAAGTAAGGTTCAACCTTGACAATAACAAATTCGAACTTGGAAACTTAGAAAAAATTATGCATGAATGCATTTATATTCGAACCAAAATCATTTGTACGAATAAACAAGTATAAAAGCAAGTCCTTAATAGTGGCAAGCTTGAAATATTTCGATCTAGAAAGGTAAGGCATAATATTAAGGTAAAAATTTAAAGGAAAAATCAAGTGCAGAAATATTTTCGAGCTAGAAAAATGTGTGCACAAAAATTGATATTGTTATAAATTGATAATTAAGATAGCTCAAAACCGAGCTATAAATTTTCTTTGCCCCGAGGGCACAAAAATAATAGAACTAATTACAAAAAATTATTACAATGGGTTGCAGTCCATAATCTTGGCTTCTGCATTCACAGCCCCTAAAGCCTCTGCTGCTTCCTTAGCCTCGAGCAAGGCCTCCTCCTCCTCAAGCCAAGCCTGCCATGTGGCGATAAACTCAGCCTCCAGATTGGCTAAGAAACTGGTGTCGAGGTCGGGATTGCTCACCCAAATCTGATACATCGCCATATCTACGGTTCAATCTTTTTTGGTTTTGAACTCCTCTAGAAGACGAACCTTCTCACCCTCAATGACTTCGAAGGTCGTCTTCTTTTCCTCCTCCAGCCTGGCATTGAGTTCTTGAATCTCCTCGATCTTGGTGTTCTACTTCTTGAACTTGAAATTCTTAGCCTTTACCTCCTTCAAGGTCACCGACAGCGTTGATTCAAGGTCAGGGATCTTTTGGACCTCTTTCATAGCAGCCTCCAATCTTGACTCGAGCTCAGACACTTTCTGAATGGCCACATCTCTTGTTGCCACCTCCTCCTTCACTGCTTTTAGTTCATTCGCGAGTCTCAATTGGGCATCTCTAGCTTCCTGCGTAAGCGCCCTGCTCATGGTCACCTCGTTGTTTGGCATAAAGTTATGCTAAACAAAGGATGTGAATGCCTATACACAAAAATAAACACAAGTTAGTAAAGCACAACATAGGTTAGTGTAAAATAAGAAGTTTAAGGCATAAATAACTAACCGAGGAGAAAAGGTCACCATCCTTGTCAAAGATAATGTTGGCATCCCGGAAGGAGGTCAGAAACTCCTATTTAGGGGCCCTGGGGTGATTGAGACTTTGACCCACGCGAGTCAAAGTGTCAGAGCCTAGGTTGACTCCATGGGATCCAACTGCATTGTCAACCACGAACTCAGAAACATGAGTCGATATTGACATGAAGCGCTCACGTACAGGAGCTTGGCCTTTTCTTGCTGGGGTTGCAGGAACCTTCTAGATTGATTGGACAACAGGAGGCAGGTTGTTGGCAGGAACTGTAGGCTCAAAGACAATGCTCGGTCCGAGCTCGGGAGTAGGATTAGCAGCCTGGCTCAAATTTTGGGGAACCAATACTGGAGGGACCACCTCAGTCGTTTTGGGCATCTTGGAGGGGCAACCTCCTTTTTGTGAGGCTCGCTAGCGCTTACTTGCCTTCGCAGCCATGGGATGGTTGAGCACGTCTTCTAGGTCTGATTCCATTTCACCTGAAAAATATAAAGATCATACTTTAGTGCTCGTGCTAGGGTTACTAAAAGAAATAAGACTCAAGGAATATAGAAACCTAATTGGTATTCTCGACTGAGCTTGAGCACAGGGACCAAGAAATTCCCCTATCTTCTTAAGACACTGGGGGAGTCCCATATTTATAAGTGGGAGATAGCCTCGAAAGGTCTCTATAAATATTAGTTCCATATTTAACGGCTACCCCATCCCAAACCTCATTCAGACTATACATTGTTTTGTATTGACCTGGCCAGGTATCCCACATATGAACCCTAAGATCTACCCACGACCATACTAAGAAATTATTCCTGGGCTCCTTGATGAGGATCATAAATTTGGGTTTGTGTTTAGTAGAAAGGGAGACCACATGGAGGATTCGAACACAAATTTACCTCTGTCATCCGAGCTGGGTGAGGCTTCATCGTGGGCTTCGTTGCCCAAGACTGGAGGGTCGTGTCGACAGGGTGTCGCAGCATGAGATCACAAGCCTGAGGATCTCCTCCTAGGGGGAAGTCTAGCAATTGGGAGTGGCACATGTTCCCACCTCAAGTATTTGCGTTGCCCTGAGTTATTGGTGGACTCGCCTTTTCCTAAAAGGCTGCAACCTCGGAGCTTGTCTTCATGAAGGAGGTCGGACAGGGACCTTCAACCGTAGGGTAGTTGAAGGATGGTTGCCTTATGATCCATCATCGTTTCTGATGGAGTGGTAGTTGGTTGTAGGAACAAACAATGGTGAATATTTCCAGCCTAACTTAGGGGTGTACATGGTTTGGTTTGGTGCGGTTTAGAAGAATTTTGAAACCAAACCACTCATACGGTTTTTTTAAAATGAAAAACCAAACCAAACCATTAAAATTAAAATTAAAAAACCAAACCAAACCAAATCATAAATAAATGGTTTGGTGCGGTTTGGTGCGGTTTTAACCATATAATCAAATTATTATAATTTTAAACTTTTTCAATTATAAAATATTTAACTAAATAATTGTATTTAAATAATAATAATTATTTTAGCTTTACTTTTAAGACCATAAAAGTCTACAAGAAGCTTATTGTCTTTGTTGTTGTAAGTGTAAGTATTTTGAATCATTTTAAAGAAGTAAGAAAAAGAAATGTTTACTTTCTAAACAATGTGGGACTTTTACATATCTCTTTTTTTAGTTTTGGAAACTTGTGCATGTAATAAATGTTGGATTAGCTTATACATGATCTTTTTTTATTTTTATGTATATCTAATATTAAATAAATTAATACGAGATAGCCTAAAACATGTTTCTAAAATAGAATTCAAAGAGAAACAAATAATATAATACATACAGTATACGCAGCGGAATTAAGAGTCCTTCCTTCAGTTTCTCTAACTCTTGTATCCTCTCTATCACAGAGTATTATCAAGAAACTGAACCGATCTTCTATTTTCTTCACAATCTTCCAATGTATCCTTAGAACCACCTAGACTAGTGTGAGCAATTATAAAGACATGAGATAGATATAGAGAGAAGAAGAGAAAACAACAAAGAGGCTTAGAAAAGGACTTGTGTTTAGACAGAATCTAAAACTATCAGAAAATCTGACTTGTGACTTACAAACTTATGTTTTGACTTCTCTCTAAGCACTCCTTTTATAGACTCAATTAGGCCATTAATTTAATTAAAAAATCAATAAAATAATAGCCATTTTGAAGCCTTAAGTCGAAATTATCATGGGCTATAGGCCCGTGAAATTTCCCATTTTATTATAAGCTCATTGGACTTAAAATCAAGGCTTGCATTATTTTCTATTGATTTAATTAATTAAATAATTATTTAAATCCTTTATCAAATTAATTATTTATAATTTGAACATTGATTTAAACTTATTTATTAATTTAGATACCAATTTATCTTAATTAATAAATCTGCCATAATTTCTCTTTTCTTCTCAAAATTACACAACTCTGTGAAACTATCCAAAATTGACCTGGTCAACTTTGATAATTCTGATTGATGATTAAATCAATTAATTGAGACTATCTAGATGATTTTATCCAAGGTACAATGGGGACCATGGGCCTATGAAATCAAGCTCCAATAAGTTATCATAAATCTAACAAATAAATTTACTAACTTATTAATTCCTCGTGACTCCACTATAGACTTGGAATTGCACTCTTGAATTCATAGAACGCTCTATAACAAATATAGATACGCTATTAATTATCCATTGTTACAACCATAATTGTCACTCAATCCTCTACAGACGGTCTACAATGAGATAGGACTAAAATACCGTTTTACCCCTCATTGTATTTTATCCTTAAAACACTTAGTTCCTTGTAAATGATATTTCAGTAAACTAATTTAATTACTGAAATGAGATCTCTATCATTTAACACCTTGAACCAAACTAAAAGGAAACCATCGTTCCACTTCTTCATCAGAAGCCATAGATGTTCATATCTATGATTAACACTCCCACTCAATTATACTATCGAGTTCCCAAGATGTAAGTATGGGCTAGCCCGTAGGGTAAGCTGGTAACGAACAAGTCAAAGAACTCAAATAATACAATCAGTTAGAATACTAACCACTCAGAATTGAGATTGAATTGACCTATGGTCAAATATATGATATGACTATAATAGATAACAACGGTATGTTTACTTATCTTATGAACTGTCAATATCGGTCCTGTCCGATGTAACATATACATCCGATCTTATCTACTTTGTTAATGTTCTGGAAAAAACATAACACTGTAATGTGTAAGTAGATCATATCGTATATTTGCAAATCAGTGTAAATCTGGTGCACTGACTAATCTTAGGACTAACTTATTTTGAACATATAATCATATTTCTATTCCACTGTGATTAGCTATATGCTCGGGATTTAATAGAAGTTTATATTAAACAAATAATCATGAAAATAAAACATGTGAGCAAAGTGATTAACCAAGTCAAAAAATGATTTCTATTCTTTTATTGATAATAAAATGAGATTACAAATAATTTGGGTTTTAATTAGGGCATAAAACCCCAACATTAAATATTACTAAAAACATATCCTAAATAAATAAATTATTTGGCTTTGATGGTTTGGTAGATTTTATATTAACTTAAGTGTAGGGGTTCAAACCATTGAACCATCATTTATAAAATCTATATTCTTAGAAAAAATCACGGTCCGGTCCGGACGGATGGTCTGGAGTTGGAAGGGGGCGAACCCGACAAGGTCCAAGAAATTCTTGAAGTATGTCTTCAATGGCAGCAAAATCCCAACCCCCGGGACATAGCAACTCCTTCCGTTTAAGGTCGTTGGTCGACACATCAGGGAGCCAGAGAGCTTGAGGCCATGGTGAGCTAGCAACTCGGATATTTTGTTGGTGGACGTGACTGAGCTCTAGTAGTGCTCAACCTTGAAAAACTCCTCCTTCGAGGTGGGGACTGTGAGAGCTTGGGAGGTGGAAGGACAGGTTGAAGAGTCCTCTATTAGGGAGAATTAAAATGCACCAGGTGCGAAGGCGACGGTGACTTTGAGTTTAGGATCTAATGGAATAGGCCTAATCTCGGAGACTGGATCAGGATAAGTCGCCACTTGGAGTCTTTTCCTTTTATTCTCTTCAACCTCGTCTATCTGACGTCGAAATCGGTCTCGAATATTGTCTTGCTCACACCTTTCTTTGTGCTCGCAAATCAGTTGTTTCTTTCGGGTAAAAGGTGACTCAAGACTGGGTGTCGATGGGTGGTAAGGGATAGCGAACTCAGGCCCCCACCATTTCACAGAGTATTGTGACATCTAACAATGTAGAAAAATGTGAGGGCCCAACATACAGGAAATCATAAGTAAATTATAAGTTTGATAACTCAATATCGAAAGCTCGAGATAACGAGATTGACTCAATCGAGACTAAAGCCTCGAAAGGGCAAGATTAACTTGGATGCGATCCCCGAACTATTGTAAAGTTCAGGTATCGAGGGTGCACTCACGCGAGAGTGGGGAGGTTAATACCAGTTTAAAAGAATCTGAGATTTTCAGGGAAAAAGTTGGCAGTTACCCAAAAAGGTAATATTTTTGGGATTTTTGAATTTAAAACCCTAAAACAAAAAGCCCTATTTCTTAAGCTACACAAAATCCTCTATTACCAGAAAACCCCCCCATTTTTACATGTTTATGACATAAATTTTTTGGATTAAAAACCGTGATTCTAACTACATCAAAATTATTCGGATCAAAAGCTTGCCTAGTGTCAAAGTAAAATGTTAAAAAACTAGTCTAGGTATTCTCGCAAACCTAAAAAACATTTCAAGAAATATATGCAAAAGAAAAGGATAAAGAACATGGACTTACACAAAGTTGTTCGTGGGTATGAGGAAATCGTTGACTGGAGGAGTGGTTGCAGGAAAGATCTCATGGAGTCGAAAGTATTGGAGTTACTTTGTTTCTTTGGTTTAGAGAACATTCAATGGCAAAAATAAGGCTCTGGTTTAGCTTTTCTTTTCTCTGAAAGCTAGAATGAGAATGATGAAGAAGATGGACATATATATATGTCCCAGTGGGATGTCAAAGGTCGAATGGATCTGGGCCTTTGGTTTGGGTTAAGAAATGATTTGATGGATGGGGTTTAGTTATAACATTGGCGAAAAAAAAGGGATATATGAAAGGACATGGGTAGAGATGGGGAGTACTTGAGTACTCTGGGTGTGCAATCCCTGAGAGACGTGTGTCCACACTCGAGTATGTTAGGTGGCACGTTTTTCGAAAGGAGAAGTTCAAAAGTTTCCTTCTCATAGGATTCGAACCAACACTTTTGAGGGGACAAAATGTAACACCCAAATTTCAAGAATTGAATTTATGGCCTCAAAATGTAGGCTCGTAAAGTGTAAGCTCGAAATAAGCAAGTATGCCACGTCATCTTCATATACGCGGATTAAGTTTGGCAGTTTCGCTTGGCATTAAGGTGACGATGATAGAATTGGTGAGCTCGGAGCTACATGCAGTCTCGAATATGTTTCAAGGTTTGAAGTTAAGCTTGAAGCCATAGCTGAATAATTGCAAGGATTCACCACTTGTATAAATTTCCAGATTTGTTCTTATTGGCAACCCAGCACCAGTTAAGAAGGTTCGAGCTCGAATGGATGAATCTTCTCTGAAGAATAAGAGAAATTTGAACCTTCATTACAAGCTTGAGGAGGTTGATCTCCGATGGTTAAGCTCGATAAAGTCATTGCCTAAGGACGAGGTTAACTAGAATGACGAGTTCGTGATGTGGGTCGACCTCGAAAGTGAGTAAATTGTAGGTCTGAGGTTGATAATCCAGCTTGAAGCAGTTGTTGTTTGAAAATTCCTATCCCATGAGGATTTTTTGTAATCTTATAATAAATCCTTATTATCATGGGATATTATGTAATTAATGCATTTATTTGTATTTATTTCAAATCTGAATTGTAACTTCCTGAAATAACAGGGAAGATAATCTGTAAACCAGTCTATAAATATACTAGAGAAATTCATTTGTAGATAGAGACAATTTGGTACGGGGAATACGTTGCGAAAATTGCTTTCTAAAAGCTTTGAAAGAATTTCACCACTCAATAATATTGACTCGTGGACTAGGCAGATTTTCACTGCTGAACCACGTAAAATCTCGCGTGTTTTTATCAGTTTTCCTAAGTCTGTGTTTAGTGATCTTCTAATTTAAGTTGATAAAAAACGACGTCAACAGTTGATTACCCGTTTGGAATCATTCTTTTTAAAAAATTATAAAAAGTAAATTATATGTACAATTTATGTTTTATGTAACGGTTCAAATTATATTGAACCCTGTATTTTAGCCGATTAACCATTAGGAATCTTTATTTTTAAAAATTAACTTTTGGATCTCGTATTTCGTCAAAATATTAAAATAGGAATATATGGATTATGGATTTATTTATTATTATATGTATATATTTTTAATTGAAATGAATCATAATTGTTATTTTAGAAACAAAATAAAATAAAATAGTGTTAATTATTATTTTTTTTTTTATTATAATTATAATCATTATTATTCTATTTTTTTTATAGATATTTAGAAAATAAAATAAAAAAGAGTAAATAGTAATTAATTTATTATTATATATAAATAGACATTTAGACTATAAAATAAAACAAATTAGAGTTAATTACTATTATTATTATATTTTAAAAAAATAGAATAAAACTATAATTTTTTAGAAAAATTTGAGTAAAAAAATAAGAAAATAGATTGAGTAATTTAAAGTAATTTTATAATGACACATCTATTGGGAAAACTTATACAGGATCTTTATTTATTTTCATGTAGATCTAATATTAAACAAATTACTATGAGATAACCTAGAACATGTTTCTAAAATTGAATTCAAAGAGAAACAAAGACAAGAATACTTACAATATACGCAGCGGAATGAAAGAGCCATCCCTTCATTATCTCTAACTCTTGTATCCTTTATGTCGCAGAGTATTATCAAGAAACTGAACCGTTCTTCAAATTTCTTCACAGTCTTCCAATGTATCCTTAGAATCACCTAGACTAGAGTGGGAAATTCTCAACATTTGAGATAGATACAGAAAGAAGAAGAGAAAATAACAAAGAGGCTTAGAAAAGGACTTATGTTTAGAGAGAATCTAAAACCTATAAGAAAAACTGACTTGTGACTTGTCAAACTTTTGTTTTCACTTCTCTCTAAGAACTCCTTTTATAGACTCAATTAGATCATTTAATTTAATTAAAAATCAATAAAATAAGAGCCAATTAATAGCCCTAGGTCGAAATAATCATGGGCTTTAGGCCCGTGAAATTTCTCATTTGATTATAAGTCCATTGGACTTTAAATCAAGGTCTGTATTATTTTCTATTGATTTAATTAATTAAATAATCATTTAAATCCTTTATCAAAATAATTATTTATAATTTGAACATTGATTTAAGCTTATTTATTAATTTAGATACCAATTTATCTTAATTAATAAATACGTCCTAATTTATATTTTCTTCTCAAAATTACATAACTCTAAGAAACTATCCAAAATTGACCCGGTCAACTTTGATAATTCTAATTGATAATAAAATCAATTAATTGAGACTATCTAGATGATTTTTCCAAGGTACAATGGGGACCATGGGCCTATGAAATCAAGCTCCAATAAGTTATCATAAATCTAACAAATAAATTTACTAACTTATTAATTCCTCATGACTCCACTATAGACTCGGAATTGCACTCTTGAATTCATAGAACCCTCTATAACAAATATAGATACACTATTAATTATCCATTGTTACAACCACAATTGTCACTCAATCCTCTATAGATGGTCTACAATGAGATAGGATTAAAATACCTTTTTACTCCTCATTGTATTTTATCCTTAAAATTATTAGTTCCTTGTAAATGATATTTCAGTAAACTAATTTAATTACTGAAATGAGATCTCTATCATTTAACACCTTGAACCAAACTAAAAAGAAACCATCGTTTCACTTCTTCATCAGAAGCTAATTGCAACATGGAAACTGAAATTAAATTTCTACTAAAATTCATAATAAAAAATACATCATTTAAAATTAAGTATTTATTTTTGAACTTCAGACGAGCTATTCCTCTAGCATGGACCACAACGAACGCTCCGTTCCCAACTCTATGCTTTAAGCAGCCTTCGTCCACTTCCTCCTACGATTCAAGAAGCTGTAAAGAGTTGCAAACATGGTTGGTAGATCCAGAATAAATAATCCAAACGGATTTATCATTCTCTAAAACATATGTTTCTAAGATAAATGAACTATAATCATTACCTTTGTTTCTAGCTGCTAGAAACTTGGGGCAGTCCTGTTTCGAATGCCCCTTCTCTTTCCAGAGAAAACACTTACCTTTACCTTTATTGTTTTTATTGTTCTTCCCCTTAGGCGTCTGTTCACTTGGTTGTGCCACTCGTCTTTGCAGCCTTTGCAGGCTTGGGGTTGTTGTTTTGTCCACATTTCCTATTGTTTCCAGCTTTCGAAGACGAAGTTGGGTTAGCTTCAGCCTTAGCTAGATCAGCAGCAACATCAGTAGTCTTATTTTCTCCTCCTTTACTAGGTCCACCCATGATAGGTTCAAAAATTTGAAGCTCGTTCATGAGCTGCGTCAGACCATAGTTGAGTTGATCACGAACGTTCAGACACGGTGCCATACGAGAATTTTCGGTGTCATCACGTATGTGCGGAGATTGTGCTATCCAACCGTTTACGGTACCATCATGAGCATGCAGAGATGATTCTCGTTTTGGGGATTCCTCATTCAATACGAATTCAAAGTTGTCACCAATCAACTCTATGTTGATATTATGCGTCCAATTAAGGAAGTTTTCCCCAGTGAGTTTCTCCATCGAAAGTTGAGAAAGGATAGGAGTAGACACTACTTAACTTAAAACTACAAATTACCAATAAAATAGAAATCAATCACATTTGCTCAATAAAACTTCTATTCACACATATTTCAAGAAATAGCACAACATATACCAAAAATATGTAAGATATGAGAAAAACTATCAAAACCTATTATATCTCTATATCTTTAGGTTTTTAACTAATCTATGATATCCTTGTTCCGGTTGGCGAGAGTCAAAAATACCATTAGTTAAATAGAGTTGTAAACCCATTTAATAATGGACACCACTATTAACAACCTACTATTCGATCAAAATAAGAAAAAAAAATATCTTATTTTTTGAGCTAGACCCACGGTTTCAATAATCACAGATTTAGTCCTAGTAGTCACCGTAGGGATGAGTCTAGTAGAATTTGACATATAATTATCTATCTTTCGAAATTTAACCATGCCAAAATAACTAGTGAACACCTTCCGTAGGGGGACGAATCAAATCGCCTCGAGGCCCCATTAAGCTATTGACTATGTTAAACCAACGGTGGAGATCGAATATAATTCTTAAAATAAGCTAATTATTAAATTAATAAATAGTATTTTTATTATTTAATTTTTGAAAATTAATGACTATGGTTTTCCAAAAACAAATAAACAGATTAAATTTTTAAAAACCAAAGTCCTATTAATTCTAGAGTGTCACATTGAAACAAATTCAATTAATTTAGAATTAATTTGTTGCTAATCAATATTTAGGTTTAACTAAGATAATGAAACTATACAATTAAGTCCAACTCAGGTAAATAGGCCTTAACAATTGGGCTTGTATGGAGGAGAACTGGGTCCAGTATGTCATTCCCACTACAAAGGCCCCCTATCTTCCATACAAGGTCCAAAAGACAGGAATTTAAACCTTCGTTTTATTAATTGTTAGTAATTGATTAGGGTCACTATAGTGATGCAAAGCAAATGGGCCTCCACAAGTGGAATCACCCACAAGAGAGGAATTTAAACTTTACATTTTCTAATGGGCCCAGATAAAACCTATCATTTTATGAATATTTTATTTGGCAAAAATCCATATATTTAACAAACATATATGCCACTATATTCATCTAAGCCCAATTGCAAAAATACCACATATAGTGCAAACAGACATGTTATAATTGGATGGGCCTAATCATGTTACTATATGAGCAATTCTATGAATTTATGCTAAAATACCACAATTTATTTCATTTGCAAAAATACCATAATTAATTATCTAGAATTTATCAAAAATTCAAATTAATTGAATTTCTAAAAAAATAAGTCAATTTAAATGAAATTTAGCAACAATTAACAATAGTTAATTTAAATTTCATTTATCAACAATCAACTTTGTTTAGATTAATTTGAAAAAAAAATATTAATTTAATTTAAATAGGATATATCAACAATTAACCAAAGTTAATTTAAATCTCATTTATAAAAAAATATATTTTATTAATTGGCTAAAAAAATGATGTTTTTCAACATTTAACCAATTTTAAATTTCAAAATAAATATCTTAACACTTTTTCAAAAATATTTTGTGTTGTTACAACTATAGCTAATATTTTAACAATTAATAAAAATATTAATAGTTATAACAACCCTAAAATATCTTAAAACAATTAAACAAATTCAAATATCCATAAAAATATCTAACTAACAATATTCAAATTTCAAAGAATTTAAATATTAAAAAACTATAAAATAAAAATATATTTATATTTTCAAGTAAAGATTTAATAAATATATCAAGAATTTAAAAGAAAATATTTTAAATGTCTGATATCATAATTCTAATGTTTTAATATATTAAAATATTTAAAATTAATTTTTTAGTCTATTTTTAAATTTGAATTTGAATCTTTGTAGAAAATATCTAATCATTCAAATCTCAACTAACAAAAATATCTTATTTAAAAAAAATAAATTTAAATAATAAAATAAAAAATATATTTTTGGTTTTAATAATAAATAATTTATTTCCACAAATTTTATTTTTCTTTAATTTAAAAAAAAATATATATTTTATTTGGATGAATAGTACTCGTGGGTACTGTTCACCGTGCTGGTGGCTGGTGCGCGCGCGCATGGGCAGCCAGGCCAAATTTTTTCAAAAATAATTTTTGAGCAATTTTTCAAACCAAAATCATTTTCTAATTAATTTTTAACATGTTTTACACAAAATAAAGCATATATAAAAATTAATAGCATAGAAAACACTACAAAATAACCTAAAAATTGCTAATAATCACATAAAATCAATATGCTTCATAAAAACATGAAAATCCATCCAATCATGCATGAAAATAAAGATTACCAAAGGCTCTGAGGCCAGTTGTTGGGAAAACTTATACATGATCTTTATTTATTTTCATGTAGATCTAATATGCAACAAATTAATATGAGATAACCTAGAACATGTTTCTAAAATTGAATTCACATAGAAACAAAGACAAGAATACTTATAATATACGCAGCGGAATGAAAGAGTCCACCCTTCAGTTTCTCTAACTCTTGTATCCTTTCTATCGCAGAGTATTTATCAAGAAATTGAAGTGTTCTTCTAATTTCTTCACAGTCTTCCAATGTATCCTTAGAATCACCTAGACTAGAGTGGGCAATTCTCAACACATGAGATAGATACAGAGTGAAGAAGAGAAAATAACAAAGAGGCTTAGAAAATGACTTGTGTTTAGAGAGAATCTAAAACCTATCCGAAAAACTGACTTGTGACTTGTCAAACTTGTGTTTTGACTTCTCTCTAAGCACTCCTTTTATAGACTCAATTAAGCCATTTAATTTAGCTAAAAATCAATAAAATAATATTCAATTAACAGCCCTAGGTCGAAATAATCATGGGCTTTAGGCCTGTGAAATTTCCCATTTGATTATAAGCCCATTGGATTAAAATCAAGGCCTGTATTATTTTCTATTGATTTAATTAATTAAATAATCATTTAAATCCTTTATCAAATTAATTATTTATAATTTGAACCTGGATTTAAACTTATTTATTAATTTAGATACCAATTAATCTTAATTAATAAATATGCCCTAATTTATCTTTTCTTCTCAAAATTACATAACTATGTGAAACAATCCAAAATTGACCTCGTCAACTTTGATAATTATAATTCATAATTAAATCAATTAATTGAGACAATCTAGATGATTTTATCCATGGTACAATGGGGACCATGGGCCTATGAAATCAAGCTCCAATAAGTTATCATTGTTACACCCAGATTTCGAGGCTAGAGGTTGTGACCTCGAAAGCTGGATTCGTCAGGTGTGAGCTCGCGATGCGTAGCCTCGAAGATAGGTAGCCTCAAAGTCCTTATAAGCTCGAAAAACAGAACATCGGAGTATATCCATTGTCGGGTAGCCTCGGATCAAGTGTCCCGAACATGGCATGGGTGCGAGCTCGGAATAAGGTAGCCTCAGTGATATTTACCCACTCCGAGCTGGTCTTGGGGAATGTAATACAACTCGTAATTTACTCAGAGACCTAGACTGGCATGATGCTAATTGCTAATCTCGAATGGCTTAGTGAGTCACCTGAAGAGATGCAGTCCATGCATTCAAGAGATATTTATTGTTGTAACTTCCCTGCAATAAAGAGATATTAACTAGTCAGTTATACGCCCCTGGTCTTCGAAAAACTTTAAAGTAATTAAATATATTTATGCCTAGAATAACTTCCCGAAACGTGTGGGATTATATTATGAGATCTCCTCTATAAATAGAGAGGTCATGTACCTTTGTAAAGGACCCCGAAATTTTGTGATCTTGAGAAAATCTCTGGAGAATTCATCCTTGAAGAATTTCTTGAAATTTCCTAAGTCTTTATAACAAAGACTCGTGGACTAGGCAGAGTTAACTACTGAACCACGTAAAAAACTCTCATTGTTTTACTGTGTTATTCTTGCCATAGTTTTTACTGTTTATGTGCTCTACATTTTAAGTTGACAAAAAATGGCATCAACAGTTTGGTGCTTTCATTGAGAGCCTTAAGCAGTACGATCCCTGAACAGCTATGGCCGCAAATGATCAAAATATTCCTGAAGAAAACTAGCCACGACGACCTGGGAAGCAGCCAATGGTAAATCCGGAAAATGAAGAGAGAAGTGAGTCCTCCGATTCTCGAGGAACTCCAGCACCTCCAGCCCCAAGGGATGATGAGGACATGTACTATAATCCTGAACGGTACGTCCCCATTGTGGAATTTGAAAACTGAAAACTAAGAAAATAGTTGGTTGAGGCCAATAAGCGAAACGAGGAGTTGGCTAGGTTAGCCGCGGAGGCCCAGGCGGCTCAGCCCCCACCTCCACGTGAGAACCAAGCCCCACCTCCGAGGGACGTGCATGTTTCTCCTCGCAGGCCTCGTGGGTGACCTCGAAAAAATGCTGCCACAAGGAGACCGGAGCAACCTCCGCCACCGGCAAAGCAATCCGCTCCCTCGAGACCTCGAAGAAGTACTCGGGCTAGGGCACCGGTTAATTCAACTGCGGAGGTACCAGCGAAAACTGGGAATAACCGAGCCCTTGGAGAGGCTCGAACTCAGATTCCTGGTAACACGCAGAATGTTATCGACCCAACTCGGGCGAACTCAGGCCCATCCAGACCCCAAAATGGGTGGCAGCCACCGTCACCCATACGATTCCCTCCATCGCCTATAAGATACCCTTCACCGTGTAATGACCCAACTACTCTAGACTTTGGACAATTAATGAAAACTATACATACACACTAATTTTGAATAAAACTTACAAGTGAAATAATCATTACTTTATTAAAAACTTGTAAAATAAATGTTAAACTACATAAAATTTAAAGTAGGATATGGGATCCCATTGTTTAAAAAGAAAAACATAACATAATTGTAAATAAATGAATTACATAATAAAGTGCGGAAAATACATATAAAACCATAATTAAAGAGACTTCATCCTCGAATCGAACACTCGGTCCTTTGACTCCATTCCGCCTCAATACACATCCCCAAGCTTCCAAGAACCTTTCCTGTCATCAAAACTATTTTCCTGCACATAAAAACATAAAGCAGTGAGCCTAATGCCCAGCAAGGAAAATCTAACACATAAATCATATACATAAAATTCATAATGCAACATAAAACATATCATAAACATATGTCACACATACTATAATGGCCATTATTACTTGGGGTCCTATAAACTAAACAAGTCATATGCCCATTAGATTTGTGGGGCTTGCTAACTAAGAAAGTCATATGCCCATAAATTTATTGGGGCTTGTTAGTTGTATAGGTCATATGCCCAAGTCTACAAACATACACAAATCATAAGTTAACATAACACTTAAATCATAAGATAACACATAACATAACATATAAAATCCTATCCTATTTTCCTTACCAAAAGTACCGGGATATGAGAATAGGTTTGGGACTTTGGAACACTCCTAAAAACCATAAATGAAAGGGTGAGTATACTAAAGAAAAAGGGATGAAAGTGATGAAAGAACTATACCATCAAAATACACTTACCAAGAATCTTATGTTCAAGATCTTAGATTTCCTATTCAAGAATAAAGAATAAAGTTAGGATGTTGAGTAGAAAACTATAAGAACTTAAAGAAAAATGATACCAAAATGAACTAGAGTTTGGAATACCTTGAATGCTTCTATGACCAATCTAAACCTTGAACCGAAATGAGCTATAAACCTTACTTCCCAAGTATTTGGTAAGCTTATAATGATTAAGCTTATAATCCCCAACCCAAATGTTTACACTCTCAAAAATAACCTAACAGCTTGCAGCCTCTGAACTTAGCTTGATGAATGAATAAATGGCTGGGTACTAGGTCTTATTTATAGAGTTCAAGAATGAAAAGATATTCATTTAACTTGAATAAAATAATGGCTCTTTAAGTGAAAAATATTTGAATTATCGTTCAGCAGAGGCTGAAGACTCGGTCAGAAAGATGCTGGACTTGTCAAGAGGTCATAGATTAAAATGGGAACGTTTTCAAAAATATTCAAAAGTATATCAAAGCAGTTGATATATCGGCCCTTGTAGGTGATATATCGCCTGGGCCAGCATGCACGAGGCTCGTCGAGGTGCTCGTGTGAAGTTACGTGTTTTTCGTATCCCCGTACTGCGATATATCACCCCCTATTGCTGCGATATATCGACATACGCTGAATATTCAAACATGAAATTGCACATTTTAAGTTTAATTTGAATTGAGTAAACAACCTTGACTAAGTCCTCTAACGTTTTCAAAGCTGCTGACAGACCCTAGGATATTCAAATATTTCTGTTAATAAACGTATTCCTCAAAAATACTTAATTATCATTAAACATACACATGACAAGTGTTACTCTCTTATTGGGTCTATCTAAACCTTATAATATAATAAATATTACCATCAATATCAGTCATATTAATCAAACCTTAGGTTAAAATTAATATTCTTAAACTATAGGCTAAACTTAGAAAATCTACAAGTGTTACTACGAGTGTCCAATTAAATCCAGGTCTGAACCAAAATCCACAGTCATTAAACTACTACTACTATTGCTATTATTACTACTATCTAACTAGTTAAGTAAAGTTCTTGGACTCTATGATTCTCCCCTACTAAAAAGAATTCCATCCTCGAAATTTACTTACCAAATAACTTCTGATACCGGCCTTGCATGTCCTCCTCCAACTCCCACGTTGCCTCTTGTTCAGAACTATTAATCCATAGGACTTTGACTATAGGAATGCTCTTGGACCGTAACTGCTTCACCCCCTATCTAGGATGCTAACTGGTCATTCCTCGTATCTCAAGTCTTTCTGAAGTGCTATCGTATCATGTTTGAGGACGTGAGATGGGTCTGACACATACTTGCGTAGCATCGAGATGTGGAATACGTTGTGACTATCTGATAGTGCTGGCAGTAGGGCTAGTCTATACGCAACTGCTCCCACTTTGTCCAATATCTCAAAAGGACCTATAAATCAGGGACTAACTGCTTTACACCTTTCATAGGAGATATCTTCAAGAAGACTTGATCTCCGACTTTGAATTCCACATTGCGTCGCTTGGCATCCGCATAGATTTTCTGAAGGCTTTGAGCAGCAAGCATACGCTGTCTAATAAGTGCTACTGCATCTTAAGCTTGTCTAATAGCTTCGGGACCTAGAAGCTGCCTTTTTCCTACCTCGTCCCAGTGCAACGGTGATCAGCACCTTCTTCCATATAGCAACTCATAAGGTGCCATCCCAATCATTGACTGGTAGTTATTGTTGTAAGAGAACTCTATTAGCGGCAAGTACTTATTCCATGATCCTCCGAAATCAAGTACACAAGCGTGTAGCATATCTTCTAAAATCTAAATTGTACGCTCGGACTGCCCATCTGTCTGAGGATGAAAAGCTGTACTAAGACTTAGCTTAGTACCCATAGCTTTCTGTAAACTTCCCCAAAATCTCGATGTAAACACCGATCCTCTTTCTAACACTATTGTCTTGGGGATTCCATGTAACCGTACTATCTCTTGGACGTAGATGTCTGCATATTGGTCTGCCGTGTAGGAAGTCTTAACAGATAGAAAATGAGCCGACTTGGTTAGTCTATCTATTACTACCCAAGCGGAATCATGCTGCTTATTCATCCTTGGCAAACCTATCACGAAGTCCATAGCTATATCGTCCCACTTCCATTGTGGTACGCTAAGAGGTTGTAATAAGCCTGCAGGCCGCTGATGCTCTACTTTCACTTGCTGGCATACAAGACACTTAGACACAAACCCTGCTATGTCCTTCTTCATCCCTGGCCACCAATAGATTACCTTGATGTCATGAGTCATCTTGGTAGACCCTGGGTGAACTGAGTGCGTGGTACTGTGCGCTTCTTCTAGAATCGTCTTCTTAAAACTTTGATCATTTGGCACGCATACCCGATCCTTATATCTCAATAAACCTTGAGTAGATGTTGAGAAATCTGTGGTCTTGCCTTCTCAGACTGCATCCATATGTGCTGCTAGTGTGTCGTCATGTCCCTGACCAATCTGTATGTCATCTAGCAGATTCGACTACATAAACAAGTTAGCTAGCTTGCCGACAATTACTTCTATTCCGGCACTGATAAGCTCCTGCTGTAACAGCTTTTCTATTCCGGCAAAAGCTACTAAATTTCCATAACTTTTCCTACTTAGCGCATCGGCAACTACATTTGCCTTCCCCGGGTGGTATAAGATTTCGCAGTCGTAATCCTTTACTAACTCTAAACACCTGCGCTGTCTCATGTTAAGCTCCTTCTGAGTAAAGAAGTACTTTAAACTCTTGTGGTCCGTATAAGTCTCGCACAGTTCTCCGTAAAGATAATGGCGCCAGATTTTTAATGCAAAGACCACCACTGCCAACTCCATATCGTGAGTTGGATAGCGCTGCTCATACTCCTTCACTCGTCGTGAGGCGTAGGCTATCGCCTTATCATTTTGCATCAGCACGCAACCCAATCCTTGCTTCGATGCATCGCAGTAGACTACGAACTTATCGTTGGGTGTCAGTACACAGAGTACTGGTGCTGAACAAAGCTTATCCTTAAGCAACTGGAAGCTTTCTTCACATCTATTATTCCAGTTGAATCTCTGTTGTTTCTGGGTCAGGTTGGTGAGCGGAGTGGCTATCTTAGAAAAGCCCTCTATGAACCTCCTATAATAACATGCTAACCTAGAAAGCTTCTTACTTCAGAAGCGTTCTTTGGTCTTGGCCAATCCTCCACGGCCTCTACCTTTGATGGGCCTACTACAATTCCGTCTTTTGATATAATGTGCCCGAGGAACGACACTTGCGAAAGCCAAAACTTGCATTTCTTGAACTTGGCATAGAGTTGATGCTCCTTTAGTTGTGACAAAATCAACCTCAAATGTTCCTCATGCTCTACTTCATCCTTAGAGTATACTAAGATGTCATCGATGAACACAACAGCGAATTTATCTAAGTAGTCCTTGAAGACCCTATTCATTAAGTCCATAAACGCGGCTGGTGCGTTAGTAAGACCAAAGGACATAACCAAGAACTTGTAATGTCCATAACGAGTTCTAAAGGCTGTCTTAGGAATATCTTCTCCCTTTACCTTGAGCTGATGATACCCAGAATGTAAATCGATCTTTTGTAAATATAGTCGCGCCTCGAAGTTGATCAAACAAGTCATCGATCTGGGGTAGCGGGTACTTGTTCTTAATCGTTACCTTGTTCAGCTCGCGATAGTCTATACACATCCGCATACTTCCGTCCTTCTTCTTCACGAATAGCACCGGAGCTCCCCATGGCGAATGGCTCGGCCTAAAAAACCTCAAGTCTAGGAGTTCTTGTAGCTGCATCTTTAACACCTTGAGTTCCGTAGGTGCCATCCGGTATGGTGCCTTAGAGATAGGCTTGGTGCCCGGTACTAATTCTATTATGAATTCAATTTCCCGAGTTGGTGGCAGTCCTAGCAAGTCATCGGGAAATACCTCTGGGAATTCTCGTACAATACGAACGTCTCCAACCTTAAGTGGTGTCTCCTTTTCCACGTTTGTGATGCTGGCTAAGAACGCTTGACACCCTTTAGCCATCAATCTTTGAGCTTTGAGAGATGATACTAACGGGGTGCGTAATCCTGAAGCTTGTCCCATGAAGCATAGTTTCTGGCCGTCAGGAGTCTCGAACATCACCTTCTTGCATTTACAGTCGATGGTTGCGCCATGCTGTGCAAGCCAGTACATGTCTAGTATTACGTCGAAGTCCTTGATCACCAGTTCTATCAGGTTTCCTTCTAGTTCTGCGTCCTCAATCTTGATCAGTACGCCTCGTACTATCCATGATGATAGAACTACTTTGCCCGAAGGCAACTCGATAACAAACCTAGTTCTAAATCTTTCACAAGGTTTGTCTAGTTTTTCTATCATTCCTAACGAGATATACGAATGAGTGGCTCCCGAATCAAATAATACAGAGCATAAGTTATTGAGGATAGAAACCTGACCTGTGACCACCTTATTGCTAGCATCAGCCTCTCCTTGGGTTAAGGCAAAAATCCTAGCAGGATCCATCTTGTCGTCTTTCTTTCCTTCTGGCTTGCGCTGAGGACAATCTCTTTTCCGGTGTCCTTCCTGACCACAGTTAAAACATTCCTTGGTGTTTGCGCGACATTCTTTAGGATGTTTCTTCTAACACTTAGCACATGGCGGGTATTCCACATAACCCAGCCTATTTCCCCCATTATTTGTCCGTGCCCTCTTATCACTGTCAGATTGCTTGTTATCAGGATGCCTTTTTTTCTGACCGTTACTATTGCTGCCGGACTGATTGTTGCTATTATGGTTATTGTTCCGACTAGTCTGAGGTTGATTCTACTGTCTAGGTTCAGGCTTACTAGCTTCCTCTTTACTTACATTAGTGTGCAACCTTTCTACTTCTATTGTCGTCTCAAGAATGTCGCCGTACGTAGTATTCCCCGGGTTTGCTAGCTTAACCCCCATCTCGATCTTCAGTAGAAGTCCTCTAACAAACTTGTTCACCCTCAGAAAATCGGTTGGAACCATCTCAGATGCAAACTTAGCTAAATAGTCGAACTGACAAGCATACTCTGCCAATGATAAATTTCCTTGCTTCAAGTTGGCGAACTCCTCAACTCTTGAAGCGAGTACAACCGAATTGTAATACTTCTTGTGGAACAGCTCCACAAATTGAGTCCATGTCATGGTGGTAACATCATGCGATTGCTGGACCAAGTCCCACCATATCCTGGCATCCTTCTTGAGCAATGACGAGACGCAGGATATACGGTCTGCATTACTGAGATTCATGTGTGTCATTATTGGCTCCACATTCCTTACCACTCTTCAGCCTCAAAGGGGTCTGTAGTCCCTTCGAAGTTTGGAGCGTGCTGTTTACGAAATTTCTCATACACTGGCTCCATGTTTTGTACTGGATATGGCGCGTAGTTCGCCACTGGCCATCCCCCATATGGACCAACTTGTTGGGGTGCTGAGGCCATTTGTTGTGGCTGCGGCTGCGGCTGAGTTTGGGGCTGAGCCTGTTGTCGTTGTTGCTGCAAAAGTTCCTCGACTTGTTGTCGCAGTCTAACGATCTCCGCATTGTTGTTAGCTGGCAGTGCCAGCGCGTTGCGGCTAGCAGTAGCATGCACTCCCCTTCTACGAACTGGAGGGGCTTCATTGTTTGCTGGAACAGCGTTGGAGGCGTTTCCGTTGGTGCGTGCAGATCTTCGGAGTGACATCGTAGTAGAGTTCTAACAGTTGAAAGAAACATGTTAGAAATTTACCTAATAGGCTCTAAGGAAAAACTTATTCTAAAACAAACATATCTCAGACCTATTGATTATGACTTCTTATGAAAATTTTATAAGTCTTCTTTATTATTTAGAGTGGGTTTCTATACTTAAAATCAAGCCATCCTTATTTTTTCTAAGTTTGTTTCTAACCTATATGACTAAATTCTCAGGATCGAAACTCATCTTTGTTCCAAATTTAACCATATTGAGGGAGGGCTGGGATCAGTAAAATCGTTCCCACTACTATGGCCCCTAACTCTCAATATAGAAACTTGGTTCATTGATTTATATCCACCCTCATCGAACTTAGTCATTATTTATTTTATTTATTATTTATTATGATTGTGAAGTAAAAATCAAAATCATACATGATAACAAAATAACATGATATTAATTTGGAAAAGAGTTTTTCACTTATTACAACCATAAAACAAACAAATAAAACTAACTATTCTAAAAATCAGGATCTTCTACATCCGATCCTTCCTCTAGCATATCATCATCTAGTTCTTCATAATCTTCATTATCATGTGCCTCAAAATGTCCTCTAGGAAGGTTCGTAAAAATCCTATGTTTTTGCTCATTTGTAAACTGAAATTCTGATTTTGCAGTGAACCTAACTAAGAGAAAGTAATATCGCATTGCTACTGGTAGTTCGTCTTCATCATCCATTGTTTCCCATATTTCCTCTAAGGCTGCTATTACAGGATGAAAATCTCTAAACAGTTTAATTACTAATACATATTGTTCCGTTGCTCTCATCATGATTTGCTTAGACTCTTGAAGGTGACCTATTTCTTTGTGGAACAAAAGCAGTCTTCCAGTGATTCTCTCTAGTGCTCCTACGCTGTTTCTTGGTTCTCTTATTCTTTTTAAAGCCTTAATGGCTTGGATATCCTCATTGCTTAATGCTTCATTCATACTTAACTGAAAACATAAATGCTAAGATCGTTAGCTATACATATAAGAAAAATAACTATAACTTAAATACTTACGTGGCAGTCAGATTCGGAGCTTTGAGTGTGTGTATTGAGGAGAACTTCATGCGAATGAACCGTTGCTCTGATACCAACTATAATGACCCAACTACTCTAGACTTTGGACCATTAACGAAAACTATACATAGACACTAATTATTAATAAAACTTACAAGTGAAATAATCATTACTTCATTAAAAACTTGTAAAATAAATGTTAAACTACATAAAATTTAAAGTAGGATATGGGATCCAATTATTTTAAAAGAAAAACATAACATAATTGTAAATAAATGAATTACATAATAAATTGCGGAAAATACATATAAAACCATAATTAAAGAGACTTCATCCTCGAATCGAACACTCGGTCCTTTGACTCCATTCCGCCTCAATACACATCCCCAAGCTTCCAAGAACCTTTCCCGCCATAAAAACTATTTTCCTGCACATAAGAACATAGAGGAGTGAGCCTAATGCCCAGCAAGGAAAATCTAACACATAAATCATATACATAAAATTCATAATGCAACATAAAACATATCATAAACATATGTCACACATACTATAATGGCCATTATTACTTGGGGTCCTATAAACTAAACAAGTCATATGCCCATTAGATTTGTGGGGCTTGTTAACTAAGCAAGTCATATGCCCATAAATTTATTGGGGCTTGTTAGTTGTATAGGTCATATTCCCAAGTCAACAAACATACACAAATCATAAGTTAACATAACACTTAAATCATAAGATAACACATAACATAACATATAAAATCCTATCCTATTTTCCTTACCAAAAGTACCGGGATATGAGAACAGGTTTGGGACTTTGGAACACTCCTAAAAACCATAAATGAAAGGGTGAGTATACTAAAGAAAAAGGGATGAAAGTGCTGAAAGAACTATACCATCAAAATACACTTACCAAGAATCTTATGTTCAAGATCTTAGATTTCCTATTCAAGAATAAAGAATAAAGTTAGGATGTTGAGTAGAAAACTATAAGAACTTAAAGAAAAATGATACCAAAATGAACTAGAGTTTGGAATAACTTGAATGCTTCTATGACCAATCTAAACCTTGAACCAAAATGTGCTATAAACCTTACTTCCCAAGTATTTGGTAAGCTTATAATGATTAAGCTTATAATCCCCAACCCAAATGTTTACACTCTCAAAAATAACCTAACAGCTTGCAGCCTCTGAACTTAGCTTGATGAATGAATAAATGGCTGGGTACTAGGTCCTAATTATAGAGTTCAAGAATGAAAAAGATCTTCATTTAACTTGAATAAAATAATGGCTTTTTAAGTGAAAAATATTTGAATTATCGTTCAGCAGAGGCTGAAGACTTGGTCAGAAAGATGCTGGACTTATCAAGAGGTTAAAGATTAAAATGGTAACATTTTCAAAAATATTCAAAATTATATCAAAGGATCCGATATATCGCCCCTTGTAGGCGATATATCGCTTGGGCCTGCATGCCCGAGGCTCGTCGAGGTGCTCGTGCGAAGTTACGTGTTATCCGTATCCCCGTACTGCGTTATATCGCCCCTATAGCTACGATATATCGGCATACGCTGAATATTAAAACACGAAATTGCACATTTTAAGCTTAATTTGAATTGAGTAAACAGCCTTGACTAAGTCCTCTAACATTTTCAAAGCTGCTGACAGACCATAGGATATTCAAATATTTCTCTTAATAAACTTATTCCTCAAAAATACTTAATTATCATTAAACATACACATGACAAGTGTTATTTTTTTATTGGGTCTATCTAAACCTTATTGTTATCCCAAAATTTGAGAATGATGATGTGGCAATAGAAATGAAAAGTGGCATGGAATAGTTAGGTGATCTGGCTTAGCAGTAGCCCAATACATCAATGAAGAGTTTGGACTGCTTGAGAGATGTCATGACCAAGCCAAGAGCACCCGAGGATAGTACTTGGGCTACGGTGTGCCCGGTCGGATTTTGGTCCGAGGAGCATTCCAAGTGGTCCGGTCGGACCTTGGTCTGAGGAGAACCAAGTGCTGTGATCGGACCTTAGTCCGAGGAGAGCCAAGAGGTCCGGTCGGACCTTGGTCCGAGGAGAGCCCCAAGTGGTGTGATCAGACTTTAGTCCGAGGAGAGCCCCAAGTGGTCCGGTCGGACCTTGGTCCGAGGAGAACCAAGTGCTGTGATCGGAACTTAGTCCGAGGAGAGCGAAGAGGTCCGGTCGAACCTTGGTCCGAGGAGAGCCAAGGAGAGTGTGGTCGGACCTTGGTCCGAGGAGAGCCCCAAGTGGTGTGATCGAACTTTAGTCCAAGGAGAGCCCCAAGTGGTTCAGTCGGACCTTGGTCCGAGGAGAACCAAGTGCCGTGATCGGACCTTAGTCTGAGGAAAGCCAAGAGGTCCTATCGGACCTTGGTCCGAGGAGAGCCAAGGAGAGTGTGATCGCACCTTGGTCCAAGGAGAACCTAGAGGTATGGTCGAACCTTAGTCCGAGGAGACCCCAAGGCTGTGGTCCGAGGTGAGCCCAAAAGGTGACTGGTCGGACTTTTTTCCGAAGAGAGTCTATGGGGTATGGTCCATATGCAGGTGTCATTTATTACGAGTAATAAAAGAGATCATGCGCAGCGTGGTCGAATCTTGCTACAAATTTTGCATATGTGTTGATTATTCTTGCTTGGCAGTGTTCAACTGTCATTATGATTTAAACAAAACAGGTCTTCTAAAACTAAGTGTAAATATATACCAGACAGTGTTCAACTGGTCAGTATCATGAGATGAATGACCAACATTTAAATAATTGCATGTTTTTGTAGTGGTCAACTACTGAAATATGTTTGTATATTTTATGTGTTTCACGAGTTGTAACTTCTCGGACAAATTCGGTCAAGTAGCAAGTGATCAAGGATTTTTCAACCATCAATCACTTGGGGGGCACATAGAGTATACTGGTGTGTACTTCAACACAGACAATAAGAGCACGAGCAAAGATATCTGTTTTTGGGCTGACTTGTAAATTTGGAAGTCTAAAAAGGCCATTAAGCTAACTTGTTTGACAAAGCTTAAGTAACTTAGAATTTTTAAGAATTTTTAAAATTTTAAGTTAGAAACAGATATTCGTGTAATAATAAAAGTTATGCTCATAAAAAGTTAGAGCAATAAGAGCATGAGGAAGTATATTTAGTATGGACTTATGAAATGTTTAGAATTTCTAAGTTAGAAAACTAAATACTCATGTGAAATTTAAGGCATATAGGAACTTTACTATTCACAATAAAGACTTAAAAGTTTAAAGCTAGTCAAAAAAGAAAAGTAAAGTGCAAGTGTCAAACTGCTCAATCACACGAGCAAAAGTATACAAAATAAAACAAACTATGATAAAAACTTGTAAGACTACAACTAGTCATGCAGGTGTGCTCTAGCTGGATGAGGAGTCACTGGCGTGCTGCTCTGGTGGGTTGATCAACCCCCTCCTCGGCTTCAGCTCCTCCTCTCGCTCGGAATGATAATGTAGAGGAGGCGGGTGTAGGGCTAGGAGGATTGGCAACTTCCTCAGCAGCCCTTGCTTCACATCTAGCAAGCTTCTCTGCCTGAACCTCATCTGTGAAAAAATCGAGCTTGAGAGGTTTATTCAGTTTCCATACCTGATAAAAGCAGTCAAAGCAAGCCTCCTCGTAACGGGTTAAATCAGCCTCCTTCTCTTGTTTCAACTCTTCATTCTCGCTGATTAGTCCCTCATTCTCACGAGCTAACTCCTTGTTCTCAAGGGTCAGCTTCTCAAATTGAGCGATCAAGGACTTGTTGGTTTGAACTTGCTGCTGATTCTCATCAGATAGTCTCCTAAGAGACTCATCCCGTTCAACCACGGTCTTCTCTGCCTGCTCCAACTTGGATTTGGAGTCTTTTTCTGAGGCAGTTAGAGTCTCTACTTTTGCTTGGGCCTCCATGAGTTGATCATTTAGTACCTTGATCAACTCCTTGTAATCGACTGATCGCTGCCGGGCATGACAGAAGGTCATAAGCGTCTGCATGAAAAACAAAAAGTTACTACAAAGCATTAACGTAAGTAACAATCTATCTTGTGGTAAAGTACTTACATTTGTTAGCTGAGCAATCCCTCTATCTAAGACAGCATCAACACTGAGTCGAGGAAAATATTCAAAGCCTTGAATCATTGATGAGTCATGGAGGGTCTGATCAGCTGCCCCCCTGAGCTTGGTATCAGCAGCTCGGAGTGCCTCGCTCGAGCCAGACAGGCCTGCGGGAGTTAGGCTCGCTGATGGAGGAAGTGACGAAGGAGTTAACGGTGGGAGTGTAGTCGACCCCTCAAGTTGTCTCCCTCGACTGGGCGGCACTGCCTTTGGAATCTTCCTCGGGGGCGTGGAGCCACTTCCATCTCCAGCTTTCCTCTTTGGAACAGAAGAAGCGATGCTGTAGAGTCCAAGAACTTTACTTAGCTAAGATAGATAATAGTATGATAGTATTTATAGCATTATCTTTGTAACTGTGGATATTTTGGTTCAGACCGGGAATTATTTGGACACTCATAGTAGTACTTATAGATTTTCTAAGTTTAATCTATAGTTTAAGAATATTAAGTATAACCTAAGGTTTGATTAAAGTGACTGATATTAAGGATTATATTTATTATATTATAAGGTTTAGACATCAACCAATAGGATTTTAAGCACATGTTATGAATGGTGATTAAGGATTAAGAATTTTTTAGGATTAAATCTAATAAGGAGTAAAGTTTGAATGTTATAGGGTCAGTCAGCAGCTTTGAGTATGTTGAGGGCTTAGTCAAGGCTGTTTACTCCATTCAAACTTAGCTAAAAATGTGTAATTTCGTGTTTAAATATTCAGCGTGTGCCGATATATCGCAGCTATAGGGGGCGATATATCACAGCACGTAGATACAGAAAACACGAAACGATGCACGGTCGCCTCGGGCATACTGTCCCAGGCGATATATCACCTACAGGGGGCGATATATCACCTACAGGGGGCGATATATCGCCTCCTTCAGCATGAATTCAAACTCTTTTGAATTCATTTCCTTTCAGCCATTCAAACTCCTTCAACAGTCCAGCATCTTTTGAACGAGTCTTCAGCCTCTGCTGAACGATTATTCAAATGATTTTCACCTAAAAAGCCATTATTTTTATTCAAGTAAAATCAAGATACTTTCATCCCCAAACTCTATAAATAGGACCTAGTACCCAGCCATTATTCACCTTTTGCTCTAAGTTCAGAAGCTGCTAGTGTTAAGTGAGTGTGAGAGTGTAAACACCTGGTTTGGGAAAACTATAAGCTTAAACATCATAAGCTTATCAAACACTTTGGGAAGTGAGTTCTATAGTATTTCGGTGGAGGTGTAGATTGGTCTTTCAAGTCTTTGAGGTAACCAAAACTCTAGTTCCTTTCTGTATTATGTTATTTTCTTTCTCATAGTCTTCTACTCAATCTCTAACCTTAATCTTCATTTTGGTTAGGGAATCTAAGTTCTTGAGCACATAAGTTCGGTAAGCATGTTTCTCAAATGGTTTAGTCTTTCCATCTCTTTCATTTCATCTCCTTTCTTTAGACTCACTCTTTCTTATGGTTTTAGGAGTGTTCCAAAAAGTCCCAACTCAGTCCATTATATCCCGGTAACTTTGGTAAGGAAAATAGGATAGAATCTATATGTTTTATGCTTATGCTATCTTATGTGTTATGTTATGAAATATGTTATAAATATGTTATGAATATGTATGTTTGTAGGCTTGGGCATATGACCCATAAGGCTAACAAGACCCCAAATAGATTATGGGCATATGACCTACTTAGCTAGTAGGACCCCATTAATCTCTTGGGCATATGACTTGTTTAGTTTATGGGACCCCAAGTAATAATGGCCATTATAATAAGTGTATGTTATATGTATTATGTTAAGTCTTTACGTTCATTATGAAATTTATGTGTATGACTATGTGTTAGATTTTCCTTGCTGGGCATTAGGCTCATTCCTTTCTGTTTTATGTGCAGGTAAATAAGCTTTAGAGGCGGTAAGATTCGTGACGCTTAGAGGATGTGTATCGATGGTGAATGGAGTCAAGGGGCCGAGCGTTATTCGATTCGAGGATGTAGTCTTGTTTATGTTTTTATGGTTTTAAATGTATTTTTCGCATTTTCTATGTAACTCTTTTTAGTTTTTAAGTTATTTTTGTTTTAAAGACAATGGGTACCCATATCCTACTTATTTTATGAAAGTAAACTTTGTTTCTACAAGTTTCTGATAAATTATGGTATTTTCGCAAAAATGTAAGTTTTATGTATAGTTTCGTTAATGGTCCAAAAAGTCTAGAGTAGTGGGTCATTACAAATGCACTGCCTAAACATATCTGGATCTGCAAAAGAGGAAAACACAAAATTGTTAGAAATATAAACATAATAAAATGTAGATAAGTATATTACTACTACAACTTTGTTAGTCTCAAATCACCAAGTTATTAAACGTATTCCTATGATTACTAGACCTGAGTTAAGAATCTGGTCGATGAACTCATCCTCGTCGTCCGAAGATGAGCTACGTTCTCTCTCAATCTGGATGGCTTTTCCTTTCTCGGACTTAGCGGGAATAGCAGATCTGCGCTGAGACTGAGGCTCCCTAATGACAAGGTCACCAGGTCTATGAGAAAGCGGAGAGGGTCCAGGAGAAAACTGGTCAGTCACTATCTCCGTGCCCGAATTGGACTGATCAGTTGTGTTGTTCTCCCCGGTGGTACTTTCCACCACCGTATCTTGGTCACACGGTATCAGGCCCACCATCTGAAGGTAGTCTACAGTGACCAATCTTTTCACGTCTTTCTTCTCAGTACTCATGCTGGCCAACGCCTCCACTCGTTTGAACATCCCTTCAGTAGGCAAGGGTCACTTGAATGGACCCGCATGTGTAAAGGCCAAGTTGTTGCCCTTGATGTCCGATGTGAGGAAATATTCTCAGTAATACTTCCTGGGGTTCGACTTGTGAGAGATACCACTAAGGTATGTAGTCCCCCTTTGCCTGTGGTAGAGGTGAAAGAAGCCCGTGTTGTTGTGGGTGGGAATGGTCCTGAAGTCAAATAAATAGTGCACCTCGTGAGGGGTGGGCTCATCCCAACCTTGCAGGAAGTAGAGAATATACAGTGCAGACAATGCCTGGATCCCATTCGGTGCGATCTAGAATGGGGAGACATTGAAATAATCTACTATAGATTGGAAGTAGGAATGTAATGGGAGTGTCGCTCCTGCGTGGACATGATGCCTGGACCAAGCACAGTATGCTCCACCAGGCCTATTGGCTCTCTGATGAGAGCCCAGGCATATCACGTTCGCCCCACTCAAACCTAAAGCGTCGATGTGTTTATGGAACTACCCAGGGTTAAGTTTTGAGGGCTGGGCAGTGAACCAGGAAGGTTCTTCTTCTCTCCCCTTCCGTGGTTGTTGAATGGCCACGTTCTGGATCACCGTGACAAACTTCTGAGAAGGTGATCCTGAAGGATTTGCAGTGCGAGCATCACTGCGTTCCACCACCTTCTGCACCGCTCTGCGGGCAACTTGTGGATCTTGGTCCTGGGGAAGTCTGTTAGATTTCTTCACCCTCATCATCGACTATGAAGCTTATTGAAGAAACTGTTCCTCGTGGAGAAGGTACAAGGCTGAGCAAGGAAGGATCCGCTTGAAGTGACGAAGGCGATCCTCAGGAGTGCAACTGGTGGAAGATTTTGATGAGGAATCGCTGTTTTCAGGAGTCTTCATTGACTGCGAGATGGATGTATCGCAGTCCGTATGGCTGTCACCTCCCCTATAATCAGAGCGATTCATCTACAAAAATAAATAAAAATTCAACAAGAATAAAATTTATTTTTACACATAGAAAAATTTATCTAAGTGGTAAAAATATAGCATGCATGGAAAAAAACGTTTTTAGTGCTTGAAGGTGCCTAAGAAATATTTAAAAGACATGGCATGGGGAATGCCATGTTTGGTCCGGTCGGATGCCTAAGACGCCCTAGGAGAAGCATCCGAGGAGCGTGCGCCTAATGCCTAGAATGTGTGGGTCCGAGCGGAGAGGCGTCAGAGCGGAGAGGCGTCTGAGTATCAAGGCTGGTGTCCGAGCGGAGGGGTGTCCGAGCAGCCACGCACCTGGGGTCTGTCCGTCCGAGCGGCTGTCGCGTGACTCCTGTCCGAGGAGTGTCGGGCGTCCGGGCCTAACCTGTGTCCGAGCCGTGGACTTCCAAGGAGCCCAAGGGAAGTCCGGCCGGATGCAATGTGGTTCGAGGAGCATATATGTGGTCCGATCGGACCACATGTTTTTTTTTTAAAAAAAGAAGGAAACAGCAGAGTGGCCAATCAGCCATACCCCTAACTTATCCATTTTTCCCCTAACTTATCCATTTTTCATACCCAAAACCTCACCAAAAATGCCACTATTTTCTTTGAGCCGAAAACAAGACCCAAACCGAAAGATCAATGTTCTATATTCACTAACATAAACGTGTTCTTTCATCCAAACATACAAACACAAGATCAAAAAAGGGAAGTTGAAAAGTTTATCAATGTTCTTGAAACATTCTATGCTATCAAAAACCCCAAAACCCATATTCATGGGCTATACCAAATTAACCTATTTTTCTTGAAATTCCTATGAAATTAAGGGTAATGTTGGGTTACCCATAGCACAAACATCCTCAAAACCCAGCAAACCAACACATTATACAAACAATCTTATGATATTCATGAACAAACTCAACAAAAAAAGCTATCAATGGGGTTTCGGCCATGGCATGGGTTTTTCATGAATTTTTTTGAAAAATAACAAGAATGTAAAGGCATGGAGAAGAATACTTACTCAAGGTTGGAAAACCTTTGACTTGTTTGGGGATTGCTTGAAGAAATGGAGAGCTTCCCTTGAAGTCCCTTGAAGATTCGGCCAAAGAGAAGGAGAAGCTTTGGGGTTTCGGCCAAGAGTGAAGAAAGAAGGAGAGAGGATTTTAAAAAATGTGATTTTCTTGTGTAAAGAAAAATGTGTAAGAGTAAGGGATATTTAAAGAAAAAAAAGTGGGAGTTGTTGTTTATTTTTGGACCCTTGGCATTCCGGGGCTATTTTTTCTACCCCGCGATCATGGACAGTTTTTTGCAGTGATCGTGGCCTATAAGTTGTGGTCTGCTGCATGGCAGGAAGATAAACATTTATTTTTTATATAATGTCGTCAACTGTGTAGAAAAAATTTTATTATGTGAAAGTATCATATAATAAACTTGGGGGGCAAATTTTATCCCAAAATTTGAGAATGATGATGTGGCAATAGAAATGACAAGTGGCATGGAATAGTTGGGTGATTTGGCTTAGCAGTAGCCCAATACATCAGTGAAGAGTTTGGACTGCTTGAGAGATGTCATGACCAAGCCAAGAGCACCCGAGGATAGTACTTGGGCTAGGGTGTGCCCGGTCGGATTTTGGTCCAAGGAGCATTCCAAGTGGTCAGGTCGGTCCTTGGTCCGAGGAGAACCAAGTGCTGTGATCGGACCTTAGTCCAAGGAGAGCCAAGAGGTCTGGTCGGACCTTGGTCTGAGGAGATCCCCAAGTGGTGTGATCGGACCTTAGTCCGAGGAGAGCCCCAAGTGGTCTGATCGGACCTTGGTCTGAGGAGAACCAAGTGTTGTGATCGGACCTTAGTCCGAGGAGAGCCAAGAGGTCCGGTCGAACCTTGGTCTGAGGAGAGCCAAGGAGAGTGTGGTCCGACCTTGGTCCGAGGAGAGCCCCAAGTGGTGTGATCAGACTTTAGTCCGAGGAGAGCCCCAAGTGGTCCGTTCGGACCTTGGTCCGAGGAGAACCAAGTGCTGTGATCGGACCTTAGTCCGAGGAGAGCCAAGAGATCCGGTCGGACCTTGGTCCGAGGAGAGCCAAGGAGAGTGTGATCGGACCTTGGTCCGAGGAGAACCTAGAGGTATGCTCGGACCTTAGTCCGAGGAGACCCCAAGGCTGTGGTCCGAGGTGAGCCCAAAAGGTGATTGGTCATACTTTGGTCCGAAGAGAGTCTAAGGGGTATGGTCCGTATGCAGGTGTCCAGCATGCATATGTCCGACCAGAGGATGATATTCATCAACCAAATAGACTAGACTGCATCAAATTCCCAGAAACGGCTGCAGCAAGAATCAGTCTGGGCATCGTGGGAATCTCTCATTCGTCACTCAACTTGAGGATTCTATTGCATTTTTGAATATTTTGTGTAATTTAAATATAATTTGAGTAATAGAATATCCCGAGACTAAGGGGATATCAGTTTAGGATCCCAAGCCTATAAGGACTTTTTGGCAATTTGAAATTTGGTCTGAGTTTCTAGTGAGAAAGTGTGTTTTCCTTGAGAGAGAACCCTTTTTGTATTCTAAGAATTTACACTGAAGAAACTCAGTTGACACTGGTTCATCTGATCTTGAGTGTAGATAAAGTAATCAAATCTCTAAGTGGATTAGGCTATTACCGACTGATCGGGGCTGAACCACTATAAAAATCTTGTGTGTTATTTACTTTCTTTGATAAAACTGTCTGTGTCGTTTAAATTCTCTTGAAGGTTTATCGTTTTGACGTTCTCACGTCGTTGGCTAAAAACACAGTAAACACTTATAATATAATAAATATTACCATCAATATCAGTCATATTAATCAAACCTTAGGTTAGAATTAATATTCTTAAACTATAGGCTAAACTTAGAAAATCTACAAGTGTTACTACGAGTGTCCAATTAAATCCCGGTCTAAACCAAAATCCATAGTCATAAAACTACAACTACTATTGCTATTATTACTACTATCTAACTAGCTAAGTAAAGTTATTGGACTCTACACACCGCCTTGCAGGAATTCTCAACCAATTCGAGATGATGAGGAAAGGTGTGCAGGAAGGAAACAAGGAAATAGAGAAGCCTTCAGGGAGCGGAGAGGTGCCTAGCCTACAAGAAGTCAAATGTTGCGGTCTCGCATTGCAGAGCCGAGGCAGCATGAAAGAGATCCATCTCAGAATAATCATGCAACGAGCTTTACTAGTGATGATTCAGGAGACACTATATCAGTCAGCGTGTATGATCAAGGTCGAAGAAATACTGGAGACCATAGGAACTGCTCCGACCTGTGGGAAATTCTAAATCAGAATCGGGGTAGTGGTAATCCATCGAACCCGGACCTGAGAGATCGCTTAAATGGGTGCAAAGATCCCTTGCGAAGGCACAAGCCTGGAATTGTAATCAATGATAGCCAATTTTAGGCAAGACCCCCTACGGACCCGGTTCAAGAAAGAATTGATCAACTGAAAAAGGCCTTTAGGCTCTTACAAAATGAGCGAGGTCAGAGTCGGGATGAGGATTCTGACGAGGAGCTCGAACCATTCGCTCCCCATATTTCCAACATTCCATTTCCCCAAGGGTTTCGGATCCCTCATGTCCCGCCTTTTGAGGGGAAGTCCGACCAATACAGCCATCTGAGTACATTTAATACCATAATGAGGGCAAGTAATGTGGGTTACGAGCTCAGATGCATGTTATTTCCAGCATCGCTTACAGGAGCAGCAAAAACTTGGTTCGAGAAACATAAAAGACATTCGATCACTTCTTGGGATCATCTATCAAAGGATTTCAAGAAACATTTTAGAGCCATGATCGGGGTAAGACCCGAGGCATCAACTCTGACCAACGTTCGGCAATAGCCAGGCGAAATGTTGAAAAGCTTTCTTACAAGTTTTAATTTGGAAGTTGCCCGAGCTCAAAATATGGATTACAGCGGTCATCTAATGGCTATCCAAGCTAGAGTAATGCTGGGAAGTCCTCTCTAGGACGATATGCAGAGAAAACCGGTGAGGTCATTAACCGAGTTTAATAAGCAAGCTCAGAGGTTTGTCAATGTAGAGGAGGCGAGGTCAACACTGAATATGACTTCTCAGCCCGTAACTATAACGATAAACATAAACTCTGCCTCAACCTCGGCAGACCCACAAGTTTCAAAGGCTCCTGCGGAAAACCCTTCCAAAAGAAAGAAGAACGAAGGGAGTAACCCCGAGGCAAAAGGGGGAAAGAAGAAGAAGGGGGAAAGGTATTTCTCCGTGTACAAAGTGTACACCGAGCTCAACGAGTCTCGAGAGAATATATACCTGGCTAATGAAAACCAGGTCCCTTTCAGGCGTCCAGACCCCATGAGAAATCAGAAGTCCAAGAGAGACTCCAGCAAGTACTATCAATTTCATAGAGACACTGGGCACACTACTGATGAATGCAGGCAGTTGAAGGATGAGATCGAAGGATTGATCTCGAGAGGCTATTTCAGACAGTATGTCAAAACCAGAGTAATTATCAAGCTTCTACTAGCCAGAGGGCAGCTGCGCCACAACCCGCTCAAAATAATAATTCCCGAGCGAGGGAAGAATATAGGCCCCCTCCAATTGATGGAGAAGACGTAATAACCATCTCGAGCGGGCCTCATCTCGCATGGATGGGCAGGAATGCCCAAAAGCGATATGTGAACGAGCTAAAAACTGGGGACGGATCTCCTTATGAACCCGAACCTAGAGCTTCAAAATGCCAAAAGATTGAATCTCAGCCGATAACCTTTACTGAGGACGACGCATCCCATGTTCAATTTCCCCACAATGATCCACTGGTCATCACTCTCCAGCTTGCGAATAAGAGAGTTCACTGAGTTCTCATAGACAATGGGAGCTCAGTGAACATTCTCTATAAGGCCACCTCAGAAAAGATGGGACTCGCGCTTCGAGACCTAAAAGCCTGTGCAACGACCTTGTATGGTTTTTCAGGAGAGGGGATTGCCTGTATGGGGTCCATTGAACTCCCAATAACCTTGGGAGACTACCCAGTCTCAATAACCAAGATGATGGACTTTGTAGTAGTGGAGCTGCCATCGGCCTACAACGTGCTGCTCGGGAGTCTTTTCTGTAAGGCATATGGCCATCAAGTTCCTGACTTCTAGTGGCATCGGGACGCTGAAGGGAGACCAGTTAGCCGGAAGGTAATGCTATAGCATTTCCGTAAAAGGAATGAAACAGGGGGGCGAACAAGCACTGGTCGTTATCCATAATAAGGATGGGACGGTCTTGGAGATAGATGAAGAGATCGATCCGAGAGTGGAGGAAAAAGTTGATCTCGAACCATTAGAAGAGCTCGAAGAAATCAAGCTCGAAGAGTCAGATCCCTCGAAAATGGTAAAGGTCGGGAAAAATCTACGTGAAGAAACTAAATAGCAATTAATTTGATATTTGAAGAAATACCAGGTTATCTTCGCGTGGTCACATTCGGACATGGTAGGAATAAGTTTGAATATAGTGAGCCACGTGCTAAATATCGATAAAAGCTTCCCACCGTAGCAACAAAAGCGAAGACAATTGGACAATGATAGAAAAAAGGCACTAAAAGAGGAAGCTGACAAGTTAAAAGCAAACCGATTCATTAGGGATGCTTTTTACCCCGATTGGGTAGCTAATCTGGTACTGGTCCCGAAGCCCAATGGGACATGGCGAACCTGCATTGACTACTCGGACCTCAACAAGGCCTGCCCAAAGGACTGCTTTCCTTTACCATGGATTGACCAGCTCGTGGATGCCACGGCAGAGCATGGACTAATGTCATTCATGGATGCTTATTCTGGATATAACCAGATTGCCATGTATTCCCCCGACCAGGAACATACGAGCTTCATAACAGATAAAGGGTTATATTGTTATAACGTCATGCCATTCGGGCTCAAAAATGCTAGAGCCACATACCAGCGGCTCGTGAACATGATGTTCTCAAAACAAATAGGGAACAACATGGAAGTTTATGTTGATGACATGTTAGTCAAGTCTCAAATTAACGATAACCATGCTGATGATCTCGAAGAATGCTTTGCCATGCTCCGAAAATATAACATGAAGCTTAACCCTCAGAAATGCTCCTTTGGAGTATCTTTAGGAAAATTCCTAGGTTTCATTGTAAACGCTCGAGGGATAGAAGCTAATCCAGACAAGATCCAGGCCCTGATCGATATGCCCTCACCTCGTAAACACAAAGATGTCCAGAGTTTGACCGGCAGAATGGCGACACTAAGTAGGTTTATCTCGAAATCTACAGACCGCTGTCTTCCGTTTTTCAACCTGTTGAGGGGAGGTGAGTTGTCCTTCCAGGAGCTCAAGAAACACCTCGCAGAATCCCCTATCTTATCAAAACCTCTTACGGGAGAAGTGTTGTACTTATATCTTGCCACTACCGAGCACGCCATAAGTGCGGTGCTCGTACGAGAGGAAGCAAAGGTGCAAAGGCCCGTATATTACGTCAGTAAAAGGTTACTGGGGGAAAAGTCGAGATATCCCTTGATGGAAAAGCTAGCTCTCAGCTTAATTCACTCATCTCGGAAACTTCGACCCTACTTTCAAGCGCACCCCATCCATGTACTAACTGATCAACCACTAAGACAATTCTTGTCTAAGCCAGAAGCTTCAGGTCGACTTCTTAAATGGGCAGTTGAACTCAGGCAATTCGAGATCACCTTTCATCCAAGGACGACCATTAGGGCATAAGACTTGGCAGACTTCATAGTGGAATGTACTGGTATGACCAACGATGATGTTATAACCCTGGCCCACGAGCTGTGGAAACTTTACGTTGATGGGTCATCTAATGAAAATGGATCAGGGGCAGGAGTAATTTTGATCACTCCTGCAGGAAGCAGATTTCATTATGCCTTGAGATTTGACTTCAACGCATCAAATAACGAGGCCGAATACGAGGCTTTACTAGCGGGACTTCGTATAGCCAAGGAGCTCAATGCTAAAGCAGTACATTGCTACAACGACTCCCAGCTGGTGGTTAACCAAATTTTGGGAGAACACCAGGCTCGTGGTACAAGAATGGCAGACTACTTAGAAAAGGAAAAATCAGCATTGGAACACTTCGATTTCTATGCAATAGAACAGGTCCCCCGAGAACAAAATTCGAATGCGGATGCCTTAGCTTAGCTCGCTACTTCCTCCAAGAATGATGAGCTAAATGTCGTACCAACTGAACATCTCTCGGAACCTAGTATTAATGAGCCAGAGTAGGAAGACGTGTGTATGATTGATTCCGAGCCTACCTAGATGACTCTGATAGTCGAATATCACGAGACCGACGTCCTTCCGAAAGATCGGAGCCAGGCTCGAAAGTTGATGTATCAAATCCCTCGTTACACCATTATGGATGGAAGGTTGTATAGAAGGGGATATTCCATTCCATTACTTCGGTGTGTGACTCCACCCGAAGCCAAGAAAATCATTGAAGAAATTCACGAAGGGTTCTGTGGAGACCATACCGAGGGGCATAGCTTGTCCAAGAAAATCATACGCCAAGGTTATTTCTGGCCTACCATCAAGTTAGATTCTTTTGAGTACGTAAAGAAGTGTGATAAGTGCCAGTGATTCGCCACAATTCCTCGAGCTCCACCATCCGCGCTGATTATGATGACCTCCCCATGGCCATTTGCAGTATGGGGAATCGACCTCATAGGCTCTCTCCCAACTGGCAAGGGCGGAGTGAAGTATGCGGTAGTTGATGTAGATTACTTCACGATATGGACAGAAGCTGAACCGTTAGCAACTATAACCTCCAAAAAAGTCCTTGACTTTGTAGTGAAAAACATCATATGTCGATATGGGATGCCGAGGAAAATTGTATCCGACAACGGAACCCAGTTTGACAGCAATCTGTTTACCAACTTTTACGAGAAAAAATGGAATAATAAAGAGCTTTTCGTCAATGGCCCATCCCCAGGCGAATGGCCAGATCGAAGCTGTAAACAAAACTCTAAAGAGTTCGCTAAAGAAAAATTTGGGATAAGCAAAAGGAAGATGGCCCGAAGAACTGCCCTAATTCCTATGGGGATATAGGACTATGGCCTGAACATTGACAGGACATACCCCGTTCTCTCTGGTGTACGGTTGCGAGGCTATGTTGCCAGTTGAGGTCGAAATTCCCACAATTCGAGCCCTTGCTTATGATCAAGCCTCGAACCACAGTCAGCTCGAAGAAACTCTTGACCTGATCGAAGAAAGAAGGAACGAAGCTCAGCTAAAAAATGCTGCATACCAACAGCGAGCTACCAAGTACTTCAACAAAAGGGTTCAGGATCGAAAATTCGGTGCGGGAGATTTAGTGCTAAGGCGTGTATTCTTGGCAACGCGAGATCCAGCAGCTGGCGTGCTCATGCCAAATTAGGAAGGACCCTACCAGATAAAGTCAGTCATTCGACCCGGTGTTTACAAGTTGGCGAGATTGGATGAAGTCTAGTGCCGCGAGAATGGAATGGCGAACACCTACAACCTTACTATCAATAATGTAGGAAGGGTGTTGTCTGTAACCATGCTTGTTTATCTGTACTGTTTTTTCTATTTTTGGATTTTGTCAAATAAAGGGTGATTTCGTTTAATATGCTATATTTTTTTTGCAATCTCTCTTAATTTAATAGCCTATGGTCACACTCATAGGATATTAAGGGGGCATTAATGGTATATATACCATCAGCTTGAAAAATAAAATAACATATACGAAATACATACAAGTGTTTGGATATAACCAAATGCGCGAGCTAAAATAGTTTGGATGTAACCGAGCTATGAAACATAAAAAAAACGTACAAGTGTTTGGACATAACCAAATACGCGAGTTAAGACAGTTTGGATATAACCAAACTAGATTAAAATGTAAGTGTATGGATTACAAACCTAACACGACCTTAATAGGTTTGGAACAAACCAGCTGAAACTAATCGGCAGTAAGTTGGAGCATAACCCACTTCGGATAAGCCGAGACCGAGGCTGGAGTATCTTGCAAAACAATAGTTTCGACCTCATAACCTCGGAGAGATAACCGAGGACGAGAAAAAGTAACTAAAAAGTAAGATATAACTAAACTGTTTGCATTACACACCATACAAGTACTTTCGGGTGCATGGTTAAAGTAATATCCGACCTTGATAAATAACGAGATCGGAAGCGAATAATTCGAGCAAACTGTGCATGAATGCGTTGAACCTCGAGCTTAAATCCAAACTATGTTTGTGAGATTAAACAAGCATATACGACTCTTTAATATAAAAAGTGTGCAAAATATTTCAAACCGAGAAATGTAAAGCATATATATTAAAAGAAAGTCAAAATGAAAGAGAAATTGTATCAGCCCTACGGGCATAAATAAAAACAATTTAAAAAATAAATGGACGCAGCCCCGACGTAAGATTTATGAAGGAGCAGTCTCCTTGGCCTTCTCAGCATCAGCGTCCTCCCCAGCTCCCTTTGCACCATCACGAGCAGCCTCCTCCTCCTCAAGTCGAGCCTGCCAGTTGTCTACGAATTTTGCCTCAAGAGGACCTAAGAAGCTGGTATCGAGGTCGACATTGTTGGCCCATATTCTATACATGGCCAGATCGACCGCCCGATCCTTTTTCTCCTTAAACTCTTCAAGAAGACAAGCCTTTTATCCCTCAATGATCTCAAAAGTGGCGGCCTTATCTTCTTCGAGCTGGGTATTGACCCCCTTGAGCCGAACATTCTCCTTCTCAAGCTCTGTGAGCCTGGCATTCTGCTTCTCAAGCTTTGATGTCTTGGCTTTAAGCTCCTCGGCTCCTGCCTCAACCTGTGTTTTTGTTGCCTTCAGCTCATCACTCAGTTTAAGCTGAAGATCCTTCGCCTCCTGAGCATAGGACTCGCTCGAATGAATCTCATTATTCAATTTATAATTGAGCTGAGCGGAGACAGCAAGAGCCTAGCATACAAATAAAACAACATTAACATATGGACCGTCTATAAAAACAACTAGTAGCGAGAAAAGAAAAGTTACCGCGAAAATAAGCTTGACACTCTTCTTGTAAAGTGTGTTGCAGTCTCGGGCGTTGTTCAAAAACTGCCAATGAGGAGCGTCAAAACCGCTAAAGCTCTGACCCACTCGAGATAGGATGTCCGAGCCCAGCGTAGCCCCATGGGGCCCAGCAGCATTGTCAACTACATACTCATCAACGTGAGTAGATACTGACAACTTGCTGGTTGAGGAAGCCGAGGGTTTTTTAGGAGGTGGGCCGAGCGTTGAGTGAACCAGGATGGGAGGTTGGGGCTCGACCATAGTGGATGCCCCGACCTGTGGAGTCAGCTCCACAGCAGAGCTCGTGGCAGGCGAAGCTGGTGGAGGAGGTGTCTTTTCAGTCCTCTTAAGGACCTTGGCGGGCCAGTCGGTTTTTTGTGACCTCGTGGGACGCTTACTCCTCTTGGCTCGACCACTCTCAAGGATGTTGTCAAGATCGGAGTCCATCTCGCCTACGCAGTTACACCATAATATGAGATATCAAAAATTAAAATACCTCAACATCATGCAAACATATATGGGATAAAAAGACAAGTGGAGAGAAACCTAACTGGAACTCTCCCCTGAGCTTGAGCTCGGCGACCATGAAATTCCCCCATCTTCAGAAGAGACGAGGGGAGTACCTTCCCTATAGGTGGACGTCAACCTCGAAAGGTCCCTATAATCGTTGGTCCCATATTGGACGGCTATTCCGTTCCATACCTCGTTCAAGCTATACATGAGGTCGTATTTCCCGAGCCAGCTATCGAACCTATGAACCCGTTCATCTACCCAAGACCATACATAAAAATGGCTCCTATCGTCCTTACACAATACTAACCTATCGGGTTTATGCTTTAATAAGGAGGGGGACCACATATTCGAGCTTAGGATGACTATACCTTACTCATCCGAGCCCGAGCTTGAGGCCTCGTCGTTGGGCTCGTTCCCTAATTGTGGACTCCTTTGACGAACTGGAGGCGGAGGCCTCGCCTCTCTCCTTGGGGGGAGGTTGCCCGTTGGCAGAGGCACAAGCTCCCAACAGTCGTATTTTTTATTGGACCAGTCCGATGTGGATTGATCCTCTCCCAAGAGCCCACAAGCCCGAAGCTTGTCATCGTGGAGGAGATAGGAAAAGGATCTCCTGCCGTAAGGGAGTTGGAGCAGAGTCTCTCTATGCTCCTTCATCTCATCAGTGGGAGCAGGATGATGATAGTTGGCTGGAAAATCAAACGTATTTAAATTAAGTACGGACCCAAAAACAAAGTTCGAGCACAGAAAAGAAGAAGGTTGGGGTACTTACGAATTCATCTGAACGAGTAGTATCAGGACGGGGCTAGGCCATCTGTCCAGAAGAATGCCTTCTTGAAGTTAGGAGGATGATTAAGAAGATCCTTGAACATCTTCTTCTCCTTAGGATAGCTCGAAAGGTAGTAGAAGCCGTCTCCTCCCCGAGCTCGGGAGGGCTTACTTTTCAAACAAAAGAGATATAAGATCTCCATAGGCGAAGGCCCTTCCCACTTCAGCTCGTGGTAAAGCGACCTTAGGGCAGACAAAACCCTATAAGAGTTGGTATTGAGTTGGAAGGAAGCCAGCCCAACATAGTCCAAGAAGCCTTTAAAGAAGGACTTCAAGGGAAGAATAGCTCCTGCGTTCATGTACTCTTGGCTCTAAGCCGCATACCTCAGCCTGCTATTAGGGTTTCCATCCCCCGGAGCACGGCAGCTTTGCTCGTGGGCAGTCGGAGCTCGGCCCCTAAGCGAGCCCGACAGCCCTAAGTCGTGAAGGGCCAGAATATCAGATATCTGTCCCAGCGATGTGACCGAGCTCCAGTAGTGTTCAGCCTCAAAAAACTCCCTCCTCGGTTGTGAGGTAGAGGGTTCCCCCATCAGTGAAAACTGCAAATCACCTATTTTTAAGGCAACTATCACTCTAAGCTTAGGGTCGAGGGGAATCGGTCTAGGCTCGGTGTCAGGATCTGGATGAAGGGTGACCCTTAGTCTTTTCCTTTTCCCTTCTTTGACCTCGTCTATCTGACGTCGATAGTGAGCTCGGGTTTCTTCTTGTTCACGAGCTAGCTCGTGTTCGCGAATCAGACGCTGGTTCCGGGTAAGCAACGACTCTGGGCTCAGAGTTTTTGGTGAATACGGGATGGCAAGCAACGACCCCCACCGTCTTTCCAGATTCTGTGACATCTAGCAAGAAAGAAAAAATGGTGAGGGCCATGCAAGCAAGGAATCAAGAATAACGATCTCGGAGGTTCAAGATCGAAACTGCTTGGATACGAGATGAGTTCGATCATGGGGACCCGATTAGTGTCATGACGTGTATTTCATGAGAAAGGGAGGAAAGTGGATTTAATTTTTGAAAATCTCGAAATATCAGAAAAAGAAGGTGGCGGTTATTCAAAAGTGGTATTCTTGGGAATCGTGCATTCTTTACAACCCAGATTTTGTACCCAATAACTTGGTCTGCAAGATACGTCTTCCGAAATTTGAAAACCCAGAAAAAAGACCATATTTGGGCCTTCGTACATATGAACTGGACTTAGAACTAGTAATGTGGAAACCTAAACCTAATATCTATCGATCAAAGCATCCTAGTGCATTAAACTAATGAATGGACCAACAAAACTCTAGTGCCCAAGGAGCAACAGAAGCATAAACACACATGGAAAAAGTAATTCAAAGAAGCCATGAACAGAAAACTTACACAATGCGATCGGCGGGAACAGAGAAATGAACGATTGTATAAGCGGCTGTAAGTACGATCTCACAAAGTCAAAGATTTCAGCGTGGCTTTGCCTTCTCAGCTTCGAGAACATGCAAGAAATGGGCAAGGAGAGTTCTGGTTTTCCTGTTTTCCTTTTTTCCTCTAAAATGAACGTGAGTTAGGGAAGAAGACGACGGGGTCCAATTTATAGGCACATGAAAATGCGAAAGGCTGGATTAATCTTGGCCATTGGCCAGATTTTGTATAAAATTCGACGGTCAGGGATAAGTGACATGATGGTACTGTAAAGGTGGACGGCGAACGATAGTGGGCAGGTTTCCAAGGTACTCAAGCACCTTGAACAAGCAATACTCAACTAACGTGTGTCCATACTCGAGTATGTGTGACGGTGCAGTTCCCGAAGGAAGTAGTTCAAAAGTTCCCTTCTCATAGGATTCAAACTAATACTTTTGAGGGGGCAAAATGCTACACCCAGATTTCGAGGCTTGAGGTCGTGACCTCGAAAGCTGGATTAGTCAGGTGTGAGCTCGCGATGCGTAGCCTCGAAGATAGGTAGCCTCGAAGTCCTTATAAGCTCGAAAAACAGAACATCGGAGTATATCCATTGTCGGGTAGCCTCGGATCAAGTGGCCCGAACATGGCATGGGTGCGAGCTCGGAATAAGGCAGCCTCGGTGATATTTACCCATTCCGACTCGTAATACAACTCGTAATTTACTCAAAGACCTAGACTGGCATGATGCTGATTGCTGATTGCTGATCTCGAACGGCTTAGTGAGTCACCTGAAGAGACGAAGTCCATGCATTCAAGAAATATTTATTGTTGTAACTTCCCTACAATAAAGGAATATTGACTAGTCGGTTATACGTCCCCTGGTCTTCGGGGGACGTTTCCTTGCATATAGGAGTTACAAACTTTAAAGTAACTAAATTTAATTATGCATAGAATAACTTCCCGAAACGTGTGGGATTGTATTTTGAGATCTCCTCTATAAATAGAGAGGTCATGTACCTTTGTAAAGGACCCCAAAATTTTGTGATCTTGAGAAAATCTCTGGAGAATTCATCCCTGAAGAATTTCCAGAAATTTCCTAAGTCGTAATAACAAAGACTCGTGGACTAGGCAGAGTTAACTGCTGAACCACGTAAAAAACTCTCATTGTTTTACTGTGTTATTCTTGCCATAGTTTTTACTGTTTACGTGCTCTACATTTTAAGTTGACGAAAAACGGCGTCAACAATCATAAATCTAACAAATAAATTTACTAACTTATTAATTCCTCATGACTCTACTATAGACTCGGAATTGAACTCTTGAATTCATAGAACACTCTATAACAAATATAGATACACTATTAATTATCCATCGTTACAACCACAATTGTCACTCAATCCTCTATAGATGGTCTACAATGAGATAGGACTTAAATACTATTTTACCCATCGTTGTATTTTGTCCTTAAAACACTTAGTTTCTTGTTAATGATATTTCAGTAAACTAATTTAATTACTAAAATGAGATCTCTATCATTTAACACCTTGAACCAAACTAAAAGGAAACTATCATATATATGATAAACACTCCCACTCAATTATAATACCGAGTTCCTAAGATGTAAGTATGGGCTAGTCCGTAGGGTAAGCTAGTAACGAACAAGTTAAAGAACTCAAATAATACAATCAGTTAGAATACTAACCAGTCAAAATTGAGATTGCATTGACCTATGGTCTACTATATGATATGACCAGAATAGATAATAACGGTATGTTTACTTATCTTATCAACTGTCAATATCGGTCCCGTCCGATGTAACAAATACATCCGATCTTATCTACTTTGCTAATGTTCTTGAAAGAACATACCACTGTAATGTGTAAGTAGATCATATCGTAGATTGGCAAGTCAGTGTAAATCCTTTGCACTGACTAATCTTTGGACTATCTTATTTTGAACATATAATCATATTTATATTCCACTGTGATTACGTCACTTTAAATAAGATTATCTATATGCTCGGGATTTAATAGAATTTTATATTAAACAAATAATCATGAAAATAAAACATCTGAGCAAAGTAATTGACCAAGTCAAAAAATGATTTCTATTCTTTAATTGATAATACAATGATATTACAAAGAATTTGGGTTTTAATTAGGCAATAAAACCCCAACAACATCATCTCCTTGGGGCTATCCTCTAGATAGATAGATAGATAGATAAATTGTGATTTTAGAAACAAAGATAAATAAAATAGTGTTGATTACAATTATTATTATATATATATTTTTTAAAAGTAGAATGAAAATATATAGATATTTAGAAAAAAAAAATATAGTTAATATAAATTAATTTATTATTATATATGTATAGACATTTAAACTCTAAAATAAAATAAAGTTAATTATTACTATATTTCTTAAAAAAAAGTAGAATAAAAATATTTTTTTTAGAAAAATTTGAATAAAAAATAAGAAAATAGATAGAGTGGTTTAAAATAATTTTAGAGTGCTACATTATCTCCCATTTATAGAATAATATATAGAAATTCATATATATGTTAATAAATAAATAAATATATAATAATATAATTATTAGAAAATTGTTATTAACAAATATATTTTTTAAAATTAAAAAAGAATTAGAATAAAAGAATATAAAAAAATAAAAATAAAAAGATAGAATGCTTTGGATAAATTTTAAAGTGTCACATCATATAAAATAAATATTATTATATAAAATTTATAGTCATACGTTTAAAATACACATAAAGAAAAATAGATATTATAGTTAAATAACATAAATACTTATTTACAATGAGCAAAATCAAAATATATAGTATTACATAGATGTTATTTTTGTTGTAATTTAGTTAATTAATATATTTTTATATATGAAAATCTTATTTAATAATTAAAAGTCTAGCAGTTTAGTTCAATAATTAAATAATGTAGACATTAATTAAATATTTATATTTTAGTTATACGGTTTTAAAAAATATATATATTAATGGAAATAGATAATTACTTAATTATAAAATAGAATATGAATAAATATATTATAGTTAAATAAGTTATACCATTATTAATTCAATATATGAATTAATTAAATGTCAATTTATATATGATAATTTATTATTATAAAATTAGTTATGACTAAATATCTTAATTAAATATAAATAAAAGTATTTTAAATTTTAAATATCAAAATAAATAAATATAGAATAAAAAATCTTGAAGATAAATGCTATGATTAATTTATTAATATAATTATTATAAAATTAGTTTTTAATAAATACATTATGTACAAATAAATCAAGATATTTTAAATTTTCTTTTTGAAATATCAAAATAATTAAAAAATAATAGTGAATATAAAATCGTCAAGTTAGTTAATCATTATATGATTAACTTTTTATTATAATTATTAGAAAATTAGTTATTAATAAATATCTTATTTAAATTCAAATCAATATGATTAATGGAAATAGAAATTTACTTAGTTATAAAACACAATACGAAAAATAGATATTATAATTAAATAGGTTATACAGTTATAAATGAGTATCTTATTTAAATTTAAATCAGTATTTAAATTTAAAAAATGAGAGAAAATAACATCTCAGTGAACTATAAAAAAATCAAATAAATTCAAACATTAATAAAAAAAATCAATTATATAAAAATGATCTCAAACGAGTTAATTATATGCATAAATGTGTCTTATTCTATCAAAATACACATCCATTACAAATGCATTAAAATCAGCCACAACGATTTTCACATTCTCTAGCTCAAATTCTCTACAAAAAAATCTCAGAAAGTATAGAATCACATTCCAAACTCAATCCATGAAAACATAAAAATAATACTTAGAATTATATTATTACCTACCTACAACGCACGCTGATTAATATGATCTTTATGAGTAGAAGAGTAACAAATCCCAATGACCTTATAATTCTTACTATTAGATTTGTGTACAACAATAAAAATGACAAAATATACAAAGATGATGATGAAATTGATGGCAAAGGCACTAAGAGCTAAAAATGTTGTAACATCACAAATTTCCTAATAAGGCTTAGGGCCTTGATTAGTGGGTCAGGATGGCAAATTATGGAATTATGTGATTATATGATATTTATGTGTATTATCATGTGATTATGTGAATAATATTATAAAATGACTTGATATGCATGTTTAGGTGTATTAAATATGCATCTAGGCCCATTTCTGTTTAATTGGGCGAATTTCATAATTTGGCCCGTTATAGGTATATTTGGCATATATCTAGTGGGAAAGTCACAACGGGACCCAGACTTGACTTGTAGTGAGTCAAGGGGTATATTGGGTATTTAGTACATTACCGAGATATTGGATAATGGGAATGATTATTTGATGATAAATTGAAAGTTAGTGAGACCAGGGAGAAATTCTGGGAATTTTGACTATTCTTGACGCCGTTTTTCGTCAATAGTGAATATAGAGCACGTAAACAATAATTAGTTATGGCCAGAAAAATATAATAACACAAACAGGGTTTTTGACGTGGTTCAACAGTTAACTCTGCCTAGTCCACGAGTCTTTGTTATTAGAACTTAAGATGATTTCTAGAAATTCTTCAAGAATAAATTCTCCAGAGATTCTCTCAAGATCACAAAATTTCAGTCATTTTCAAAGGTACAGGACTTCTCTATTTATAGAGGAAGTCTCAGGATACAATCCCACATGTTTCTGGGAGGTTATCTGTTACATTAATAAATTTAATGGCTTTAAAAGCCTATAACTCCTATATACAAGGAAACGTCCCCTGAAGACCAGGGGGCGTATAACTGACTGATAAATTTCCCTTTATTATAGGGAAGTTACAACAATAAATGTAGACTGCGTCTTTCCGAATGACTCACTAAGATGTTCGAAGTCAGCAATCGACATCACCAGCACCGTACCAACCCAGGTCTCTAATTGACTTTCGAGTTGTATTATTTTCTCCAAGACCACATAGTTTCGAGCTCATACTTATGTCAGGCTCGGGACTTTTGATCCGAGGCCACCCGAGAATAGACGCACTCCGATGTGTGTCTTTCGAACATGCAGGGCTTTGATGTCACCCATATTCGAGGTTTCCACCTGCTTTCTAGGATCGACGTCTAGGTTGCGAACATGTATTCTAGTTATTGCGAGCTCACACCTGACGAATCCAGCTTTCGAGATCACAATTCTCAAGGCTTGAAATCTGGGTGTAACATTTTGCCCCCTCAAAAGTATTTGTTCGAATCCTATGAGAAGAAAACTTTTGAACTACTTTCTTCGGGAACTGCACTGTCACACATGTTTGAGTATGGACACGCGTCAGTTGGGTATTGCTCATCCAAGGTACTCGAGTACCTTGGAAATCTGCCCACGATCGTTCGCCTACCACCTTTTTGGTACCATCTTGTCATTTGCCCCTGGCCGTCGGATTTTATAAGGATTCTGGCCAATGGTCCAGATCATTCCTTCTATTATCATTTCTGGTAGCCTATATATAAGGCTTCAATCATCTTCTAGTAAAGAACGCCCTAAACTAATACTTATAAAACATTCGCATAACATAGTTTATAAAAGAATACCACTCATTATCAAAGTCTCAGTGGGGACTTGCTTAAAACCATGCAAGTTGGCGCCAATAGTTTTAAAAGAAAACATGGATTTTTATGCAAAGTTCAAAAGAAACAAAAATTAAATAATTGAGTTCCACTGAGAATTAAGAAAGTCTCTTACAATAAAACATAATTTAAATGGCGTTCTACAATGATCGTTTTTCCGTCCATAGGATTACCCCACGCCATACACCCCACGATGATAGAACTCCTCACGTCACCACACGTGCCATAAGAAATCCTATTTACTACTTGGAAGGAAAGTAAGGGGGGTGAGCTAAAAGTCCAGTAAGGAAGTACAAACAATAAGCAAGTAAGAATACAACAAATACAAAAACTAACGTTCATCTAAAACATCATGGCATTTCATAACATAATCGTAACATATCATCATTGCATATCATAACGTAATCGTAACATATCATCATATCACAATCATACAGCATACATGATGAGCATGGCTCGCTAGTTGTCCGTGTCACCCTAATCATATTCATACAGCATACATAATGAGCATGGCTCGCTAGTTGTCCATGTCACCCTATGAGGTAAACAAGAGTCTCTGGTCCTTGAATAACCTCGGCGCGTCCGCCCTAGGAGTTACGTCTTTAGCTATAGTAACTCGTTCAATGTATCTAACATCGTAACTTGCTTGATGTATCTAACATCCATACACATATCATATTCAACATTTCATCACATTATGGCATTCATAATTCATAGCAAATCATTCATACAATAGTCTTACCATTCATAGCATAAAATCATAGAATCTATCTAACTTCCTTACCTCAGGTCCAAGCTAAGAAATTTTCACAATCTTTCAACGAGCCTATATCATAATCAAAACAACATTTCTTAGATTCATAAAATTACTATTTGCCCTTCCATATAACTCATGTGTGCATGACCCATGCACACATAATAACAGTTACACATAACACGCAATTATTCTTAACTACACATAAAGCTATAAAAAGAATAATGCTCATTTTACCTATTTTACATGCATGATCTTTTTATAAAAACAACATAGTTGAATAGTAAACATAATTTTGGACGTAGAAGCGGATTTGCATGTAACATGCATACGTGAAAACATTGCGTAATAGAGACGTTTTTAAAAACAATAATTCTACATTTCTTACTTTTATTGTTTTAAAATTAATAGACATATAAAATGCTTTATTTCTCTTAAAATTTCTAAGTTGATTAACTTCCTCAAAACATTATTTTATTTTATAAAATAATTTGATTTAGCTTAAAAATAAAATATGTGACAATTTTTTTCATTAATCTCAAATTACAAAGAATTAACCAAAAACTTGGAATTAATTAAAATACCTATTTTAAATATGTTTATTTAGAATAGGAAATTTTAACATTGGTTAATTGTGGTACATAAATGATATGAGAAAAATATATTTTTAAGTGTGGGAAAAACATATTTTTATTTAAATTATTTAAGACTGTATTTTTTTTATGTAACATAAATCCATATGTGACAATTAAATAATCATTTTTAAACTTTTTAAACAAAACTTTTAGCCACTATTTAAATTATTTAAAAATCACAAATAAATAGAATCTAAATATTTTTCTCAATCAAAATAAAGGAAAATCATAACCTATCAAAATATGCATTCATACAATTTTTCAATATTACCATAACTTAGGATGATTATTTGTTCCAAAAACTCATCAAATTTATTTTAGTGAAACACACTTCACATTTTCTCACAAAAATTCCAGCAACTATTTTTACCTTTAAAAATCACCATATTCAATTTAAAACCTCATATTTTTCTAAAAATTCAATAAAAAATCTGTAGGAAATTATTTACACACAATATAATTTCAAAGCATAATTAAACTTCACATTAAATTTCTTAAAACATCAAAATATTTGCAAACTTTATTTGAGCACTCAAAACATTAATCTCATCATGAACAACATCATTTTTGTACAAAAATCAGCAAGCACATTAAATCATAAAATTTATTCCTTTCATTATATTCACAAAATTCATGCTCAATTATGCACAATATTTCAGCACAAACCCTAGCATGCTTCTAACCTCTTTATCCATTTTAATCATATCATGAGTATACAATAATTCATCATTCGCCATAGAACTTATTCACAAGTCATGAACAACAACCACCATTGATCTTGTGTTACATATATTCTCAATACATTATTATCATGCAATTATTCTAAAAATCACAATCATCATAACATCATACAAGATCTTGCCACAACCTATCATGTTTCTAAAATTTTCATTGACATAAAACATAATAAAAATAACAATCATGTTTTTGCATACCCCTCTAGGCCAAAACTCATACAATAAACAAATAACCTATTATTTTTATGTTTTTCAAATACTCATCATCACTACACATATTCTTATTACACAACCATAAAAATCAAACCCATCAACATAAACTCATGCATAAAATAATAAGAAAACACTTCATCAATCCATGAACATCATAATACTAGGGTTATATATTTTATACCTCTCTTGATTGTAAAATCAAGAATACAATATGATCAACACCCAAACTTCACACCCCTTGTTCAAGCCTAGGGTTTTTTTTGTTGAAATCTACCATAAGGAGGAGAAAGAAATCTAATCACACACAACAAATAAACCAAGTCAAAATCATATAATCAAGAAAAAGAGATTGGACAACAAAAATACAAGAAAGACATACTCTAAACTTGGTTCCTCTTCTCCTTCTTCTTCTTTCTTCTTCTCCTTCTCTCTCTACATGCCACACTCTCTCTCTCCCTACCTCTCTCTCTAGGTCACGGCAGCCACACAAGAATGCCCTCCTCTTCTCTTCCTTTCCCCTTTATTTCCATTCTCTCATAATGACCAAATAAAAGAAAAAAGGTAAGTTTCCTTTCTTCATTTTATTTTCTTTTAATTCCTTTTATTTTTCTTTTATTATAAAAGATTGGAGTCAAATGGTAGTTTCCCAAAATGTCTATCCTCATCCAATTTAACTTTATTTACCTTAGAAAATAATGGAAAAACAAATATCACTCCATTTCCCTACACCACACGTACACTTACTTGCCATATCCTTTATCTTTATTTTTTTTTATTTTCCTACTTATTAAAATAAAACTACCAAAAAATATCAATAAATAGAAATTATAGAATGTGTAGAAAATCCACACATGTGCACCCTATTACCATATACTAGCACACACTAAAACACTAGGATGCATCACTATCTACCATGCACCTTAGTGCATTCAACCATAACTCACATAATTACCTCAATTGTCACACTTATTTAAAATATAACACTAATAGTAAAATAAACATGTTACACAATTATTCACTTATTAAATTAATTAACCAAACAAAAAATTAACAAATTTAAAAAGATTATACCAAACAATTCTAACAATTAAATAAAATAGCAAACAATCAAATAAAACAAACAACAACTAAATAAAATAAACAACATTTAAATAAAAAAATTCATCACACTTAACATTTAAATAAAATAAATCACAAAATTTAAATAATCTAAAAAAAAAAATTTAGTGCACTACACTTCTTCCCCTCATTTCTACGTTTGCCAGAGAAAAAAGAAAAGGGATAAAACCAAAAGCCATCCCAGAGAGCTTTTTGCTTTTGCATGTTCTCCCAGCCAAAGAAACAAAGGATCGCCAGCTTGTTCGAGACCGTGAGGTTATACCTGCAGCCTCTCCTTCAATCAACGATTTCTCTGCAATCGCCATCACTGTGTAAGTATCTGACGATCTTTACGTTTTTCTTTATGCCGGTTTCTGTCTGTGTTGCTCTCTTATTTTTGGGAATGTGCTGGTTTATTTTTTAGTTTGTCACGCTAGGAGGCTTTGACCGATAGGCTTTTAAGTTTAAGTTTCCACGCTAGGTTTAAGTCACTGGTTCCAAATCCAGTTTTGATGTAGAACAAACTCAAACAAGGTCTCTTTTTTCTGGGTTTTCAAAATTTAAAAGCCATATCTTGCACACCAAGATATCGGGTACAAAATCTTGGTTGTGAAGAATGCACAATACCCAAAAATACCATTTGTAAACAACCGCCACCTTTTGTCCTGATATTTCGGGATTCTCAAAAATTAAATCCACTTCCTTCCCTTTTTCGTGAAATACATGTCATGACACTTAATCGGTTCTCCAGGATTGAACTCGTCTCATACCCAAGCATTCCCGAGTTTGTTCCACCAAGCTCGGTATTCTTAATTCCTTGCTTGCATGGCCCTCACCATTTTTTCTTTCTTGCTAGATGTCACAAAATCTGGAAAGATGGTGGGGGTCGCTGCTGGCAATTCCGTACTCACCAAAAACTCCGAGCCCAGAATCGTTGTTTGCTTGAAACCAACGTCTGATTCGTGAATACGATCTCGCACGCTAGCAGGAAGAAACCTGAGCTCACTATCGCCGCCAAATCGTCAAGGTCATAGAAAACAAAAGGAGAATCCTCTGAGAGGCTCTTTATCCGGAATCTGATTTAGGGCCCAGGCTGATCCCCCTCCACCCTAGGTTAAAATTGACCATCGCGTACAACCCAGGAGAGCTCCAATTCTCACTGATGGGGGAGCCTTCTAGCTCGCAGCCGAGGAGGGAGCTCTTCGAGGCCGAGCACTACTGGAGCTCGGTTACCTCGCTAGGTCAGATAAATGATATCCTGGCCTTCCACGATCTCAAACTGTCAGGCTCCTTAAGGTGCCGAGCTCCTACTTCTAGCGAGTGAAGCTGCTATGCTCCAGGGGATGGAAATCCTGATAACAAGCTGAGGTACGCGGCTTGGAGCCAGAAGCATATGAAGGTAGGAGCGTTACTGCCTTTGAAGTCTTTCTTCAAGGACTTCATGGACTTTGTTGGGTTGACTCCATTCTAGCTCAACACTAATTCGTATAGGGTTCTATCCGCCCTGAAGTCGATTTACAACGAACTGAAATGGGAAGGACCCCGCCAGCAGAGATCTTGTATCTCTTCTATTTGAAAAGCAATCCCTCTCGAGCTCAGGGAGGAGATGGCTTTTATTATCTTTCGAGCTACCCGAAGGAGAAAAAGATGTTTGAGGATCTTCCCAATCATCCTCCTGATTTCAAGAAGGCCTTCTTCTGGGCAGATGGCCTGTCTCCGTTACGATGCTATTCGTTCAGACGGATCCGTAAGTGTCCCACCTCCTTTATCTTTGTGCTCAAACATTTTTCTACAGGCTTATACTTAGTTGAAATGTGTTTTATTTTCCAGCCAACTATCGTCGTCCCACTCCTTTTGATGACATGAAGGAGCACAGGGAGGTCCTGCTCCGACTCCCTTATGGCAGGAGATCGCTCTCGTACCTTCTGCAAGAAGATAAACTTCGAGCTTGCGGGCTCTTGGGAGATGGTCAATCCACCTCGGACTGGTCTAACAAAAAATGTGCCCGCTGGGAGCTTGTGCCCTTACCAACAGGCGTCCTCCCCCCCGAGGAGAGAGGTGAGGCCCCCGCCTCTAGTTCGCCGAAGGAGCCCACAATCAGGGAAAGAGGCCAACGACGAAGCCTCGAGCTCGGGCTCGGATGATCAAGGTACAGTCATCCTAAGCTCGAAAATGTGGTCCCCCACCCTGTTAAAGCACAAACCCGATAGGCTAGTTCTGTGCGAAGACGATAGGAACCACTTTTATATGTGGACTTGGGTAGATGAACGGGTTCATAGGTTCGATAGCTGGCTCGGGCAATACGATACTATGTATAGCCTGAACGAGGTATGGAACGGAATAGCCCTCCATTATGGGACCAATGATTATAGGGACTTTCGAGGTTGACATCCACATATAGGGAAGGTACTCCCCCCGCCTCTTCTAAAGATGGGGGAATTTCATGGTCTCCGAGCTCAAGCTCGGGGGAGAGTTCCAGTTATGTCTTTCTCTACTTGTTGGTTTTTTTTTATATCTTCTAAGTTTGTTAGCACTATGCTTAACCTCGATTGGAACTGTGCAGGTGCTATGGATTCTGACCTCGACGCCGTGCTCTTCAGCGATGAGGGGGCTCAAAAGAGTAAGCGCCCAAGAGGCTCGCTGAAATCAGATCGACCATCTAAAATGCCCAGGCGCACTGAGAAGACCCCATCGGCTCAAACTGCTGCGAGCACAGCTGAGGATCTGTATGCCCAGGTCGATGCATCTATCTTGACCGCACCTGCCACGCTTCCTCCAGCCGCATCTCTCCCAACACTCGGCCGACCCCTGAAGAAACCCTCAATCTCCAAGGCACTCCTGCCTTTGGCCTGACCTCATGTTGAAGAGTTCGTGCTTGATGGTACTGCTGGGACCCACAGAGCCGTACTTGGCTCGAACGTCCTTTCTCGAGTGGGTCAGAGTCTTTCAAGATTCGGCGCTGACCACTGAGATTTTGTGAATAAGGCCCCAGACTATAATACTCTCTATGATAAGAGTATTGAACTTACTGTCGCGGTAATTTTCGCCACTCACCTTTAATTGCTTATGTCTTTACTTGTGCTCTAATTCAATCTTTGTGTTTCAGGCCCTTGTCGTCTCAGCACAGCTTAATTATAAGCTGACCAATGAGGTGCACACGAGCATGTCTCTGGCCCAAGAGTCGAGGGATCTCCAGCTTAAAACAGCTGATGAACTCAAAGACTCGAAGGTCGAGCTTGAAAAGATGAAAACTTGTCTTGCGGAGCTGGAGAAGGCTAATGCCAAACTTGTGGAGGAGAAAGCTGCCACTTTCGAGATAATCGAAAATTAGAAGGCCCGCCTCCTTAGCGAGTTCAAAGAGAAGAAGGAAAAAGCGGTCGACCAAGCCATGTACAAGATTTGGGTCGATAATGCCGACCTCAACACCAGCTTCCTAGGTCCTCTTGAGGCGAAGTTTGTAGAGCAGTGGAATGCCCGACTTGAGGCGGATGAGGCTGCTCGGGGGGCTGCTCAGAAAGATAGTCATGCTATTCGTCCTGAGGGGTCTAGCGTCGCTGATGCTGAGAAGGCCAAGCGAACTGCTCCTTCTTGAACCTCACCTCGGGGCTGCGTCCCTTTAATTTTGTAATTGCTTTAATTTATGCCCGTAGGGCTGATACAATTTCTTTTTATTTTAATACATATGCTTTGAAATATTTTGCACATTTTATATTAAAGTCTTGTATGTTTGTTTATTCGCATAAACATAGTCTGGGTTTAGGCTCGAGGTTCAATGCCTTCATGCACAGTTTGCTCGAATTACCCGCTTCCGATCTCATTATTCGTCAAGATCGGATATTACTTTAACCATGAACTTCGAAAGTACTTGTATGGTGTGTAATACGAACGGTTTAGTTATATCTTTTTCTTTTTTAGTTACTTTTTCTCATCCTCGGTTAGCCCTCCGAGGTTATGAGTTTGAAACTATTTTTTATAAGATATTCCAGCCTCGATCTCGACTTAACTCGAAGTAGGTTTATGTTCCAACTTATGGCCGATTAGTTTTAGCTGGTTTGCTCCAAACCTTTTAAGGTCGTGATTGGTTTGTAATCCATACACTTATATGTTTTTAATGATTTGGTTATATTCAAAATACCTTAGCTCGCGCATTTGGTTACATCCAAACACTTGTACGTTTTTGACAACTTGGTTATATCCAAACCATCCCAACTGGTGCATTTGGTTATCTCCAAATGCTTGCATGCATTTCGTTCAATATGTTATTTTATTTTTCAAGCTGATGGTATATATACCAATGATGCCCCCTTAATATCCTAAGAGTGTGACCGTAGGTTATTAAATTAAAAGAGATTGCAAAAATAAAGAAAAACATAACATATTGAACGAAATAAATCTTTATTTGATGAGATCCAAAAGTAGACAAAACAGTACAGATAAACAAGCATGGTTACAGGCAACATCCTTCCTATACTATTGGTAGTAAGGTCTTAGGTGTTTGCCATTCCATGCTCGCGGTACCAGGCTCCCATCCAATCTCGCTAACTTGTAAACACTTGGTCGGATGACTGATTCTATCTGGTATGGTCCTTCCCAATTTGGCCCGAGCACGCCACCTGCTGGATCTCGTGTTGCCAAGAATACACGCCGTAGCGCCAAATCTCCCACGCCGAACTTTCGATCCCGAACTCTCTTGTTGAAGTACCTGGTAGCTCGCTGTTGGTAGGCAGCGTTCCTCAGCTGAGCTTCGTTTCTTCTTTCCTCGATCAGGTCTAATGTTTCTTTGAGCAGAGTGTGGTTCAAGCTTTGGTCATAAATGTGGGATCGAATTGCAGGGATTTCGACCTCAATAGGCAACATAACTTCGCAACCGTATGCCAGAGAGAACGGGGTATGTCCCGTTGATGTTCGAGCTGTAGTCCTATATCCCCATAGGACTTGGGGCAATTCTTTGGGCCATCGTCCCTTTGCTTCCTCCAACTTTTTCTTTAGCGAACTCTTGAGAGTTTTTTTTACAGCTTCGACCTGGCCATTCGCCTGAGGATGAGCTACTGATGAAAAACTCTTTATTATTCCATTCTTCTCGCAAAAGTTGGTGAACAAGTCACTATCGAACTGGGTTCTGTTGTCGAATACAATTTTCCTCGGCATCCCATATCGACATACGATGTTCTTTACCACGAAGTCAAGGACCTTTTTGGACGTTATTGTTGCTAACGGTTCAGCCTCTGTCCACTTTGAGAAGTAATCTACGACGACTACAACATACTTCACGCCGCCCTTGCCAGTTGGCAGAGAGCCTACGAGGTCGATTCCCCATACCGTAAATGGCCATGGGGAAGTCATCATTGTCAGTTCGGATGGTGGAGCTCGAGGAATCGTGGCGAACCTCTGGCAATTATCGCATTTCTTTACGTACTCGAAAGAATCAGATTTAATGGTAGGCCAGAAATAACCTTTACGTATGATTTGCTTGGACAAGCTATGCCCCCCAATATGGTCTCCACAGAACCCTTCATGAATTTCTTCAATGATCTTCTTGGCTTCGGGTGGAGTCACGCACCGAAGTAATGGCATGGAATATCCCCTTCTATACAGCTTTCCGTCCAAAATGGTGTAACGGGGAAGTTGATACATTAACTTTCGAGCCTGGTTCAGATCTTTTGGAAGGACTCCGGTCTCGAGATATTCGACTATCGGGGTCATCCAGGTAGGCTCAGACTCAATCATACATACGTCTTCCTCCTCTGGCTCGTTAATGTTAGGTGTCAAGAGGTGTTATATTGGCACAACATTTAGCTCATCATTCTCGGCAGAAGTAGCGAGCTGAGCTAAGGCATCTGCATTTGAGTTTTTCTCTCGGGGAACCTGTTCGATCGCATAAAACTCGAAATGTTCCAATGCGGATTTTTCCTTCTCTAAGTAAGCTGCCATTTTTGTGCCACGAGCCTGGTATTCTCCCAAGATTTGGTTAACCAGAAGCTGAGAGTCGCTGTAGCAATGTATTGCTTTAGCTTTGAGCTCTTTGGCTATACGAAGTCCTGCCAGTAAAGCCTCGTATTCGGCCTCGTTATTTGATGCATTGAAGTCAAATCTTAAGGCAGAATGAAATATGCTCCCTGCATGAGTAATCAAAATGACCCCTGCCCCCGATCCATTTTCATTAGATGACCCATCGACGTAAAGTTTCCACAGCTCGTGGGTTGGGGTTATAACTTCATCGTTTGTCATGCCAGTACACTCCACTATAAATTCTGCCAATGCCTGTGCCCTAATGGTCGTCCTTGGATGGTAGGTGATCTCGAATTTTCCGAGTTCAACTGCCCATTTAAGAAGTCGACCTGAAGCTTCTGGCTTAGATAAGACTTGTCTCAGTGGTTTATCAGTTAATACATGGATGGGGTGCGCCTGAAAGTAGGGTCGGAGTTTTCGAGATGAATAAATTAAGCTAAGAGCTAGCTTTTCCATCAAGGGATATCTCAACTCTTCCCCCAGCAATCTTTTACTGATGTAATACACGGGCCTCTGCACCTTTTCTTCTTCTCGCACAAGCACTGCACTTATGGCGTGCTCGGTGGTGGCAAGATATAAATATAGCACTTCCCCCGTAATAGGTTTTGATAAGATGGGGGGTTCTGCGAGGTGCTTTCAAGCTCCCGGAAGGCCAGCTCACACTCTTCCGTCCATTCAAATTTCTTGCCTCCCCTCAAAAGGTTAAAAAACGGAAGACAACGGTCTGTAGATTTCAAAATAAACCTACTTAGCGCCGCCATCCTCCCGGTCAAACTTTGGAAATCTTTGTGTCTTCGTGGTGATGGCATGTCGATCAGGGCCTGGATCTTGTCTAGGTTAGCTTCTATTGCACGAGCGTTTACAATAAAGCCCAAGAATTTTCCTCAAGGATTTAGTTTCATGTTATACTTCCGGAGCACGCCAAAGCACTCTTCGAGGTCATCAACATGGTTATCGTTAAGTTGAGACTTGACTAGCATGTCATCAACATAAACTTCCATGTTGTTCCCTATTTGCTCTGAAAACATCATATTCACGAGCCGCTGGTATGTGGCCCCAGAATTTTTGAGCCCGAATGGCATGACATTATAACAGTATAGCCCCTTGTCCGTTATGAAGCTCCTATGTTCCTAGTCGGGGGCATGCATGGGAATCTGGTTATATCCATAATAGGCATCCATGAATGACATCAGTCCATGCCCTGCCGTAGCATCCATGAGCTGATCAATCCTCGGTATGGGAAAACAGTCCTTTGGGCAAGCTTTGTTGAGGTCCGAATAGTCAATACAGGCTCGCCACGTCCCATTAGGTTTTGGGACCAACACCGGATTGGCTACCCAGTCAGGGTAAAAAGCATCCCTAATGAATCGGTTTGCTTTTAACCTGTCGACCTCCTCCTTCAGTGCCTTTTTCCTGTCGTCATTCAGCTGTCTTCGCTTTTGTTGCTTCGGAGGGAAGCTTTTATCAATATTTAGCACGTGGCTCGCTATGTTCAGACTTATTCCTACCATGTCCAAATGTGACCATGCGAAGACATCCTGGTTTCTCTTCAAAAAGCAAATTAGTTTCTATTTGGTTTCTTCCTGGAGGTGTTTCCCAACCTTTACCTTTTTCGAGGGATCGGACTCTTCAAGCTGGATCTCTTCAAGCTCTTCTAATTGTTCAAGATCAACTTTCTGCTCAACCCTCGGATCGATTTCTTCATCAATCTCCAAGACCGTCCCATCTTTATTCTGAGCAATGACGAGTGCCTGTGCGCTCGTCTGTTTCTTTCCTCTTAAGGAAATGTTGTAGCATTCCCTTCCAGCCAACTGATCTCCCTTCAATGTCCTGATGCCACTAGGGTTCGGGAACTTAACGACTAGATTCCTTACAGACGAGACTGCCCCCAGCCCAACCAGGGCGGGTCTTCCGAGCAGCACGTTGTAAGCCGAAGGTAGGTCTACTACTATGAACTCCATCATCTTGGTTGTTGAGACTGGGTAGTCTCCCAAGGTTACGGGGTGTTCGATGGACCCCATGCAAGCGGTCCCTTCTCCTGAAAAGCCATACAGTGTTGTTGCACATGCTTTCAGGTCGCGAAGAGTGAGTCCCATTTTCTCCAAGGTGGCTTTATAAAGAATGTTAACCGAGCTCCCATTGTCTATGAGAACCTGGTGAACTCTCTTATTTGCAAGCTGGAGAGTGATGACCAGTGGGTCATGGTGAGGAAACTGAACATGAGACGCATCGTCCTCAATGAATATTATTGGCTAGGATTCAATCTTTTGATTTTTTGGAGCTCTAGGTTCGGGTTCATAAGGAGACTCGTCCCCAGTTTTTAGCTCGCTCACTTTCTTTTTTTTTGGGCATTTCTGCCCATGCCCATGGGATGAGGCCCTCCCGAGATGGTTATCACATCTTCTCCATCAATTGGAGGGGGCCTATCTTCTTCCCTAGCTCGGGAATTGTTGTTTTGTGCAGGCGGTGGCGCGGCTGCCCTCTGGCTCGTAGACGCCTGATTAGTATTCTGGTTTTTGACATATTGTCTAAAATAACCTCTCGAGATCAATCCTTCGATCTCATCTTTCAGCTGTCAACATTCATCAGTAGTGTGCCCGATGTCTCTGTGAAATCGGCAATATTTGCTGGAGTCCCTCTTGGACATCTGATTTCTCATTGGGTCTGGACGCCTGAAGGGGACCTGGTTTTCATTAGCCATGTATATGTTCTCCCGAGACTCTTTGAGCTTGCTGTACACTCTGTACATGGAGAAGTATCTCTCCCCCTTCTTTCTCTTTCCTCCCTTGGCCTCGTGGTTACTCCCTTCGTTCTTTTTTCTCTTGGAAGGATTTTTCGCAGCAAGCTTTGAAGCTGGTGGGTCCGTCGAGGTTGAGGCAGAGTTTACGTTTATGGTTGTAGTTACGGGCTGGGAAGTCACATTAAGTGTCGACCTCGCTTCCTCTACATTGACAAACCTCTATGCTCGTTTGTTAAACTCAGTTAGGGACCTCACCGGTTTTCTCTGCATGTCGTCCCAGAGAGCACTTCATGGCATTACTCCAGCTTGGACATCCATTAGATGACCGCTGTCATCCACATTTCGAGCTCGGGCAACTTCCAAGTTAAACCTTGTAAGGTAACTTTTCAATGTCTCACTTGGCTGCTGCCGAACGTTAGTCAGAGTTGATGCCTCAGGTATAACCCCCATCATGGCTCTAAACTGCTTCTTGAAGTCTTTAGACAGCTGATCCCAAGAAGTTATTGAGTGTCTTCTATATTTTTCGAACTAGCTTTTGGCTGGTCCTGTCAGTGATGCTGGAAATAACATGCATCTGAGCTCGTAACCCACATTACTTGCTCTCATTATGGTATTGAATGTACTCAAATGGCTGTATGGGTCGGACTTTCCCTCCAACGTTGGGACATGAGGGATCCGAAATCCTTGGGGAAACGAAGTGTTGGAAATATGGGGAGCAAATGGTTCAAGATCCTCATCAGAATCTTCATATCGACCCTGACCTTGCTCATTTTTCAAAAGCCTGAAGGCCTTTTCTAACTGATCAATTCTTTCCTGGACCGGGTCCGCGAGGGGTCTTGCCTGAAATTGGTTGTCATCGATCATAATTCTAGGTTTGTGCCTCTGCAGGGGGTCTTTATGCCTATTTAAGCGATCCCTCAGGTCCGGGTTTGTCAGGTTATCATTACCCTAATTCTGATTCAAGTGTTCCCGCAGGTCGGAACGATTCCTGCGGCTCCCAGTATTCTTTCGACCTCGATCATGCATACTGACTGATCTGGTATCTCCAGAGTCGTCACTAGTAAGACTTGTCGCATGATTATTTTGGGATGGGTCTCTTTCATGTCGCCTCGTTTCTGCAGTGCGGGACTGGGACTTTTGACTTTTTTCAGATAGGGTGCCTCTCCGCTCCCGGAAAGCTTCCCTGTTCCCTTGTCTCCTCCCCGCACGTCTTTCCTCATCATCTCGAACTGGTTGAGCATTCCTGCGAGGAGGAGAAGGATATCTTATAGGCTATGGAGGGAATCGTATGGGTGACGGTGGCTGCCACCCATTTCGTGGCCTGGACGGTCCGGAGTTTTCCCGAGATGGGTTGGTTGCATTCGGCGTGTTTCCAGGGACTTGAGTCCAAGCCTCTACAGGGGCTCGGTTATTTTCAGTTCCCACTGATACCTCCCCGGGTGGATTAACCGGGGCCCTAGCTCGGGTACTTCTCTGGGGGAGCGGATGGCTCTGCTGGTGCCAAAGGTTGCTCCGGCCTTCTTATGGCAGCATTTTTTCATGGATGCCCAAGAGGGCTGCGGGGAGGAACATGCACATCCCTCGGAGGAGGGGCTTAGTTTTCACGCGGAGGCGGGGGCTGAGTCGCTTGCGCCTCTGCGGCTATCCTAGCCAACTCCTTATTCGCTTGTTGGCTTCTGCCAACTGCTGTTTTAGCTGCCAATTTTCAAGTTCCACAATGGGAACGTACCGCTCAGGATTGTAATACATATCCTTATCCCTTGGAGGTGCGGGTGGTCCCCGAGAATCGGAGGACTCTCTTCTCTCTTCATCATCCGGTTTTGCCATTGGCTGTTTCCCAGGGCGTCTCGGATAGTTTTCTTCAGGAACGTTTTGATCGTTAGCAGCCATAACTTGTTCAGGGACTGAATGCTTAAGGCTCTCAACGAAAGCACCAAACTATTGACGCCGTTTTTCATCGACAGTGAATATAGAGCACGTAAACAATAATTAGTTATGGCCAGAAAAATATAATAACACAAACAGGGTTTTTGACGTGGTTCAGCAGTTAACTCTGCCTAGTCCACGAGTCTTTGTTATTAGAACTTAAGATGATTTCTGGAAATTCTTCAAGAATGAATTCTCCAGAGTTTCTCTCAAGATCACAAAATTTCGGTCCTTTTCAAAGGTATAGGACTTCTCTATTTATAGAGGAAGTCTCAGGATACAATCCCACACGTTTCTGGGAGGTTATCCGTTACATTAATAAATTTAATGGCTTTAAAAGCCTGTAACTCCTATATACAAGGAAACGTCCCCTGAAAACCAGGGGGCGTATAACTGACTGATAAATATCCCTTTATTATAGGGAAGTTACAATAATAAATGTAGACTGCGTCTTTCCAAATGACTCACTAAGATGTTCGAAGTCAGCAATCGACATCACCAGCATCGTACCAACCAAGGTCTCTGATTGACTTTCGAGTTGTATTATTTTCTCCAAGACAACATAGTTTCGAGCTCATACTTATGTCAGGCTCGGGACTTTTGATCTGAGGCCACCCGAGAATAGACGCACTCCGATGTGTGTTTTTCGAACTTGCAGGGCTTCGAGGTCACCCATATTCGAGGTTTCCACCTGCTTTCTAGGATCAACGCCTAGGTTGCGAACATGTATTCTAGTTATTGTGAGCTCACACCTGACGAATCCAGCTTCCGAGATCACAATTCTCAAGGTTCAAAATTTGGGTGTAACAACTATTTTACCCCGGGGGCGTTTTTGGGACTCCGAGCATTAGGATTTGCTTAGGGCTACTTAAGCTTGAAGTAACCAGTCCGAAATAAAAATGCTCCCATTCCCTTTTCGACACCCGTTTGCATTTTCGAATGAAACTCAAGATTTAGGCATAGCGAGTCTAGGGAAGATTAGAAGCTTATTAGCCGGGGGATATAGTTGGGAAACGACTCAATCGGAGGTAATCCAAGTTTTATGTTTTTAAGCTTTGATTGGATTTTACATTGTGATGAATTTTTTATTTGATTGAGACTTGTGTTTTAATGGTTTTGAATAATTGGGATGTTTGGGAACTTTGATTTTGGGATTTGGATGTGTTTAAATATGTTTTTTGAGGATTTTAAATGAGAAAAGTCGTAGAAAATGGTTGGTTTTCTGGTCAAGTCGCGAACTTGTTCTAGAAAGTCGCGAACTTGTTCTAGCAAGTCGCGAACTTGTTCTAGCAAGTCGCGAACTTGTTCTAGCAAGTCGCGAAATTGTTCTAGCAAGTCGCGACCTGGATGAACAGGAGCCAGGAGGGCTCTGCCTAGGGGTCGTGTAGCAACCCAAGAGGGGCCAAGTCGCGACCTGAACCCTAAAGCCCATCCAAATGCTCTCTGTCTTGAGGGCAAGTCGCAACCCTCAGGGCCAAGTCACGACTGGCTTGTGCTTTTTTGCCATGATTTGGTTTTTATTTGTGGGAACTTAATTCTAAAGGCCTGGGATCGATCCTATTACCAGTTTAGTAGGATTTGATGTCCTAGAGGCTAGGTTTCGGTCTAGAAGTATTTATTTATTCATTTTTGATGAGGTTTTATATTATGGATGTGACTAAGTTGTCGCTAGGGGCTTGGAAACAAGATCGTGCTTGATGGTCATTTATTTGTAACTTGTTCTTGGACCAAAGGTAAGAAAACTGCACCCAGTGTGTGATGCATGTTATTAGGGCATGACATGAATATTGAATATGGAATTGATCATAGCATGAGTCTTTGTAAATGTTCATGATCCTAATTATGCTGGTGAATGTTGAGTAAGCATGCAGAATGCCTTATATTATGCCTGGTTGCATTGCTTACTTGTGAATGGCACTTACTCATTAGTCATAACGACATTGGTGTTAGTACTGGTCGTGAAGTCTTGACTTATCAGTCATGATCAGCAATGTTACTTAGCGTTGGTCATATGGAATTGACCTACGAGTCAAGAGCAGCATTAGCGTATTGAATGTAAAGCCAAAATGATTAGATCTAATCAATATGAGCATTAAATGCTTGACCGACCATAAGTTCGAAGAAAACTAAAAGCGCTTGTCTGGTCCAAAGGCTAGTTACTTAAAACCAAGGCCAAAAGGCTCAGGTGACTAAAATGTCACATGGCTTAGGGAGTGGATCCACAGAGATGGACTCATTAGTCATCTATTCAGGGAGTGGATCCTTAGAGATGGAAACATTAGTCATCTATTCAGGGAGTAGATCTCTAGAGATGGACTGATTAATCATCTATTCAGGGAGCGAATCCCCAGAGATGGACTCATTAGTCATCTATTCAGGGAGTGGATCCCCAGAGATGGACTCAGTAGACATCTATTCAGGGAGCAGATCCCCAGAGATGGACTCATTAGTCATCTGTTCAGGGAGCGGATCCCCAGAGATTGACTCATTAGTCATCTATTCAGGGAGCATATCCCTAGCGATAGACTCATTAGTCATCTATTCAGGGAGCAGATCCCTAGAGATAGACTCATCAGTCATCTATTCAGGGAGTTGATCCCCATATTGACTTGATAGTTGTCTATACAGAGTGCAGGGCCCCATAACCATTTGTTTGGATTTGCTTGCATGCATGAATAGGGTTATTACTGCTATGTATGCTTATTATGATTTAGTGACATGTTATTACCTATTTATGAGCATGTTTAGTTTTCTTGCTGAGCCTCGGCTCACGGGTGCTATGTGGTGCAGGTAATGGCACAAGAAAGCTGGACCATCCTTTAGTTGGAGATCTTAGGTGACAATGTGACATATGCGGCTGCTCCACCACCACGGGTGAGGGTTTAAAGAGGAACTAGGGTTAAAGCCTATTTTGCTACTTAGGTCGGCTGGTTGTAAATCTTTTATGGTAATTAACCTTTAAAATATATTATGGGATCCCAATGTATATAGTAAGCGTTTTAGTGAAACGTTGCATCTTTGACCAAAAATTTTAACCCTAAATCGTTAATCACACTTAGTTATACGATTATGGCCAAATGACTCTTTTAGTGAGTTTAGCACTGTTTAAAATGCACAACATACCGGTCTCTGGGTAGTAGGGCATAACAACTTGGTATCGAAGCGAGCCAAGGTTAAGGGCTCCTGCAGACAAGCTGGGCATGTACCCTCGTCACTAAAGAAAAGCTTCACTCGGGGTATGGTAACTATTTATGTGGTTTTGTGCTTAACTTCTTAAATAGAATGTAAATACTTTACCTGCATACTGTATTAGGAAGCATGAGATTCTGATAGAATCTGGCTCTTGATTATTGATATGACTATATGATTACCTTCTCATTGAATACATAAATGTGTTATTTGCATGCTAGAGTTGAGAGCTTGGTTTTTATGTTGGAAGAGCAGGGGTTATGAATTGATGTACGAATGTTAAGGGCATGTTTTTAGTACTGCAGCGGTTGTGAATGTAGTGTGGTGTGATTATTCCCGTGGGGAAGTTTTTTGAATATGCTCATCATGTTTAATGGGTTAAGTTATTGACTGCAGATTTAATCAGAGGTTATGAAGCCAAGACAGTTAATGAGACCTGGTGGTGGTTATACCGAGGCTGGGAATTACAGCCAGGGTTTGAGTTCTTCACCTGCCCCTCAGAATTTACAGTAGGTGTTTGCAGATATGCAATTAAGATTGCAGAGGGAAGAGGAAGAGATCAGGTTTTGAAAACAACAACAGGTTCTGTCAGGGAACACCTCTTCCTTTGTTATCCCAGGAGTGGCACCAGTATTGGCTCAGCCTAGGGTTGAGAACAGGTGGAAATTTCTTTGCCGAAGATTCCAGGAATATTACCCTCTAGTTTTTGAGGGAGGCCTAGATCCATTCAGAGCTGAGCAATGGATGGGCATGATCAGTTCCATCCTCAAAAGTATGGGGGCGGTAGGTCACGATAGGGTGATCTGTGCTACATGTGTATTGTGGGACGACGCCTGGATGTGGTGGTAAGTGGTATCCCTGACACGAGATACAACTACAATAAACTGGAAAGAATTTAGACAGCTATTTAATGAAAGATATTACTGTGACTGCTAAGATGAATGAGTTTTTGAACCTGGTTCACGCAAATGCAACGGTAACGAGTATGTTAATAGATTCGATGGGTTGGCCAAGTTTGCTTTTAAAATGATACCCCCGGATGTAGCTCGAAATGAAAGGTTTATCCAAGGATTGAATCCCAGAGTAGCTTAGGGTGTTAGAGTCGCCCCAGTGCATGAAATCTCTACCTACGCCCAGGTGGTAGGAAAGGCTTTTGTTGTTGAGAGCACAAGAAATTAGATTGAGAAGGAGAGTACCAGAAAGCGCGGAGCTCAGGCAGTGATACCTTCGTTTATTGGATTGGGCGAGGGTAAAGATTGAAAAGTCTACCCAGTGTGCACTCAGTGTAAGAAGCGTCATCTGGGAGAATGATGAGCAATGACATGTTTCTTATGTGGGATGTTTGGGCACCATAAGAGGAATTGCCCAAGGCGAAGGAAGGATATGCAAAAGGGGGTGGACAGCTCAACTCTAGCTCGAGTGTTAGCTCTGATGCAGTCAGATTCAGCGACTGAGACTGAGACTGGGGCTGGTTCCTCAGTTGCTTCTTAGTTTTGATTTTTGTATAATACTGGAAAGTTTTGGTGCCATGTTGCTCTTTGCTTTGTTGCATTTAGAGAGAGGCGTAAATTTGATATGCAAATCACATGGTTATGTTGTGATGAGAATTTGATACTCTATTGGTAATTATAAGAGATTGATTAGGTTATGGTGAAAAGGGATGCATCAGTTAACTTGATAAAGTTTTTTATGACTGACTTCAATATGATCCTGGATATGGATTTGTTAGCCGAGTTTGGAGCAAGGATAGATTGCAAGGAAAAGATATTAACCCTTAGGCTTGAGGGTGATAAACCCTTGTATTTATTGGCACTATGCATGGACCTTATATGCTTATGATATTTGTATTTAGAGCTAGAGACCTATTGTAAGAGGATGCATAGAACTCTGAGCTAGTGTGGTGGATACCACTTAGGTCATTCCAGTGGGACTGGGACAGACTGGATTAGTCTGTGAGTTTCTAGATGTGTTTCCAGGGGATTTCCCAGGGTTACCTTTACACAAAGAAATAGAATGGTGATTAGGTTTGTGTCGGGGACGGAATCAAGTCTAGGGCACTATATTGAACGGCTTCAGCAGACCTGTAAGAACTATAGACTCAGCCATTGAATAAGACAATATTCTTTAAGGTGGATCTTTGATTTGGTTATTACCAGCTGAAGATCAGAGAGAAGGATATGCAGAAGACTACTTTTTATATTAGTTATGGGCACTGGGAACGCTGAGTTATGTTTAGTAGATTTGATTAATGTTGAGTTGTTTTGATGGATTAGATGAACAGAGTATTCAAAGATTATCTGAATTGGATTTGTGATCGTCTTGATCGACGGTATTGTGGTACATTCTCGGTTTGAGATTTGTCGAGGTCAAGGAATGCCTTAGAGGTCAGGAGTTTCCTTGGACGGGCAAGATATTACATGTGCTTTGTGGAAGAGTTCTTAGTCTTCTTACAAATCAGAACCAGTTTGTAGTTTATTATGACACCTCATTGTCAGGAAAAGGTGATTGCCTATGGAACATGTTAGTTGAAGGGTATGACCAGATGTAGAGCAGAGTTACTAGTGGGCCAAGTGGCCAACATTATGTTTGAGTTACTCTTGTAGAGAGGATCAAAGGGAAAACAGTTAAGTGAACCACAAATGGGAAGAATTGAGAGGAATGTCTTAGCTGGATTAGCTAAGGACTATGGAGTGTCAGGTATGCGTTTATTGTGGTATACAGATCGAACTTGGGATCCGATGGACACTGGGATTAAACGAGGGATTCCGGATGAATCTCATATTGCCCCTTATTCTCTTCATCTAGGCATCATGAAGATGTATCAGGATCTGAAAGCTTTATATTGGTGGCCTGGGATGGAGAGGGACGTAACTGAATCCGTGACAAAGTTCTTAACCTGTTAGCAGGTCAAGACAAAGTAATAGAAACTAGTGAGGCCATTGCAACCTTTGTGCATTCCATAGTGGAAATAAGAGAACATCACGATGGTTTTCACGGTGGAGGTTGCCCAAGATAGTGGGTTAGCATGATTTGGTTCAAGTCATTATGGACCGGTATACAAAGTCAGCTCACTTTTATTAGTAAGGACGAGTAATACAGTTAATCAATTTATAGACTTCTATGTGAGAGAGGTAGTATGCCTTCATTGAATTCGAGGTTTATCTTATCAGGTAAGGACCCTATTATTACTTCCAAGTCTTGGGGAAGGTTGCGGAAGGCGATGAGTATACAGTTGGATTTTAGTACAGTTCATTATCCTCAGACTGATGGTAAATCAGAGAGAGAGTTATCCAGTTATTGGAGGAGCACCTTATGAGATGTTGTGTGGTAGGAAATGTTTATCGCCCATTCGTTTGGATGAGATGGGTGAGATGTTATATTTGGGTCTTAAGGTAGTTTAAGGGACCATTGAGGCTATTCAAAAGGGTAGAGCTCAAATGCTTGATTCTCAGAGTAAATGGGAAAATTATGTTAATTTGAAGTGAAGTAATATGGATCTTCCTTAGATTATCACCATGGAAAAGGGTGAGGAGATAAGGGTAGGTTGAGCCCTAGATTAGTAAGACCGTTGGAAATCCTGGGAATGATCAATCAGGTTGCCTTTTGATTGGCCAAAGTTTTGGCATAGTTGGGCGGATACAGTGTATTTCATATTTCCATGTTGAGGAAACATGTGTTATATGAGACTCATGTGTTGAGTTATGAGAATCTGGAATTGGAGGCTACGTTATCCTATGAGGAATAGCCAGTTCAGATTTTAACAGAAAGAACATGGTTCTGAGAGACAAAGTTATACCTTGGGTTAAGGTATTATACAGAAACAGTGAGGTCGAGGGAGCGACCTGCGAATTGGAATCGGTTAAGCGGGATTGATATTCTGGGCCGCTCAATTAAAATTTCAATGACGAAATTTCTGTAAGGAGGGGATAGTTGTAACATTCCAAATTTCCTAATAAGGCTTAGGGCCATGATAAAAAATTATGGAATTATGTGATTATATGATATTTATGTGTATTATTATGTGATTATGTGAATAATATTATAAAATGACTTGATATGCATGTTTAGGTGTATTAAATATGCATGTGGGCCCATTTCTGTTTAATTGGGCAATTTTCATTATTTGGCCCGTTATGAGTATATTTGGCATATATGTGATATGTGTGTGTTACTACATTACTATATGGTTATGTTTTGGTTACTCGGCACAAGACGATCATGGGAAGAAAACTAGTGGGAAAGTCACAATGGGACCCAGACTTGACTCAGAGTGAGTCAAGGGGTATATTGGGTATTTATCACATTACCGGGACATTGGGTAATGGGAATGATTATTTGATGATAAATTGTGAGTTAGTGAGATCAGGGGGAAATTCTGGGAGCTTTGACTATTTTACCCCAAGGGCGTTTTTGGGACCCCGAGCATTAGGATTTGCTTGGGGTTACTTAAGCTTGAAGTAACCTGTCAGAAATAAAACGAACATTAAGAACGTTCTCTCACTCATTCCCTTTTCGACACCCGTTCGCATTATCAAAGGAAACTCGAGATTTAGGACTCAGATTCAAGCAAGGATCGAGGCATAGAGATTCTAGGGAAGATTAGAAGCTTATTAGCCGAAGGATTTAGTTGGGAAACAAATCAATCTGAGGTAATCCAAGTTTTAAGCTCTAAGTTTTTAAGCTTTTAGGAAATGAATCATTAGTCATCTATTCAGGGAGTGGATCCCCGGAGATGGACACATTAGTCATCTATTCAAGGAGCAGATCCCCAAAGATTGACTCGTTAGTCATCTATTCAGGGAGCGGATTCCCAGCGATTGACTCATTAGTCATCTATTCAGGGAGCAGATCCCTAGCGATAGACTCATTAGTCATCTATTCAGGGAGCAGATCCCTAGAGATAGACTCATTAGTCATCTATTTAGGGAGTTGATCCCCATATTGACTTGACAGTTGTCTATACAGAGTGCAGGGCCCCATAACCATTTGTTTTGATTTGCCTGCATGCATGAATAGGGTTATTATTGCTATGTATGCTTATTATGATTTAGTGACATGTTATTACCTATTTATGAGCATGTTGAAAGAAAGATGTGGTGCAGGTAAAGGAAAAAGAAAGATGGACCATCCTTTAGTTAGAGAGCTTATGTGATGATGTGTACATATGCAGCTGCTCGACCACCACGGTCGAGGGTTTAAAGAAGAACTAGGGTTAAAGCTTATTTTGCTGCTTAGGTTGGCTGGTTGTAAATCTTTTATTGTAATTAACCTTTGAAATATATTTTGGGATCCCAATGTATACAGTAAACGTTTTAGTGAAACATTACATCATTGACCAAATTTTTTAACCCTAAACTGTTAATCACACTTAGTTACACGATTATGGCCAAAAGACTCATTTAGCGAGTTTAGTACTGTTTAAAATGGACAAGTGTTACAAGTGTCATCTCCACTAGAGCACTTGACTTCTCTCTTTCTCTCGTCTCTCTTCATATATATATATATATTCATAGTTAGTAAACTTTTATACAAAATCTTTTCAAGTAGAAAAAGAAATATAACCAGGAGAAGTAAATAAAAAATGTAGGAGAAGTAACGTACAAGAAATTTGAGTTAGTGTTATATGATCATATCTCAAATGTTGCATTACTAAAATCAAAACAAACGGGGATTTAACCTGAGAAAATTCCTCAAAAGCCTTAAGGAGGTTGAGTAGAATTTGTTGTCTAGACAGAAGAAAATATAATGTTGAGAATTTCTTATATGATCCTCTGTATCGTAGATAAATAAAGTTGTTCATGCATTTGTGGCATCAGAAATTCATTATGGAGCTTTATGAAAGGGTGGAGAGAAGAGAAAGAGAAGGACTATAAATAATATCACTTAAATTAGAATATAAATATTTAAAATTTGAATATTTTAGTTTGTAACTATTTTTAGTTATAATTTATTTTTTTTAATTATATTATATACTAATAATCATAAATTTGAAAAATAAAAGAATTTAAAAATCTGAAAAATTTAGAAAATAGAAAGAAACTTTTGGAACAATTTTAGAGTGTCGCAACATCTCATTGGTGTTCTCCTTTATATAAATATATAGATATATAGATGATTTTTCAACGAATTGATTATAATTTAATGTGCCTCAATGTTAAATAAATTATTGTAACTTAATTGTGTAAAATAATTTATATTATTTTTTTTGTTTAACTAAATTTTAATATAAGATAAAAAAAAATTGAACTTTATTGAGAACCTTAAGCACTGATTATCCTAATGCAGGCACTATTAATTGATATTAATGTAAATTTAATGGATAATAGTTTAAAAATTGTCTCACCCTATGAATGAAACTATAATAGTAGAATTTTCATAAGGAATAGAAAAAGTAAATAACAAAAAATAATATAAATAAAGGGAAACATTAAAAATAATCTCTCATTATAATCTACTCCCCATCATTCCTCTCGACGAAGTAAAAATTTCTGTGCTTAATACATGCCATGTACTATTTTGAATTTTGAATTTTGAATAGGCTATTGAAGCAGTTACTGAATTTTTTAGATCGAAAAGATAATTTCATTGAATAAAAGATCAACCATTATAGAAGAACATAATAACCGGAAACATGAGTCCGCCCAAATACATTTGCGACTAGTGGACCTAGATCTAAAAGATAATTTCAATTAATGCTTTTAAGATTTGTGGAAACAAAATAGTGTATAATATTTTGTAATTCGCCATATCCTTTTTCTAATCACATTTTCGGACGTCTTTAATACAATACTTGTAATATTTGGTTGCATTTATGTAATAAATAAATAAAAACAAAAGTTAACACTATATATAATTTAAATTAAAAATTTCTGCTTCGTGACTAAAAATTATTAATTATTAAATTATTTTCTCCTATAAAAGGCTTTCATCACCACCATAAATATTGAAGTGCTCATTTTTAAAAAAATATATAATTATTATTATTATTGGGCCCGTTTGGTAAAATTTTTGTTTTTGAATTTTTTAAACACAAAAATAGAAATATTTTTTTGGAGTTGTTCAGTTATATTTTTATTTTTTGTTTTTCAAAACCTAAAAATAAAAATATATTTTTTATTTCTCTTTATTCAATTTTAAAAATGAAAAGATGTTATAATCTTTTTATTTTTCTTCTTTAAATAAATAAACAACATTCTTCAGTGATAACTTATAAACCGCTATAGCATGAGCTCCGACTAACTCCCCACGATGAATTCCAGCAACAGCAGCTGAAGTGACTCGCCATGAACTCTGGCGAATCGTCGGCGAACATGGCAACAATGCTGAAGTTCTATGCTGATCGAGATAGGAAACTTGGTGATCATGAGAATGAGATCGATCTCAGATCGGACTCTTCACCATTGTTACCAGTGAATTTGGGATTGGGACTCTGCACCATTGTTGCCGACGAATCTGAGTTTGGAACTGTGATCATGTGATCTCTCATGAAAAAAAAAATCAATCATAGAGTATTATGGGAAAAAATGGAGTGAGTGTAAGAGAGATGATAAAAATCTGTTTAAAAAAAAAAATTGAAAGCATGAGAAGGTTGTTTTCAAAATTTTAAATTTTTTAATTAAAATTGAAAATAACTTCTATGAATGCGTTTTCAGGATAAGTTTTCATATTTTTAATTAAATAATTAAAAAATTATTTTTTCTAAAGTTACCGAACGACTCCTTTATTTTTGTTTTTCTATTTTTAAAAAATAAAAATATATTTGGTAACTATTTTTGTTTTTAAAAACAAAAAATAATAAACGCTTTTGATAACTTTTATTTTTATTTTTTGTTTAACAATATGAGGTGTTGATTTAAAGAAGAGAAGAAGAAAAAAAAGAAAGAAAAAATTGAAAATTGTTTAAAAAAAAATTGAAAATGAAAAAATTCTATTTTCAAATTTTAATAAATTTTAATTAAAATTTAAAAAAATAATAAATAAAAATAGAGTTACTAAACACATTTTATGTTTAATTGTCAAATTTTTAATTAATTAAATAAAAAACTATATTTTTTTAATGTTATACCCAGATTTCGAGCCATGGAAAATGTGACCTCGAAAGTTGGATTCGCAACAAACGGTCTCGTAAGGATTAGAGTATGCTCCAGGATTGTATATCGAGCCTGCAAAGTACGATATATGACCTCGAATATGGTGACCTCAAAACGATCGCGATATCGGAAGGAAGCTGAGAGAACACCCTCATCTTCAGGGACGACTTCGGATCAGGGGTCGCGAGCTCGATGAACGTGTGATCTCGAAAGCCACGTGAACTCAAGAGATATCTTCAGCTCGACAGATGACAGGAAACCTGGGAAGCTAAAGCCTTAGAGATACGCGATAACCATCTTGAATATCTACAAGTATTATAAATATGAGATGTAATCCTCATGTATTAATGTAAATCCCCTGGAATCGTGGGATATTATTTGATCAGTTATGCATTTCCTGGTCTTCAGGGACGTTTCCTTTTATATCTGATTATAGGCATTTAAAGCCATTTATTTTATTTACACAAAAAGAGTAACTACCCAAAATATGTGGGATAGTATTCTGCAGCCTTCTCTATAAATAGAGAGGCCATGCACCATTGTAAAGGATCGAAATTCTGATCTTTGGGAGAAAACTCTAAAGAATTCATGCTTAAGAATTTTCAGAGATAACCTAGAGATTAATAACAGAGACTCGTGGACTAGGCAGATTAAACTGCTGAACCACATAAGAATCGTGTGTTTGATTTGTTTTATTGTATTTGGTCATTGTCAATTCTTGTTTATGTGCTCTTCTTTCACTGTTTGACGAAAAACGGCGTCAACAGTTTGGTGTTTTCATTGAGAGCCTTAACCATTCACCTCTGAGAGATTCATGGCCACGAACAATCAGAACACGCCTGATGAAAGTTACCCAAGGCGTCCTGGAAAACAACCAATGGAGAACCGGGAGACTGAGGAGAGAAGTGGGTCTTTTGATTCCTGGGGACCACCGCCTCCACCAAGGGATGAGGAAATGTACTACAATCCTGGGCGTTACGTTCCTATTGCAGAGGCCAACAAACGGAATGAGGAGTTGACTAGGATAGCCGCAGAGGCGCAGGTGGCTCAGCCCCCGCCTCCGCGCGAAAACCAAGTCCCTCCTCCAAGGGACGTGCATGTTCCTCCCCGGAGGCCCCGTGGGCGTCCACAAAAGGATGCTGCCACAAGGAGGCCGACTCAACCTTCGGCGCCAGCAGAGCCATCTGCTCCTCCTAGGCTCCAGAGGAGTACCCGAGCTCGGGTCCCGCCTAACCCGCCTGTGGAAGTGCCTACAAGAACTGAGAATAACCGAACCCCTGCAGAGGCTCGGACTCAGGTACCTGGGAGCACACCAAACGCGACTGACCCATCTCGGGCAAATTCTGGACCCTCTAGGCCGCGACAAGGGCGGCAGCCACCATCGCCTATACGATTCCCTCCGTCTCCCATAAGATATCCTTCACCTCCCCGTAGAAACGCTCAACCTGTTCGAGATCAGGATCAAGGGCGTACAGGGGAAAGACAAGGAAACAGGGAGACATTCCAGGAGCGGAGAGGCGCACCATCTGAGAAAAGTCAGACATCTCGGTCTTGCACTGCGGAGACGAGACGACATGGGAAGAATCCATCACAAAATGACCGATCAATGAGTTTCACCAGTGACGAGTCCAGAGAGTCCAGGTCCGTCAGTAAACACGACCGAGGTCGTAAAAATACTGGAAGTCGCAAGAATCGTCACGACCTGCGAAGTCATCTAAATCAGAGTAGGGGGAAGGAAGATCAGACAAATCTGGACCTGAGGGATCGCTTGAATAGGCGTAGAGATCCCTCACGGAGACGCGAGCCTGGAATCACGATCAATGACAGTCAATTCCAGACAACACCTCCTACTGACCCAGTCCAAGAAAGGATCGATCAGCTCGAAAAAGCCAATAGGCTTTTAAAGAATGAATGAGGAAATGGTCGATATGAGGACTCTGATGAGGAGCTCGAGCCGTTTGCTCCACATATTTCCAACACTCAATTTCCTTAAGGATTCCGGATTCCTCACGTCCCAGTGTTTGAAGGAAAAACCGACCCATGTAGTCACCTGAGTACATTCAACACTATTATGAGAGCTAGTAACGTGGGTTACGAGCTCAGATGCATGTTTTTTCCAACATCATTGGCAGGACTTGCCAAAAGTTGGTTCGAAAAGTACAAGAAACACTCAATAACTTCATGGGAACAGTTGTCTAGAGACTTCAAGAAGCAGTTCCGAGCTATGGTGGGAGTCAGGCCAGAGGCATCTACTTTGACTAACGTCCGACAATAGCCAGGCTAAACACTGAAAAGCTACCTGACAAGATTTAATATGGAGGTCGCCCGAGCTCGAGATGTGGATGACAGTGGGCACCTTATGGCTATTCGAGCTGGTGTTTTACCCGGAAGTGCCCTTTGGGATGACATGCAAGGGAAACCGGTGAGGTCAATAACCGAGTTTAACAGACGAGCGCAGAGGTTTGTCAATGTAGAGGAGGCGAGGTCAACGCTCAAGGCGACCTCGCAGACCGAAACTACAACGATAAACATTAACTCCGCCTCAACCTCGGCTGACCCAGCAGCTCCACAGCCTACCTCGGAGAATGCCTCCAAGAGGAAAAAGAGCGAGGGAAATAACCCCGAAGCTGAGGGAGGAAAGAAAAAGAAAGGAGAGAGGTATTTCTCCGTGTATAAAGTACACACCGAGCTCAACGAGTCTCGGGAAAACATATACCTGGCTAATGGAAACCAGGTCCCCTTCAGGCGTCCGGACCCAATGAGAAATCAAAAATCCAAGAGGGATTCCAGTAAGTATTGCCGGTTCCACAGAGACACCGGACACACAACTGATGAATGTCGACAGCTGAAGGACGAGATCGAAGGGTTGATCTCGAGAGGTTACTTCCGGCAGTACGTCAAAAACCAGAGTACTGGACAAACTACTACGAGCCAGAGAGTAGCCGCTCCTTCGACGGCGCAAAATAATAACTCCCGATCTCGGGAGGAAGACAGGCCCCCGCCGATAGATGGAGAGGACGTGATAACCATCTCGGGAGGGCCTCATCTCGCAGGAGGGGGCAGAAATGCTCAAAAGAGATATGTTAACGAGCTGAAGATAGGGGACGGGTCCCCTTATGAACCCGAACCTAGGGCACCGAAAAGGCAGAGGATTGAAGCACAACCAATAACCTTCACTGAGGAGGACGCCTCCCATGTTCAGTTCCCTCATCATGATCCGTTGGTTATTACTCTTCAGCTTGCCAACAAAAGAGTGCGCCGAGTTCTCATAGATAATGGGAGTTCAGTCAACATTCTTTATAAAGCGACCCTCGAGAAAATGGGACTCTCCCTTCGCGACCTGAAGGCGTGTGCAACTACTTTGTACGGCTTTTCAGGAGAAGGAACTGCCTGTATGGGATCCATTGAACTCCCTGTGACCTTGGGAGACTATTCGGTCTCGGTGACCAAGATAATGGAGTTCGTGGTAATAGAGTTACCATCTGCCTACAATGTACTGCTCGGGAGACCCGCCCTGGTCGGGCTGGGGGCAGTTTCATCTGTGAGGCATCTGGCCCTTAAGTTCCCAACTCCAAGCGGGGTCGGGACATTAAAAGGAAATCAATTAGTAGGAAGGGAGTGCTATAGCATTTCTTTGAGGGGAAAGAAACAAACGAGCTCTCAAACACTCGTTATCATACAAAATAAAGACGGAACAGTCTTAGAAATTGACAACGAGATCGATCCGAGGATTGAGGAGAAAATTGACCTCGAACCTTTAGAGGAGCTCGAAGAAATTCAGCTCGAGGAAGCTGATCCCTCGAAGAAGGTGAAGGTCGGAAAACACCTCCAAGACGAGGAAAAATAGCAATTAATTTTCTTTCTGAAGAAAAAACAGGATGTCTTCGCATGGTCACACTCAGACATGGTGGGGAAAAGCCCGAATGTAGCGAGTCACGCATTGAACATAGACAAAAGCTTTCCCCCGAAGCGACAAAAGCAAAGACAGCTGGACGAAGACAGAAAGAAAGCATTAAAGGAGGAAGTTGACAGGTTAAAAGCAAGCCATTTCATTAGGAATGCCTTTTACCCTGACTGGGTAGCCAATCCAGTGTTGGTCCCGAAGCCCAATGGGACGTGGAGAACCTGTATTGACTACTCAGATCTCAACAAAGCTTGCCCAAAAGATTGTTTTCCACTGCCAAGGATTGACCAGCTCGTGGATGCCACGGCGGGGCATGGCCTGATGTCATTCATGGATGCCTATTCTGGATATAACCAGATTCCCATGCATGCCCCCGACCAAGAACATACGAGCTTCATCACAGATAAAGGGCTCTACTGCTATAATGCCATGCCATTCGGACTTAAGAATGCTGGAGCCACGTACCAGCGGCTCGTAAACATGATGTTTTCAGAGCAGATAGGGAACAACATGGAGGTTTATGTTGATGACATGCTTGTCAAGTCTCAACTTAACAAGAACCATGTTGATGACCTCGAAGAGTGCTTTGGCGTGCTCAGGAAATACAACATGAAGCTGAATCCTCAGAAGTGCACGTTTGGGGTATCTTCGGGAAAATTTCTAGGCTTTATTATAAACTCTCGTGGAATCGAGGCTAACTCCGACAAGATCAAGGCCCTGATTGACATGCCTTCACCTCGGAAGCACAAAGATGTTCAAAGCTTAACCGGCAGGATGGCAGCCCTAAGCAGATTCATTTCGAAGTCAACGGATCGTGGCCTTCCATTCTTCAACTTATTGAGAGGAAGTAAGAAGTTTGAATGGACAGAGGAGTGCGATCTGGCCTTTCAGGAGCTCAAAAAGCACTTAGCTGAACCACCCATCCTGTCAAAACCTGAGACGGGAGAAGTATTGTACCTATACCTCTCAACCACCGAACACGCGATAAGCGCGGTGCTCGTTCGAGAAGAAGAAAAAGTGCAAAAACCCGTCTACTACATCAGTCAAAGATTACTGGGGGCAGAGTCAAGGTATCCATTGATGGAGAAACTCGCCCTCAGTCTAATTCATTCATCTCGTCAGCTCTGCCCCTATTTTCAGGCACATCCCATCCATGTACTGACAGATCAACCACTTAGGCAGGTTCTGTCTAAACCAGAGGCTTCAGGTCAACTTCTTAAATGGACTGTTGAGCTCGGATAGTTTGAGATCACCTACCATCCAGGAACGACCATTAAGGCACAGGCATTGGCGGACTTTATAGTGGAATGTATTGGTATAGCCGACGACGAAGTAATAACCATGGCCCACGAGCTGTGGAAACTTTACGTCGATGGATCGTCAAATGAAAATGGAGCGAGGGCAGGGGTTATTCTGATCAACCCCGCAGGGAGAAAATTTCACTCCGCTTTGAGATTCGGCTTTAAAGCATCGAATAATGAGGCCGAGTATGAGGCTCTACTCGCAGGACTACGAATAGCAAAGGAGCTCAAGGCTAAAGCCATACATTGCTACAGTGACTCCCAGCTCGTGGTTAATCAAATCTTGGGAGAATACTAGGCTCGCGACACAAGAATGGCAGCTTATCTGGAGAAGGCAAAATCTGCATTGGAGGATTTCAAATTTTATGCAATCGAACAGGTACCCCGAGAACGAAACTCAAATGCAGATGCCTTAGCTCGACTCGCCACCTCCGTTGAAAATGAAGAGCTGAATGTTGTACCCATAGAACACCTATCAGCACCCAGCATTAACGAGCCAGAAGATGTCTGTATGATCGAGATAGAGCCGACCTGGATGAGTCCGATAATTGACTATCTCGAAAATGGAATTCTTCCAAAAGATCGAAATCAGGCTCGAAAGTTGATGTATCAACTTCCTCGTTACACCATTTTGGACGGAAAGCTATATAGGAGGGGATTTTCCATGCCGCTACTCAGATGTTTAACCCCTCCCGAAGCAGAGAAGATCATCGAAGAAATTCATGAAGGGTTCTGCGGAGACCACACCGGGGGGCATAGCCTGTCCAAGAAGATCATACGCCAAGGATATTTCTGGCCAACCGTTAAAACAGATTCCTTCGAGTATGTGAAGAAGTGCGACAAATGCCAGAGATTCGCCACGATACCCCGAGCTCCACCATCCGAACTGACCATGTTGACATCCCCATGGCCTTTCGCAGTATGGGGCATCGACCTCATAGGCTCTCTCCCGACTGGCAAAGGCGGAGTAAAATATGCTGTAGTCGCCGTTGATTACTTCACGAAATGGACGGAGGCTGAACCATTGGCGACCACAACTTCAAAAAAGATCCTTGATTTCGTGGTAAAGAACATCGTATGCCGATACGGAGTGCCGAGAAAAATCGTATCCGATAACGGAACCCAGTTCGATTGCGACTTGTTCACCAGCTTTTGCGAAAAGAACGGCATAATAAAGAGTTTTTCATCTGTGGCTCACGCTCAAGCGAATGGTCAGGTCGAGGCCGTTAACAAAACTCTCAAGAGTTCTGAAGAAAAAGTTGGAAGAAGCAAAGGGATGATGGCCTGAGGAATTACCTCAAGTCCTTTGGGGGTATAGGACCACAGCTCGGACCTCAACAGGGCATACCCCGTTCTCTCTAGCATACGGCTACGAGGCAATGTTGCCCATCGAGGTCGAAATCCCAACGATTCGAACTCAGATTTACGACCAAAGTTCCAATCACACTCAGCTCGAAGAAACCCTAGACTTGATTGAAGAAAAAAGAGAATAGGCTCAGCTGAGGAATGCTGCTTACCAGCAACGAACTACAAGATATTTCAATAAGAGGGTTCGAGATCGAAAGTTCGGAATGGGAGATCTATTCTTGAGATGCGTATTCTTGGCAACCCGAGATCCAGCAGTTGGAGTGCTTGGGTCGAACTGGGAAGGACCATACCAGATAGAGTCAGTCATCCGACCTGGCGTATACAAACTTGCGAGATTGGACGGAAGCCTAGTACCCCGAGCATGGAATGGCGAACACCTTAGACCTTACTATCAGTAGTGTAGGAAGTGTGTTGCCTGTAACCATGATTTTCTATCTGTATTAGCTTGTCTGTTTTTGGATTCCATCAAATAAAAGATCTATTTTGTTCAATATGTAATCTCTTTTTGTTTTTTATTTTTGCAATCTCTCTTAATTTAATAACCTATGGTCAATCTCATAGGATATTAAGGGGGCATCATTGGTATATATACCATTAGCTTGAAAATTAAAAAATAAAATATATATATAAAGTATTTGGATATAACCAAGTACGCGAGCTTAGATAGTTCAGACATAACCGAGTTATCAAAAACATATAAAGTATTTGGATATAACAGAGTATGCGAGCTTAGATAGTTCGGACATAACCGAGTTATCAAAAACATATAAAGTATTTGGATATAACCAAGTACGCGAGCTTAGATAGTTCGGACATAACCGAGTTATAAAAAACATATAAAGTATTTGGATATAACCAAATGCGCGAGCTTAGATAGTTCGGACATAACCGAGTTATCAAAAACATATAAAGTATTTGGATATAACCAAATGCGCGAGCTTAGATAGTTCGGACAATAACGAAAACCCTAAAACGTTTGGAGTTAACCAGATGTGCAAACTTAACAGGTTTGGAACAAACCAGCTAAAAAACTAATCGATGATGAGTAGGAACTTAAACCTATTCCGAGGCAAGTCGAGATCGAGGCTGGAATATCTTAGAGAAAAATAGTTTCAAACTCTTAACCTCGGAGCAAAAGCTGAGGATGAGTAAAAGTGACTAAACAAAAAAGATATAACCAAATCATTTACGTTACATACCATAAGTACTTCCGGGTTCATGGTTAAAGTAACATCCGACCTTGATAAATAACGAGATCGAAAGCGGATAAATCGAACAAACTATGCATGAATGCATCGAGTTTCGAGCTTAAAATCCAAACTATGTACGAATAAATAAACATAACTGATTCATCAACATAAAATGTGCAAAAAAATTCGAGCCAAGAAATGTAAAGCATGTAAAAGAATAGTTAAAGAAATTGTATCAGCCCCGTGGGCATAAGTTAACATAATTACAAAATAGGGGGACGCAGCCCCAATAAATGATCTCCCCGAGATCAGATTCAAGGAAGAGGAGTCTCCTTGGCCTTCTCAGCATCAGTAGCTCTGGACCCCTCAGGACGAATAGCATGACTATCCTCCTGAGCTCCCTCCGAAACGGTGTCCGGAGCAGCCTTCTCCTTCTCGACCTGTTCAGCCTCTTCCTTCTCGAGCCGAGCATTCCACCGTTCGAGAAGCGGCGCCTCGTGAGGACCTAAGAAGCTGGTGTCCAGATCCTCATTGTAGGCCCACATCCGGTACATATCAGAATCAACTGCTTGTTCTTTCTTCTCTTTGTATTCAGCAAGGAGGCGAGTTTTTTCATCCTCCATGATCTCGAAAGTGGAGGCCTTGTCCTCTTCCAGCTTCTTATTGGTCTCCCAAAGTTGGGTATTCTCTTTCTTTTGATCCTCGAGCTCAGCTCTCAGTTTTCCAAGCTCAATGGCCATCCCCTCACGCTCTTTAGCTCCCGCCTCGAGCTTCACGTTCACCGCCTTCAGATCATCGCTCGCCTTGAGGTGAAGATCTTTCGCCTCTTGAGCATGAATCTTGCTCGAATGGATCTCGTGGTTTAACTGGTAATTGAGCTGAGCAGTGAAGGCAAGAGCCTGAAAAAGAAATAAACTACCATTAGCTCCAAGTCAGTATGATTACAAGTGGAAAAGGAAGGAGTATAGAAGAATACTTACCGCGGCGGTGTGCTCGATACTCTTCTCATAAAGAGCAGTGCAATCTCGGGTACCAGTTAAGCACTGCCACTAGGGAGCTTCGAAACTCCCATAGCTCTGGCCGATCCGGGAGATGACATCCGAGATCAGCGTGGATCCATGGGATCCAGCAGCATTGTCCACCGCATATGCGTCCATATGGGTGGAGATTGACAGCTTCTGGACTCGGGAAGCAGAAGGCCTTTTGGAAAGCGGAGCAGAAGATGGTTGACCCACCACAGGAGGTTGGGCCTCAGCCATAGCGGAGGGGTCGACCAGTGAGGTCGGCGCCACTGCCGGGGCGACGACCTGTGAAGACGGCGCCATTGTGGAAGCGCTGGCTTGAGTAGTCGACGCAGCAACGGAGCTCGAAACCGGCAGAACAAGGGGAGGTGTTTTCTTGGACCTCTTGGGGCCTTTGCCCAGCTAGTCAGCCTTCTGTGCCCCCGCCCTGGGGCGTTTTCTCCTCTTGGCGCCGACGCCGTCAATGATGCTGTCAAGGTCGGAATCCATCTTGCCTGCACAAGTCACAACACAGCGTGAATAAATAAAAGAGAAGCATACAAGTTATTTCAGTATCACAGACATGGAGTGATGATAGAAGAAATCTAACTGGAACTCTCCCCCGAGGTCGAGCTTGGGGACCATGAAATTCCCCCGTCTTCAGAGGAGGCAGGGGGAGTGCCTTCCCTATAAGTAGGCGATAACCTCGAAAGGTCCCTATAATCATTGGTCCCGTACTGCACAGCTATCCCATTCCACACCTCGTCTGGTGTACATGGTATCGTATTTCCCAAGCCCACTATCGAACCTATGGACACAGTCATCTACCCAACTCCATATGTAGAAGTGGTATCTATCCTGTGGGCACAAGACTAACCTATTGGGCCTGTGTTTTAGTGATGTGGGGGACCACATCCTCGAAGTAGGGAGGACTTTACCTTCATCTGAGTCCGAGCTCGAGGCTTCATCATTGGCCTCATTCCCGGATCGCGGACTCCTCAGACGAACTGGGAGTGATGGCCTCCTTTCTCTCCTCGAAGGAAGGGCGCTTGTGGGCAGTGGCACCTCCTCCCAGTGTTCATATTTTTTACTGGACCAATCAGAGGTTGACTGGCCCTCTCCCAACAGCCCACAAGCTCGGAGCTTGCCCTCATGTAATAGGTATGAGAGAGACCTCCTGCCATAAGGGAGTTGGAGCAAGGCCTCTCTGTGCCTCTTCATCCCTTCATTAGGGGTGGGACGCTGAAAGTTAGCTGAAAAACGAAACACATTTCAACTAAATGTGGATTTAAGAACTAAAGTCTCGAGCTCAGGAATAAAAGTAACGAGAATACTTATGAATCCGCCTGAATGAATAATGTCGAGACGGAGACAGACCATCTTTCCAAAAGAAGGCCCTCTTGAAATCAGGCGGGTGGTTGGGAAGATCCCCAAAAACCTTCGTCTCCTTGGGGTAGCTCGAGAGGTAGTAAAAACCATCCCCTCCCCGAGCTCGGGAGGGGTTACTTTTTAAACAAAAGAGATATAAAATCTCTTGAGGTGAAGGTCCTTCCCACCCCAGCTCGTGGTACAAGGACCTCAGGGCAGACAGCACCCTGTACAAATTGGTGTTGAGTTGGAACGGAGCCAACCCAACTAAATCAGTAAAGTCTTTGAAAAAAGACTTCAAGGGCAGCAGTGCTCCTGCCCTCATATGTTCTTGGCTCCATGCCGCATATTTCACTATGGCGTCACGGCCGCCAGGAGCGAAGCAGCTCCGTTCTTGACCAGTCGGAGGCCGACACTTCAAGGTGCCTGACAAACTACGGCCATGGAAAGCCAGGATTTCAGATATTTGACTAGTTGTGGTAACCGTGCTCCAGTAGAGCTCGGCCTCGAACATCTCTCTCCTCGCCTATGAGGAGGAAGGTTCCCCCATTAATGAAAACTGGAGTTCCCCTGGATGATATGCAACAGTGACTTTTAGCGCAGGGTCGAGGGGAATCGGCCTAGGACCTGAATTGGGCTCCAGATAAAGGGCCTCCCGAAGAACTCTTCTCTTCTTTTCAATGACCTCGTCTATCTGGCGGCGATAGTGGGCTCGAATGTCTTCTTGCTCGCGTGCAAGCTCGTATTCTCTTATCCGACGTTGGTTCCGGGCGAAGAGCGATTCTGGGCTCGGAGATTTTGGCTCGTAAGGGATTGCCAGCAATGATCCCCACCGTCTTTCCAGATTCTGTGACATCTAACGAGAAAGAAAATATGGTGAGGGCCATGCATGCAAGAATCACGAGCTTGATGGAATGAGCTCGGAAATTTAGGAACGAGACACTAAATACTAAGATCCTTATTGAAGAGTCAGGGGCGTGTATTCCACGAAAAAGAAAAGGAGCGTGGATAATTTTTTTTTAAAATCCCAAAATTCAAGGGAAAGAAGAGTGGCGGTTAACCAGGAAAGGCGTCTTTGGGTTTCGTGCATTTATCAAGGCCCACGTTTTTATCCGAAACTTAGTGTACAAGAAACGCTGCCTAAAAATTTCAAAACCTAGAAAATGGGAACCACACTCAAACGTCAAAACTGGGTATAAACCAGAGACGAAAATCCAGAATGAAAGTCTAAAAAGCATGAAAACCTATCGGGTTAAAACTTCCTATTGTGGATGCAAACCAGTATAAACAGATACACAGCAAGAACATTTTAAATAAAAACTGGAAAAATGGAAAACAAAAATGGCATACTTACACAGTAATGGCGATTGCAGAGAGATTGTCGATTGAAGAAGAGGTTGCAGGAAGAACTCACTGACTCGAACAGACCACGATTCCTTTGTTTCTTTGGTCGAGAAAACATGCACAGAATAGGAACTTTGCAAAGAGATCTCTGGGTTTGTTTTTCTTCTTTTCTTGCTTATGGAGAATGAAGGTAAAAGTGAAGAAGAAGATGAAGAGTGGGGTCTTGTATATATAGGTGGGGAAAAGGAATTAATCCAGAGCGTCGGATGAAATCCTCACTAGATCGAACGGATGGGGATCAATGACAAGAAGGCGCCGAAAAGTTGTCAGACGGACGATCGCGGGCGTGTTTCCCAGGTACTCAAGTACCTAAAGCGAGCAATACCCAGCTGACGCGTGTCCATTTTCAAGAGTGTATGACGGTACAGTTCTCAAAGGAAGTAGTTCAAAAGTTTCCTTCTCTTAGGATTCGAACAAATACTTTTGAGGGGGCAAGATGTTATACCCAGATTTCGAGCCATGGAAAATGTGACCTCGAAAGTTGGATTCGCAACAAACGGTCTCGTAAGGATTATAGTATGCTCCAGGATTGTATATCGAGGCTGCAAAGTACGATATATGACCTCAAATATGGTGACCTCGAAATAATCGCGATATCGGAAGGAAGCTCCGAGAACACCCTCATCTTCAGGGACGACTTCGGATCAGGGGTCGTGAGCTCGATGAACGTGCGATCTCGAAAGCCACGTGAACTCGAGAGATATCTACAGCTCGACAGATGACGGGAAACCTGGGAAGCTAAAGCCTTAGAGATACGCGATAACCATCTTGAATATCTACAAGTATTATAAATATGAGATGTAATCCTCATTTATTAATGTAAATCCCCTAGAATCGTGGGATATTATTTGATCAGTTATGCATTTCCTGGTCTTCAGGGACGTTTCCTTTTATATCTGATTATAGGCATTTAAAGCCATTTATTTTATTTACACAAAAAGAGTAACTACCCAAAATATGTGGGATAGTATTCTGCAGCCTTCTCTATAAATAGAGAGGCCATGCACCATTGTAAAGGACCGAAATTCTGATCTTTGGGAGAAAACTCTGAAGAATTCATGCTTAAGAATTTTCAGAGATAACCTTGAGATTAATAACAGAGACTCGTGGACTAGGCAGATTAAACTGCTGAACCACGTAAAAATCATGTGTTTGATTTGTTTTATTGTATTTGGCCATTGTCAATTCTTGTTTATGTGCTCTTCTTTCACTGTATGACGAAAAACGACGTCAACATTTAAGTATTACCAAACAACACCATTATTATTATTATTATGATTGCCCTATGGTTTTTGAATTTCTCTTTGAAATGTTAAGAGGGTGTTTGACTTCTTAACTTAAAAATAATTTTTTATTTTAAAATACTAAAAAGTATAATTTAAAAACAAGTAGGTGTGTTTGGTATTGTTTTAGAAATTATTTTTAAAGACAATGTTACAAAAACTAAGGGTATGTTTGGCATTATTTTTTGTTTTTTGTTTTTAAAGTTGTGTTCTCGAAAATGAAAACAGAAAACTGTTTTTGTAGTTTTCAAAAAACTAGAGGTGTTTGATTAATGTTTTCTAAAAAAACAATTTTTTATTTTTATTTTTTTAAAATCTTAAATAAAATATTAACAAATATATTTACAAAAAGAAAAATATTTTAAAAGTTTGTAATAAATAATGAGATAAAATAATTTTAAAAAAAATTATGAAAAATAAGAAGTGAGAAAGTAACGAGAGAAAATTTGATAGAAATTGAGAAGAGAGAAATTGATCCAAGAAAAAATGAGAAAGAATGTGATGAGAAAGAAAGTGAAGAGAGAGAAGTGATGAGAGAGGAAATGACGAGAGAGAAAAAATGATGATATATTAAGTGATGAGAGAGAAAGTGAAGAGAGAGAAACTAATGAGAGATAAAATTATGTGACAATAAATGATGTTAGATAATAATAAATAAAAAAATGATGTGAGAAAAAAAAAAGATAGACAATTATTTTTTGAGAACAACAGAAAACAACTTTTTGTTGTTCTCAAAATTTTCTGTTTTTTGTAACTTTGTTTTTAAAAATTGTTTTATGAAAACAACGCCAAACACCTCCACTTGTTTTCAAAAAAACAGTTTTTAGCTTTTAAGAACAGAAAACAGTTTTTTAGTTAAGGTGCAAAACACCCTCTAAAAAATTTTGAGAACAACAAAAATTTATTTTCTCTTGTTCTCAAATCTTTGTTACCCATTTTTTCCTCCTATAATTTTTTAATTATTCTTATCTCACATTATTTATTCTCGCATTACTTTATGTCTCCTCACTTTCTTGCATCATTTTCTCTCTGTTATCCAAAAAATTAGCATTGATGACGTTGCAAGTGATCCCTGGACACGTGGCTGACACCTGGAAAAGCTCTGCTAGAGTATCGACCAGAAGACGCATTAGAAGCAGTAAGCAGCCCAGTCTTACCTGTAACCAGTCTGGTCGATGGTTCCGCATACAAAGCAACATTACTGTGAAGATCTTTGTAAATCCCGAATTTAACTCACACAATCTCCTGAATATCCGATTATTCAGGAGAGAATATCTGTAACAATCTCTTGTAATCCCCCTTGAGCCTATAAATAGCAAAAGATAGCTCAAGGAATGGACTTTTGGCTTTTGAATCGTTTGAGACTATAGTAATTCTCCTAGTGATATTGTATTGTTCTTGAGAGGTTAGTGAAACTCATTGAACCCTTGTTCTTTGATCACTCCTTTGGTTCTTATATCAATAACAGTCTATGTGGACGTAGGTTATTACCAGATCCTGGGGCCGAACCACTATAAAAATATCGTGTTCTTATTACTTTTTGTCATTACGTTCTTCTCTACACATTTATTCATATCAAGCATATTCTGACTCCGTGTCAGTTGGCCAAATCCTGGGTCAACATTCTGGTGCTTTCATTGAGAGCTTGATTTATCATTGCTGAGAAAACTAATGGCGAAAACTGGAAGGAAAGCTGGACAGGCGACCACTGCTGCGCCATCAAATCCACCTCCTCCTCCCCCTGCAAGCGTGGCGGAGGATGAGCCACATCTGGACTTTGAGGAGGAAGAAATGGATGATGCAACTCTGAAGAGTACCCTGGGGGCGTTGCAGGAGGAGCTGGCCAGTCTGAAAGCCAATCAAGAGACTGCTGCCGGAGTTGTGGCGCGTCAGCAGCAAGAGATTGAACGGCAGCGCGCGGAACTAAGCGAAAGGCAGGCAGAGATGGACCACTGCCACAGTGAAGCCATGGCAGCCCTCGAGGCGGCCTTGCAGCTGGCAAGGAATCAGGCCGCACCTGTTTCGCAACCTGACCAACCTGGCAATGGGCCACCCCAGAGGGGTCCTAATCCAAGCCCACCGATCCAGCCTTCAATTCCACAAAGGCCCGAGCAGCCTCAAGCGCCCCATGACGACGTCCCGCTGGACCCTGAGGCGCAGCCACCGTCCCAAGCTGGTCGCATTGAGACGGAAGAGCATTGAGACGGGAGACGGGAGATTCTGGATGAATCTCATACTACACCTTACTCTTTGCATCCAGGCACCACGAAGATGTACCAGGATGTGAGATCGTTGTATTGGTGGCCAGGGATGAAGAGGGATGTAGTAGAGTATGTGGCTAAGTGCTTGACTTGTCAGCAGGTCAAGGCTGAGCATCAGAGGCCGGCATGGTTATTGCAGCCTCTGGATATCCCAGAATGGAAGTGGGAAGACATCACAATGGACATTGTGGTGGGTTTGCCCAGGACTGTTGGTCAGCATGATTCCATTTGGGTGATAGTGGATCGCTACACCAAGTCAGCTCACTTTCTACCAGTGAGGACTACTTATACTGTTGACCAGTATGCAGATCTCTATGTGAGAGAGATTGTGCGCCTCCATGGAGCTCCTAGGTCGATCGTGTCTGATCGGGACCCTACATTCACTTCCAAGTTTTGGAAGAGTTTACAGACAGCCATGGGTACACAATAGAAGTTCAGTACAGCTTATCATCCTCAGACAGATGGGCAATCTGAGAGGACGATCCAGATATTGGAAGACATGCTGCGGGCATGTGTGCTGGACTTTGGTGGATAATGGAATAAGTATCTGCCTTTGATAGAGTTCTCCTATAATAACAGTTACCAGTCTACCATCGGAGTTGCACCTTATGACATGCTATATGGTAGGAAGTGTAGATCTCCCATCCATTGGGATGAGACAGGTGAAAGGAGATACTTAGGTCCTGAGGCAGTTCAGAGGACCAATGAGGCTATTGATAAGATTAGAGCTCGGATGCTTACTTCTCAGAGTAGACAGAAGAGCTATGCAGATCCCAAACGCGATAACGTGGAGTTCCAGGTAGGAGACTATGTCTTCCTCAGAGTCTCGCCGTGGAAAGGGGTGAGAAGGTTGGGAAGAAAGGCAAGCTGAGTCCCAGGTTTGTAGGTCCATTTGAGATCCTGGAGAGGATTGTTCAAGTGGCTTACAAGCTAGCTGTGCCTCCGGCGTTGTCAGCCGTGCATAATGTATTTCATGTTTCCGTTCTTCGGAGGTATGTATCTGATGAGAGTCATGTTTTGAGTTATGAAGATCTGGAGCTTGAGCCAGATCTCTCCTTTGAGGAGCAGTCTGTTCAGATACTTGATCAGAAGGATAAAGTCCTCAGGAACAAGACAATACCTTTGGTTAAGGTATTGTGGAGGAACAGCAAGGTCGAGGAGGCGACCTGGGAGCTGGAGTCTGATATGCGGAGTTAGTATCCCGAGCTGTTCAGGTAAATTTCGAGGACGAAATTTCTGTAAGGAGGGGATAGTTGTAATCCCCCGGATTCCCTAATGTGGTTTAGCGGCTGGATTTGTAGGCCGGGAGGGCCATAATTGCTTAATTACGCCACTAAATGTGTTTATGCATGTTTATGAGAATTATATTATAATATAATGTTACTTGTATGCATATCGATGTTATGTGTGGAGACCACATTATGATGTGGGTTTGCTCGAGCTATTCGACATGAGACGATCGTAGATTATTGATTAGCGATTTAGTCACAACATGATTAAGCGTCGGGACTTGGGTTGATTCTCGGGGCGATTTTGATGATTAGAGCGTTACCGGGAGATAAAGGGTAATGGGATGTGAATTATTGGTGTTTATGATTTTCGAGAATAACGGGAATTGGAGAGTGTTAATTATGATTAACGAGTTAGGAGGAAAGTACCAAAAATGCCCTTAGGAGCCTTTAGAAAGTATTAATTGACCTAGGGGTAAAATGGACATTTCACCCCTAGGATAGATATAACACTTGTTGGCTGAAGAAAGTAGTGAAAACAGAGTATGCAAAAAGGAGTTCTCCCGTACCTTCTTTTCTTCATTTTTCTTTGTGGTTTTTGAGCCAGCTTTGAGGATTCTAGCTTGGGAAGCAAGCCTTGGAAGTTTGGGAGTGTGTTCCACTATTGAAGAGCTTCATAAGCCGAGCCTTGGGTAAGTTTTTGACCATGGTTTCTCTAGTTTGCTCTGTTTTGGTTTTACTTTACAGCTGAGATTACTAGGATGAATTCATGGTTTTTGTTGGGAGTTTTGGCTAGGGTTCCCATGCTTGTGATGTTTGGGGTGTGTTAGGATGGTTTTTGGGTTTATTTGGCATCAAGAATAGGCTTTGGAAGCTTGGAGATCGAGTTAGAAACGAAGGAGATGAAGAAGGTCGGTTCAGGGATGTTTTGGGCTGGAGGTAGCGCTACAGCGCCCACCCTAGGGTGCTATAGCGCTCCTCAGGAGGCTTTTTGGCTTTTGGGAGGTTCTGAGTAGAGCGCTGTGGCGCTAGGGGTTGAGCGCTGTAGCGCTACCCTGTTCCTTCCAAACCCCGTTTTGAGTGTTTTTAAGGGTTTTTGACTTGGGGTTTCAATCCTTAAGGCCCGGGATCGAATCTACTCACTGTGTGGGCATGTTTCGAGGTCCCGAGGATGGTGCTTAGGTTAAGACCCTATTATTGTGGATTCTCATTAATGGAGGTTATAATTGGTTGTGATTAGGTAACCGCTAAGGAAATAAAAGATCGATCGTTCTCAGGGGTCGTCTTTATCATACTTCTTGCTCGAACTTGAGGTAAGAAAACAGTGTATGAATACAGTTGCACCCTGTACGGGTATATGACATGCATGGTTTGATATTGAAGCATGTTGGTTGATATACGTGAACGTGGATTGCATATTAAATGCTAATGGATGCTGATCACCTGTTTGAGACACTGACTAGTCAGGGACCGACTCTAAAGTCGATGATCACGCATTGAATGGCTCTATGGCATTAATGTGGGACCGGCCCTAAGGTCGATGAACTTATAGGCGCTTGCCTGGTCTACGACCAGAAGACTATAGCCAAGGTATATGACCCCGGTGACCGTTTGTCACGTGGCTAAGGGACGTTGTCCATAGTTTCGACCCTAGAGTCGTGAGGAAGGTTATGTTGGTGACCAATCACCATGCAACTGTCCTGAACATGCTTATGAAAGAAATCACCTATCAGTTAAGCCCTGGTGACCCTATCGTCACATGGCTAGAGGGAGCGATGCTCATTATTGTGACTTTTGGCTAATGTCACCTATGTGTTGGACTGATAGTCTTGAATAGTTATTATGATCGTTGTTGATATTATATCATGTTTTATTATGTTTTCTTGCTGGGCCTTGGCTCATGGGTGCTATGTGGTGCAGGTAAAGGAAAGGAAAAGCTTACTCAGCCTTGAACGGAGAGCTTGGGCGATGTGATGTACATACAGGGCCGCTTGACCGCCACGGTCAAGGAGTTCTCAGAGGGACTAGGGGTTTACCCTATTTTTGCCGCTTAGGCCGGCGGGGATTGTAAATTTGAAACTGTAGCGACTCTTTTGTATTACGAACTACTTGTAAACATTTTGAAAGGCTCATGAGCAGTTTGTTTACTTAATAAAATGCACCCTTTCCTTTTTGCTGGTTTTTCACCTTAACCTGATATTAACACTTAGATCATGTTTTTAACCAAAGGACTCGGGTAGCGGGTCAAATTTCCGATTCACCGTTCACCGTAACTGTTCTGGGGTAACCAGGGTGTTACAGACACCACGACCAGCGCAGGTCACCCTCTAACGCTCGGGACGTTTCAGCCAGGAATGGAAATCAAGGGAACAGTCGATCCCACCATAGCCAGTCGAGGTTCAGAGACGGCCATGGATATAATGAGGCTGACTCAGGCAAGGGGAACGCTTGCCGAAGGAATGAAGAAAGAGGTAAAGGCAGGAACCAAGTACCTCAAGATGACCAGCCCAATAGATGGGATGCTGGGAGGCAGCCCAAACAAAATAATGTCTTCAACTGGCTCGGGGGTAGCGAACAGGGGAGAAGAGACGAGGATTTGCGTGATGTACTTAACGATCGCCGCGAGCGGCATGGTGAGAACGTCCCCCCAGCAACAGAGGCCACAGCGATTCCTGCCGTTATAGAGGCCCAGATAGACGCCCTCAACCAGGCAGTGCAACAACTGGTCGGGGGAAGGACATCTTACATAGACCACGATAGGAGGAAAGGCACTCCTTTCATATAGAGGATAGCTAATGCTGAAACTCCAAGCAAGTTCAAAATGCCTACACTCCCAAACTTTGACGGGTATGGAGACCCAGTGTCTCATGTCAACAAGTTTTAAATTCAAATGGACATTCAGAAAGTGTCCGAAGACGCTCGGTGCAGGATCTTCCCTGCAACACTTTCTGAAGTTGCGCAGGAATGGTTTTTTAAGTTCCCTCCCGCAAGCATAGTTTCCTGGGAAATGTTCGTAAGGGAGTTTTACGGACAGTTCTATGCAGGTCGTGTGCATCCAACCGAAGCAAATCAGCTGGTTGAAATTCGCCAGCAGGATGGGGAGTCAGTAAAGGATTACATCCAGCGCTTTATGCGAGCAGCGGCTGGAGCAAAAACGGTGGGGGACGAAGGCAAAATGATGGCCATTACTGCAAGGGTTAAACTTCGTTCTTCCCTTTGGAAAAGTCTCCGAAAGGAAGGAGTGAGAACTATCCAAGAATTTTTGGACCGGGCTAATCGCTACATCAAGCTCGAAGAAGCCATCGCTGACGACGGAAAGCCCTTAAGCAAGGATCAGAAGGCTTCCGAACCTGCCAAAGCCACCAATGGTTCCAAACCTAATGGCAACGGCAAAGGCAACGACAATGGCAAGAATGGTGGAAAACGGTCGTATAACAAGCCTTCCACCTCCGACAATAAACGAGCCAAGGGTAATCGTTATGAACCTCGGTTCACTAACTACACTGCCCTCGTCGAGAGGTTTATCAGGCCACAAGTTCTAGTGTGCCTTATAAAAAACCTGGCCCCATTCGAAAGGATATTTCGAAAAGAGACACTACCAAGTTCTGTCGTTATCATAACGACTACGGACATGACACCAATGAATGCAACCAGTTAAAAGATGAAATCGAGTTCCTTATTAGACAAGGACACTTGAGAAGATACGTACGGGCCTCGGGAAATTCCCAATGAGAAGCTCCGGGTAGCAACGAGCAGGCGCCCACGCGCCAGCGCTCGCCACCCTTACAGCCTGTCCCCGTGACTGGCACACTCTTAACCATCTGTGGAGGCCCGCACCTCGCGGGAAATAGCGGAAAGGCCAGGGAAGGATATGCTCGGACTCTGCGCCACGACCAGGACATCGAGATGATGACTGTGGAGGACCGTGCACCAAAAAAGGCTCGGTCAGAGGAAGGTGAGATAACCTTCTCTGATGGAGACGCCCAACACGTCAGGTTCCCACATTCCGATCCGCTAGTCGTGGATATCCATATGGCCAACATGATGGTGAAGAGAGTATTGGTCGATACAGGAAGTTCAGTGAATATCCTGTATAAATCAACACTGGAACGCATGAAATTGTCCGTTAAGGACTTGGAGCCCTGCAACCAAACGATATACGGCTTCTCTGGAGAAGGACTCCCCCCTGCCGGATTGATCAAACTCCCAGTAATGACGGGTACAACGCCTGCAACAAGGACAGTACTCGCCACTTTTATAGTGGTTGATTGTCCCTCGGCGTACAATGCCATTATTGGAAGGCCCATAATGGTTGATCTATGGGCCGTCATCTCTATGTGGCACTTGGCCATGAAGTTCCCAACAGACGCGGGGGTAGGACGCGTGTTGGGAAACCAGAGGGAAGCCAGGGAGTGCTACAACGCCTTAATCACAAAGGCGAAGAGTGGAACGTCGAAGAGCGCTACCTTAGATAGGTTTGCAGATGGCAGTTGATACACGAGCCCAATCCAGTGATGAAGTCACCAAATAGGTAGTTGCCCAAAGTGAGGATAAATACTTGGATCCTCACTTTGGGGATTTTGAAGAAAACGTTGGACTCGTCGAGGACCTGGAGGAGGTCCAACTCGACAAAGAAGACCCGACCAGAGTTGTAAAGGTTGGGAAAAACTTAGAGCCTACCACGAAATATGCACTGGTGGAATTTTTGCGAAAGAACCAGGAGGTTTTCGCCTGGTCACATAAAGACATGGCTGGGATAGATCCTACAGTAATCAGCCATGTCCTGAATATAGACAAGACCTTTCCACCCGTGCAACAAAAGAGAAGGCTGCTCGATAAAGATAGATCGAGAGCCTTAAAAGAAGAAGTCGAAAGACTAAAGGAGAATGGGTTCATCAGGGTGGCATTTTATCCATCATGGGTGTCCAATCCAGTGTTGGTTCCCAAGCCTAATGGCAAATGGCGGACCTGTGTGGATTTTACAGACCTCAATAAAGCCTGCCCAAAAGACTGCTTCCCACTCCCAAGGATCGACCAGTTGGTCGATGCAACTGCAGGGCATGAGATCCTCTCATTCATGGATTCATATTCAGGCTACAACCAGATAGCATGCATCCCCCTGACGAGGATCACACCAGCTTTCAGACCGATACGGGCTTATACTGTTACAAAGTAATGCCCTTCGGACTGAAAAACGCAGGTGCGACTTACCAACGGCTAGTCAACCACATGTTTAAGGAACAAATCAGTGTAAACATGGAGGTATACGTGGATGACATGCTGGTAAGGTCTAAGAAGGCAAAAGGACATGTGAGGGATTTACAAGAGTGCTTTGATGTGTTAAACAAATACCAGATGAAGTTAAATCCCCTCAAATGTTCCTTCGGAGTTGGATCAGGGAAACTTTTGGGGTTTATTGTAAATTCAAGAGGAATCGAGGCCAACCCCGACAAGATAAAAGCCTTGATCGACATGAAATCACCAGAAAGGATCAAAGATGTACAAAGTTTAACTGGGAGAATCGCAGCCCTAAGCAGGTTTATTTCAAAATCAACAGACAAGTGCATCCCTTTTTTCAGCCTACTTAGAGGAAATAAGAAGTTTGAATGGACAGGAGATTGCGAGCAAGCATTCCAGGCCTTGAAAGCCCATATGGCACAACCTCCCATCTTATCAAAGCCAATCGAAGGAGAAAATTTGTTTATTTACCTGGCGATCACTAAAGTTGCTGCTAGCGCGGTACTAGTGCGAGAGGAAGAAGGCGTACAAAAAGCAGTCTACTATGTTAGCAAGAGACTGATCAGGGCAGAATTAAGATATCCACCAATTGAGAGGTTATCATATTGCTTGATCCTGGCCTCTAGGAAGCTACGCCCCTACTTTCAAGCCCATCCTATTACAGTTCTAACTGACCAGCCCCTTCGGCAAGTCCTCCAAAAACTAGAGGCGGCTGGGCGATTATTAAAATGGGCAGTTCGACATAACTTATTCACCGCGAACAGCAGTCAAGGGATAAGTTTTGGCCGACCTTATTGAAGAATTCACCGAACTCCCAGACAGTGAAAGTGCGAACAACCTAAAGCGCTTGAGCCTCAAGACAAAGCTCCTTCATGAAAGTTATTCATGGATGGTTTATCCAATGAATCCCACGCTGGAGTGGGAGTGATATTGGTAACGCCGGAGGGGCATCGATTTCACTGTGCCATCAGGTTCGACTTCACCGCATCAAATAATGAAGCGGAATACGAAGCACTCCTCGCTGGATTGAGAATGGCAAAGGATATGAGCATAAAGACGATTGATATCTACAGTGATTCACAGCTGGTAGTGAATCAGGTCCTAGGAGAATATCAAGCGCAAGGCTTGAAAATGGTGGCCTACTTAAATAAAACAAAAGACCTGCTCGCTCAGTTCACAATGTACACCCTCCAGCAAATTTCGCGAGACCAGAATTCAAATGCAGATGCCTTAGCCAAACTCGCAAGTGCGAAGGATGCTGACACTTTGAACATCGTGCCAGTAGAGGGACTGAGTAAACCAAGCATACAAGCAGTTGAATCCAATATGGAGATTCGAATGGAGGATACATGGATGGTGCCTTACTTGGAGTATCTGACAAATGGTACACTACCATCAGATAGAAACAAAGCCAGAACTCTACAAAGGCGAGCTGCTAGGTACATACTGGTCGATGGTGTTATGTACGAAGAGGATATTCAATGCCACTACTCAGGTGCGTTACACCAGAAAAAGCTAAGGAACTCATGAAAGAGGTGCATGAAGGCTTCTGCGGGGATCACGCTGGGGGGCAGAGTTTGGCGAAGAAGATTCTAAGGCAAGGCTACTTCTGGGCAACTATGAACGAGGATTCGATGGAGTTTGTACGAAGATGCGATAAATTTCAAAGATTCTCCATGATTCCACGAGCAGCTCCAAACGAATTAAAACAGATGCAAAGTCCGTGGCCTTTTGCAGTATGGGGGATAGATTTGATTGGATCCCTACCTATAGGGAAAGGCGGAGTAAAGTACGCAGTCGTAGTAGTCGATTACTTCACCAAATGGGCCGAAGCTGAGCCACTCGCTACCATCACGACCAAGAAATTCCTTGACTTTGTTATCAAGAACATTGTCTGTCGGTATGGTTTGCCTAGGAAGATAGTTTCAGACAACGGAACCCAGTTTGACAGCGATTTATTCACCGATTTCTGCGAAAGACATGGAGTCATTAAAAGCTTTTCTTCAGTTGCACACCTCCAGGCGAATGGGCAGGTCGAAGACGTTAATAAAACTCTTAAAGACACCCTAAAGAAGAGGCTCGAAGAAGCTAAGGGAGTGTGGCCAGAGTAATTTCCTGAAGTCCTCTGGTCGTATAGAACGTCTCACCGAACAGCGACAGGACATACCCCATTTTCCTTGGCCTACGGATATGAGGCGATGTTGCCTGTCGAATTAGATCCCCCCTCACATTGACGTCTAACATACGACCAGGACCAGAACAACCAACTGATGATGGAATCCCTAGATTCGATTGACGAAATACAGGAGAAGGCCCAACTCCGAGTTACTGCATACCAACAAAAAGTCGCCCGGTACTTTAACTCCAAAGTTAAAGAAAGAAAATTCAACGTCAGAGACTTGGTGCTACGACGAGTTTTCTTAAATACCCGCGACCCTACTGCTGGAGTGCTCGCACCTAATTGGGAAGGACCTTACCAAATTGAAGAAGTCCTTCATCTGGGCACCTACAAACTTGCACGCTTAAACGGAGATCTCGTTCCACGTTATTGGAATGGAGAACACCTGCGCAAGTATTATCAGTGAACAGTCCTTTTTAAAGGACTAGCTTGTATTAATTCTTTCTTTTTACAAGTTTAGCAAAGAGGGTTAGCCACGCTATATGGCTAATCGCTCGTATATGTAAGATTCTATTTCAAAATCACTCGTAAAGACATGTTTAGTCCATTTTTAATACGAGATTATAAGGGACTGTGCGCAGCCAGTCATTCTTGCCAACCTTTGTGAATTTATGTTTACAAATATGTGTTCATTACGTGTGTTGTTTTGCTGTATTACAAGAATTATCTTTCACCCGAGCAGAAATGTTCGAACAGGTCGTGGTCAAGGCAAGTGACCAAGGACCTAAAGCTCCTCGATCACTTGGGGGGCATATAAGGCACATCGATAGCAAAGCATACCGTGAGGTATGTAAACACATGAACAAAATGAGTGAAAGCATGCTAGGGTACTTAGAGTATTTTTCAAATTTTATATTTTGTTAAATCATGCCAAAGTACTATGCTAAGTTCGGTCATACGGACAAATGTTATAATAAATGAAAATGTTATAGCATCATGCAATCTTTTACACTGCAAGCATCACTGCTTGGATGTAATTGTTCAAGTAAAAGAGAAAAGATTTACTGCCCATGCAGCAAAGTTTAAAATAAAAATATTGTCTTTACATCACGACCCGTGGGTCGTGTAATCAAAAAGAAAGAAAAAATAAGGGAAAAGCTCAAGAGGCATTTGGGGCCGGAGGGTCATTAGCAGCATTCTGGTTGACAGCATCCTCAACAACCCCTTCTTCTTTAGCACCAGCAAGGCTTGGGGAAGCAGGGATCCTCGCTCTTGCCTCCTCTTCAGCCAGTTGGGCAGCGCAGCGAGCCAGCTTGGCAGCCCTGACATCCTCTGAAAGATAACTGAAATCGGCACCCTGATTGTGTTTCCAAAAGTTGTAGAAACATCGGAGCGTCGTCCTCTTGTACCTTTCCAGATTTTTTGAGTTGTCAAGCTCCAGCTGCTTTACTTTGCCTTGAAGAGTAGCGATGGCATCGTCCTTGGGTTTAAGCACCTCTTCCAATCTTCTGATTTCGCGAAGGTGGGTGCGGCTGGCATCCTGATAATCCTGCCTTGACTTTATCGCAGCTTCCTTTACAGCTTCAGCCTCCGACAACTTTGTCACCGCAGCGTCCCTCTGTTGAACTATCGCCTCCAACTCTTTGGCGTGCCTAGCCTCTGTAGCCGAAAGCTGCTCGGCTGCCTTCACCTGATACATCTCAATGGCCTTTGCCCTAGCCTGCTTGATGGTGGCTTGGGTGCGGGTGCGAGCAGTGGTGGCAGACAGCAAAGCCTGAAGACAGAGGATAAGAGTTAGAACCTGTGGCAAAGACTAAAAGACTGAAGCTAAAAAGATTAAAGAAGTACTTATGCTGGCTATTTCGTTCAAGGTCCTGTTCAGGATCAGGTCGACCGTGATATTTTCTGCCTCAACCATTGCATCCTTGACGCGGTCATTTTTCCCGATGTACGCAATGCGGTCTTTGGCTGCTCGTATGGCACGGCTCAAGAGTTTGGCCCCAAGAGTTTCCTCCCGTTTGTCTTGTTCCCTTTTGGGCGCAGCTGGAGCAGGGTTCATTGGAGCAGGGGGAGTCTCCTTCTCAGCAGGGGCCGGAGGATGAAAAGAAGTTTGCCCAGCAAGCACGTCTCTAGGAGGGTCTTCTGTTCGACTCTTTTTCGCAGGACCCTGGCTCATCTCGCTAGTTTGTCTCAATGACGACTTCCTCCGAAGCTGAGGAACTTCCTCTTCCTCCTCAGTCTGGTATAGGTCGAAGACATTGGGAGTGGCCATATCTGCACACAAGTAAAAACATGCAATGGGTAAAGATAAAAGCAAATGAAGACTCCCTATCAAAACGAAAAAGAAGGTCACAAAGTTAGTACCCGAGCTACAACTACTGGTCGGTATACTATTGACTCTATTAGTCACACACTCATTATCTGGCATGAAGAACTCTGGCCCTAAATTTGGAGTATATGTAAAGTTGCCCTCCCCGTCAAACAAATGACAGGGAATTGGCAAGCTACTTAAAAGCAAAATAATTTTACCATTTTCATCAGAGGATTCCCCCAGGTCCACAACTGGCTCTTTGGCCTTTTGTTTCCCCTTGCCTTGGGGAGCAGAAGGATTTCCCGTGGGCTCCCTGATTGTAACCCCCGTTGGCCTCATTCGAGGAGGGGACGCGGGAGGTTGCTGCTCGGGAACCCCCTCAGCAGTGGCATCGTCTACCACGGACCCTCTTGTTTCATGGCGAGGAGCCAGGAGGCCAGACAACCTCAGGTTTTCATCAGTAACCAGGGTCTTGACGCTTTTTGCTGCGTCGGTCATCCTGGCCAAAGTATTGGACCTCAACACCATGTCTGGTGTTGGGGTCAGACGTAACCATGGGCCTGAAAGAAAGATTATAGTTTGAGAGAAATGAAAGGAGACACCTTGATTAAAAGTATCGACCAATCAAAGACGGCACTTACCTCCTCGAGCGAAGGCCAGGTTGTTGCTGGTTATGTCCGGTGTAAGGAAGTACTTCTTACTGTACTGCCCCACGTTCGATATATGCGTGGTGTCACTCAGGAACGTCCAGTTGGTCTCCTGGTGACAGAAGTGGAAGAAACCCGTTCCATATTGTTGCGGGTTGGATTTAAGGTCAAAAAGATAGTTGACCTCATGAGGGGTAGGTTCTGGCCATTTCTTAAGTTTGTACAGGATATAGAGTGCGGCCAGCATTCTATATCCATTTGGATTAATTTGGAAGGGGGCGACACCGAAATAATTGGCCACCCCCTCATAAAAAGGATGTAGAGGGAGGTAAGCCCCCGCCTCTAGGTGATACCGAGACCAGGCACTATATATGCCCCTAGGGAGGTTAGCCCTTTGGTCCGCGGCAGGAATTGTAATGGAAACCCCTATAAGAGGGTATTTCCTGAAGTAATTAGCAACCATCCGAAGGGTCACTGAGCTAGTCAGGGAAGTATACCACTCGACATCAAGCAAATTCTGATGGTGAGGGGGGGCCCTGGTTTGGATATTAGGGTCAAGAGCAGGATTTTCTCGACCACTGGTCGAGGGAACCCTAGCCTGCGAATCAGGCTGGGCAGGAAGGTTTGGACTGTTTTCAGACTCAGGCCTTTTCTTGCCTACGAATTTGAAACGGGCCATTTGAGGAGGAGAAGGACGAGGTCTAGTAGAGGATCGTGAGAAGGGAATCTCGTGAACTCGGTTGGCCGGTTGTTCTTCGCCCTCGAGCAGCTGGGCGAGAAGGTCGTCGTTGATGGGCCGTTCACCTCCCCACAAATCTGGCATCAATGTCTGCAAACAGAAGAATGGGGAGGTGAGGATAAAGAATTTTTAAAAGCTTTTTAGAATGACGCTGGTCGAGTATAAAAGCCAAGCTTTTATACAACAGCATTCTAACAAAAAGCTAAGTGTTCCATACGAACAGTTTGAAAGACGGATCAAAGGGTGAAAGTAAAAAGTTTTTCAAAATATCTTTTTCAACTCCCCTTAGGGCGGGAAAAACCTATTTTCCAACTAGCCGAAAGATCGAACTTTTACTTCGATTTTACGTCCTAAAAGTATGACCTTGACTATTAAACTAAATAGTAACCCTTTTTTGCCTACAAAACATTCTATTCACAAGCGTCTCAAACCAAAAACAGATAAACTCAAACAGTCAACATACAGAAGCATGCACCACAAAAATTTGAAGCATGAGAATTCGGAAACTTACCAAGAAAATGATCGTGGAGATGGAAAAAGAGTCTTCGGAGATCAGGGAACTCTCGGGCTGAGTCTTGAAAGTGCAGAAGAACGGTCTCCGGAGATGTTTAAAAATCTGGTTTTTAGGGTTTCTTGTGAAGATAATGGCGTGCGTAAAAAGAAAAGGAAGATTTTGAAGGTATTATATAAGTTTGTCTGTAGCATTAAAAAGGTGTAATCATCAGTTTCCCTTTTTCGAAGTATGGGGAAGCGGAATGGCCGTCAAATTATTTTTGGGGAACCGAAAAGATGTGATTAGACAGAAGTGGGTTACTTTTTCCAAGAACACACGAAGGGTTCTGACACGTAAGGTGGGGTTACCGAAGAGTCGTTCGTTCAAAAGTTTATTTATCGCTCGTGATAAATAAACTTGGGGGGCAAATGTTATCCAAAAAATCAGCATTGATGACGTGGCAAGTGATCCCTGGACACGTGGCTGACACCTGGAAAAGCTCTGCTAGAGTATCGACCAGAAGACGCATTAGAAGTAGTAAGCAGCCCAGTCTTACCTGTAACCAGTCTGGTCGATGGTTCCGCATACAAAGCAACATTACTGTGAAGATCTTTGTAAATCCCGAATTTAACTCACACAATCTCCTGAATATCCGATTATTCAGGAGAGAATATCTGTAACAATCTCTTGTAATCCCCCTTGAGCCTATAAATAGCAAAAGATAGCTCAAGGAAGGGACTTTTGACTTTTGAATCGTTTGAGACTATAGTAATTCTCCTAGTGATATTGTATTGTTCTTGAGAGGTTAGTGAAACTCATTGAACCCTTGTTCTTTGATCACTCCTTTGGTTCTTATATCAATAACAGTCTAAGTGGACATAGTTTATTACTAGATCCTGGGGCCGAACCACTATAAAAATATCGTGTTCTTATTACTTTTTGTCATTACGTTCTTCTCTACACATTCATTCATATCAAGCATATTCTGACTTCGTGTCAGTTGGCCAAATCCTGGGTCAACACTCTCTAATCAGTTTCTCTCTACTCACTATATTTCACATCAATTTCTCTCTCACTAGAGTTTCTCTCTCATCAGTTTCTCTCTCCTCACTTTCTCTCACGTCATTTTCTCTCTCATTAGTTTCTCTCTTCTCACTTTCTATCTTTTCATTTCCTCTCTCATCATTTTCTCTCTGATCACTTACTATAATTTTTTTTTCTCTCATCACTTTCTCCCTCCTCCTTTCACTTTCTCACTCATTTTTTCTCGTATCAATTTCCTTCTTCTCAATTTCTCTTTCTTTGTTTTCTCACCACTTATTTTTCATCCATTTTTATTTCACATTACTTTATCTCATTATTTATTGTAAAAATTTTAATAGATTTTTCACTTTATAATTATATTTTTTTTAAAGATTTTTTCTAATAAAATAAAACTAAAACAATTATTTTTAGAAAATATTAACCAAACAATTATTATTTTTTGAAAACTACAAAACTTTTATATTCGAAATTGGAAAATTGATCTGAGTGACATGTTTGTGCATGAGGCATGTTCTACCGCATGAATAATATATATATATTTAATTTTTTAAGGTAGAAATATATTTTTCTTTATAAATCATTGAACAAAAAAAGAAGAGTAGTGTAGATCCAATAACCAAATTTTTTATACATCAAATTTATTAATTAATTTTATTGAAGGAGGAAATAAGTCTAATTAATAAGAATACAAGTGCTTTATATTTTATTAGAGTATAAAACATAGTGGGACTAGATAAATGAGCCAAAATAACGAATCATTGTATGTAAGGGGTTGTTTACAATTGGCATGATATTTTAAAAAAATAGAATTGTTTTTTTTCTTCTAATTAAGTAGCTATGGGGCAGTTTCGTAACACTTCAAAAAATATTTTTTTATTTAATTAAGTAGAAATTAGGAAATTAAATATAAAATGTATTTGATAATTCTATTTTTATTTATTATTTTTTTAAAATTTATTAAATTTTGAAAATAAAAATTTTTCGCTTTCAAATTTTTTTTAAACAGTTTTGATTTTTTCCTTTAATTTTTTTCTTCTCTTTTTCAAATCAACACCTCAAATTATTAAACAAAAAATTAAAATTATCAAACACATTTATTATTTTTCGTTTTTAAAAACAAAAAACAAAAATAGTTACCAAACATATTTTTATTTTTTAAAAATAAAAAAATAATATTTCCATTTTCGTGTTTAAAAAATTAAAAAATAAAAATTTTACCAAACGAACCCTATATTTAGCATTATTTTCATAGATTAATTTTTAATAACACAAAAATTTAAGAAAAAAATAATATTTTTTCTGTAGCATTTAAAAATTATTTTTTTGTCAAATTTTTTTATCACTTTATTTTACATTTTTTCTCTCTTTATTTTTTTCTATTGTTATTTTTTGTTTCATTACTTTTTCTCATCACATACTCTCCAATACATTTTCTCTCTTCATTTTTTAACTCCCCTTCCACCCTTTCTTTTTTTTTTTTTTATTTAATTAGTCTACTATTATACTTTTACCGACTTTTTGGCAATATTTTTTTTTCTAAATATACTTATTAATCTTTTGTAAGTTTATTTAGAAAAAAAACAATTTTTACAATTAGTAACTATACATATCTTATTTTTCGAAAATAACAAAACTGATTATTATCATTTCTAAAAACATAACTTTATTTTATGTACAAAAAAAATACCAAATAGGTCGTAAATTTCTCTTTTAAAATTTGGCTTAGCTTATTTTAAATTGTTTTTCCCTGTTAAAATTGAAAAAAAAAAATCACTTTTTAGAATGTTTTGGTAAAAAATAGAAAGTCATGTTTTGATTCGAAATATATTTATGAAGAAACTAGTTTTCCCTAGCATTTTTTACAAAAGACTTTTTGAGAAACTATTTTCTAAATTAGAATTGTTTTTATCATTCTTAATTTATATAGAATAATTATCGAAATAAAAAATAAATCTTTATTTATTTTATACTTTTAGCTGTAAACAAAGGTAAGAAGTGGCCCAAAAAAATTTATTAGATATACTTATATAAATGCATATATCTTTATATTTGTGAGTTTAATGAAAAATTGTTGTGTTTGCGTGAGATTTAAAATTTTCTTTTTATTGTAAACTAATACTGTTTGTTTTAAAGTTAATCTAAATAAGATAAATAAATTAAAAAAATAAATAAAAAATAATAAATGAATCATAATAATTTTTCATCACATATTTTAAATTTTTATATTGAAGTATTTAAATTACTCAATTATATATAATTTTAAAACTATGTCCAAAAAAAATTTATGTACTTCAATTTATTTTATCATTTAACTTATTATGTTTATCTAAATGAATATGTAATAGCGAAATAAGATATACATATTTAGTTTTTTTTAAAATGAGAAATTACTTATTTTAATTGTTCTAGACATTAAATTAATAATATATTTTTATATATAATTTTTTATTGGCTTAAAATTTTTTTAAATAAAATAATTAAAATTTGATCAAATAAACTTTTTAAATTCATAATTTTAATTTAGATTTTTTTAGTATTTTATTATATTCAAATTGATAGGTATTTTGTCTAAAGGAAATTAGAAAAAAAAAGTATTTAATTTTAAAACTAGATGGCACCATAACTTTATATATAAAAAATGTGTATCTAACAGATTTTTGGTTTAATGAATTTGTTATTTTTTAAAGGGAACATATCATTTTGACCTCTATGTATTTCCCGAATATACGATCGACCCGTGTGTTTTGTTAAATGACAATTGAGATCATGTATTTTACAAAATGGATCATAATAGTACACTAGATCCGATTTTGGTCAAAATATTTTCAATTATAAAATATTAATTATCGGGTAACTAGTGTTGCGATAGGTTTAAAGAATCGAAAAAAGTTGAGGAACTGAGAATAAAAGATTATATTTGAATTTTTTTTACCAAAATTGGGTATAAGATACTATTTTGATCAATTTCGTAAATACAGAGTCGGAATTGCCTTTAACAAAACACAGGGACCAAAGTGGTATTTTTCCTTTTTTAAAATACTATAAATAATGTTTGCTTTAATTTATTTTTAATATATTTTTGTTATTCTTTTATATTTATTTTAATATGTTTTTTTTTTCTTTTATAATATATATAACATTATTTATTTATTTATTTAAACATTTATATGAAAGTTTTAAAAAATTAATATATTTTCATAAAAAAACCTAAGTAAACTTACCTTACTTTGACATATATATTTATATATATATATATATATATATATTTATAGGAGCTTCACTTTAAGCCCTATCGATAGGGCTTTCAGTGTTTCTCGACCTGTGAACAGTTTTTCGGCGCGACTTTTTTTTATGACTCTGTATATTGTAGCTATTTAGAACATCCTGCAAATTTTCAAAAAATTTCGAATAGTTTACAGTACCGTAAACTAGGTTCAAACATGTTGTTTTCCACTCGAATAAAAAAAATTAATCACGTGTGCAACAACATGTTTGAACCTAGTTTTCGGTACTGTAAACTATTCGGAATTTTCTGAAAATTTGCAAGATGCTCTAAATAACTACAATATACACGGTCATAAAAAAAATCGTGCCGAAAATTATTCACGGGTTAAGAACACTGAGTGTCCTACCAGTAAAGTTTAAAATAAAACCCTTGTAGGAGAATTCTCCTCTCTATATTTATATATATAGGCAATTGGCATTTATTATTTAATATGTTCAAGTCACGTTCTAACACGTAAGAAATGCTGATGTTGTTCAAATATTTAGTAGGGCTGAACATTGGGCGGGTTGGTCGGGTTACAAGACATTTTTACCCGTCCAATGTCATAATCGGGTTAGCAAAAGTGACTCGTAACTTGCCCAATTAAGGAAAAAAAAATTTTAACCCGTCCAATAATTTGGCCGGGTTGGTCGGGTTAACCCGCCCAAACAGAAATTTTTTTTTTTGGGCGGGTTGGTCGGGTCAACCCGCCCAAACAAAAGTGGTATTTTTTTTTTTTACATTTTTGTAATTTTTTTCTTTTAAATACTAGTACTAATAGTGTAAAGTTTATCTTTTTAAGCTTAAAACAATATTTTAAATTTATAGTAAAATAATTAAAACAAAACTTAATTAATTTATATATTTATTTGAATATATTAAAAATAATAAATTCTTAATTGGGCGGGTTGAATTATATTGGGTGAGTTGAAACCGCCCAATGTAACAATTGGGCGGTTTAAATTTTGGTCGGTTTATTCGGGTTGCGTTTTTTTGCAGTTTGTTCGGGTTGGTTTCGGCGGATTATTCGGGTTGGGCGGGTTGTAAAAATTTCTGCAGAGCCCTAATATTTAGTATTGTAAAAGTTAATAAATAATCAATAAAACTTATTTCTAAAGCACTTACATAAAAATATATTAATAAAACTTTAAAATAGAGTTTTTATTTTTTTAACAACCCTCTCACGCATTTATCATTTAAATATGCTAATCATCGAAGTTTTAACGTATTATATATTATTGAAGGCAAGGCAAAGTTCAATTATGAGGCAAAATTTCATTATAAAAATTAATTAATATAAATCAATGATTTTGAAGACCTATAGTCTAGTTCAGCGTGAAACCCATTGAAGGTCATGGTTATCAATCGATGTGTAGGTTCCAAATATTAAATAATGTAGCTGAGTGACTTAATGGATCCAACTTTATGTCTTTTGTGTCTGCTGTTAGTAAGGCATATATATCTACAAAACCACTAATTATTCAATTAATGTCATTCCACATTCCCACTCAGTCTTTATTATTATTATTATTATTATTAGGGTCAGGATATCCGTAAGCACTTTTGTCAGCAATTTAAAATATTCACAAACATGCTATTATCTAGCTATTTTTTATTTTATATGATCTTCACTCAATTTTGAAAATCTCGGCACCGTCAAACACAAATTATAATTTATCCCTTTCGATTTGTTCACACAAATATCTTTTGTAAGTTGTTGACTGTCTTTTTCGTTATCAACTTAATAAAATAGAACTATAAAAAAATGTAGGAAAGAACAAGAGATTTTACGTAATTCATGTTATTAATTAACTCTAGTTCACGATGTTATTGTATTAGGATTGATGAAGCTTTATTAGGCAAGCTTCTATAGAGTTTCAGACAAAGTTTTTGCCATGCTTTGAATACAGAAGTTGTGGATCCCCTTATAATGGATGCCCTAGCACTATTCACAGGGACAGGGAAATTAATTCCCTTAATAGGAAGTAATTACAAAAATCCCCCAAATGATTGGGATTAAAATCTAATCATTGGTATTCTCCCTTGTGTTAGAGATAATGGTGGGCCTGTGCGTACCACACGGGGCCCATTTACGAGGTTGCAGCCCACCATCTTCTGGGAAGACACACTCTTGATATTGTCAGAGAGTGGCTGCCCATTCTCCCACGTGAGGCAGTGCATGGGGACATGTTGTTTATCGCCAGTACGAGCTCGACACCACGATACGTAGGACAACAACTTTGTCACACAATTACCTGTGGGCTAGGGTCTCTCTGCGCAACACTTGGTGCAACCCTCCAGACTCTGAGAGGTTTTTTCATAAACTTGTAGGACTCACATGGAGGAACCTCAAGCAAGCATATCCATGTTTCTCGAGCGTGGCTTCCCGAAGGATAACTTTCCTCTGATGAACCACCCGAAGACGAGGGACAACTTATCTTCCGAGTAGAAAATGAGCTCATTAGGGATCGCTAAACTCCTCAGAGAAACAAACTAGTCTCAGAGACCGCCACGTATCTCTTAGTGAAAATACAGACAAATTAAGTCACAAAGGTTATTAATTCATATTATCTTTTGGAACACTTGTAATCATTAAATATTTTAGTTAATTTTAAATATATAAATTTTACCATTCGGGATAACCTTCTAAATAAATCTCATATTATTGGTCCAAAAATAAATATTATATTAATATGATAATGTGTAAGTGATATTGTTGTTTATAGATTATGAGCGTGTAATATAATAGTTTATATATGTTTCTTACACTCTTTAGAGATAAAAATTTTGCAAAAAAATGAAGTTTATATTGAGATGATAATTTTTCTACAATTTATTCGATTTAGTCCGAACAAGTCCTAATTTGGTCTGGACATGTCCGAACAGGTTGGAACAAGGTCTGAAAAAATCTGAACCATGTCTGAACTTGGTCTGAATCATATCCGAATTTGGTCCAATCAAGTCCGAATATTTCCAAATTTAACAATAAAGCAATATGTTGTAAATCCAAAAAAGACAAGTTCATATTTTGAACAAGTCTGAACTTAGTCTAAAGCATATCCGAACATAGTCTGAACCATGTCGGAACAAGTCTGAATATATGTTCGAATTTGACAACTAAGAAATATGTTGTAAATCTGTTGACGCCGTTTTTCGTCAACAGTGAAAGGAGAGCACGTAAACAACAACTAATAATGGCCACTAAAAATATGACAACACAAACACACGATTTTTACGTGGTTCAGCAGTTAAATCTGTCTAGTCCACGAGTCTCTGTTATTAAACTCAAGATTATCTCTGAAAATTCTTAAGCATGAATTCTTCAGAGTTTTCTCTCAAGGTTCAGAGTTTCGGTCCATTACAATGGTGCATGACCTCTCTATTTATAGAGAAGGCTGCAGAGTACTATCCCACATATTTTGGGTAGTTACTCTTTTTGTGTGAATAAAATAAATGGATTTAAATGCCTATAATCAAAATAAAAAAGGAAACGTCCCCTGAAGACCAAGGGACGTATAACTGACCAAATAATATCCCACGATTCTAGGGGATTTACAGTAATAAATGAGGATTACATCTCGTATGGACAACACTTATATATATTCAAGGTTTTTATCATATATCTCCAAGGCCTTATCTTCCCAGGTTTATCGTCAGCTTTCGAGCTAGAGACATCTCCCGAGGTCACATGGCTTTCGAGATCGTCTGTGCATCGAGCTCGGGACCCCTGATCTGAGGCCATTCCTGAGGATGGATGCGTCTCCGGAGCTACCTTTCGAGATCATGAACACTTCGAGGTCACCATATTCGAGGTCATCTATGTCTTGCAGGCTCGATATTTAGTCCTGGAGCGTACTTCAAACTATACGAGTTCATTTGCTACAAATCCAGCTTTCGAGGTCATATTTACCATGGCTCGAAAACTGGGTACAACATCTTGCCCCCTCAAAAGTATTTGTTCGAATCCTAAGAGAAGGAAACTTTTAAACTACTTTCCTTGGGAACCATACCGTCATATGCTTTTTGAAAATGGACACGCGTCAGTCAGGTATTGCTCATTTTTGGTACTTGAGTACCTTGGAAACATGCCCACGATCATCCGTCTGCCACCTTTTCGGCGCCATCTTGTCATTGATCCCCATCCGTTGGAACTAGCAAGGATTTCATTCAACGCCCCGGATTAATCCCCCTTTTTCCATCTATATATACGAGACCTCATTCTTCATCTTCTTTTTTATCTTCGTTCACCAGAAGCAAGAAAAGAAGAAAAAACGAAACCAGAGACCTTCCTAACATAGACTCTTGTGTTTTTTTTTAGACTCCCAACATAGAATTTACATCACTGGTTCATATCCAGTTTTGATGTTTGAGCAAGATTCCTGTTTTCTGGGTTTTTAAAATTTTAAGAGACGTTTCTTGTACACCAAGATTTCGGGTAAAAAACATTGGCCTTGACAAATGCACGAAACTCAAGGCCGCCTTTTCTGGTTAACCGCCACTCTTTTTTCCCTTGATTTTCAGGATTTTCAAAAAATTATCCACTCTCCTTCCTTTCTCATGGAACACATGCTTGGACTCTTTAATAAGGGCCTTAATATATAGCTTGTTTTGTTCCTAAACCCCGAGCTCGTAACTTCGAGCTCGCAACTCTTGCATGCATGGCCTTCACTATTTCTTTCTTTCTCGCTAGATGTCACAGAATCTGGAAAGACGGTGGGGGTCGTTGCTGGCAATCCCTTATGAGCTAAAAACTCCGAGCCTAGAATCGTTGTTTGCCCAGAATCAACGACGGATAAGGGAGTACAAGCTTGCGCGCGAGCAGGAGGACATTCGAGCTCATTACCGCCGCCAGATAGACGTGGTCATAGAGGGGAAGAGGAGAGTTCTTCGGGAGGCCCTCTATCCAGAATAAAATTTAGGACCTAGGCCGATTCCCCTCGACCCTGCACTAAAGGTCACTGTCGCATACCATCCAGGAGAGCTCCAATTTTCATTAATGGGGGAACCTTCTTCCTCGCAACCGAGGAGAGAAATGTTTGAGGCCGAGCACTATTGGAGCTCGGTTACCACAACTAGTCAGATAACTGACATCCTGGCTTTCCACGGCCTCAGCCTGTCAGGCTCCTTGAAGTGTTGAGCTCCGGCCGATCATGAACGAAGTTGTTTCGCCCCTGGGGGCCATGACGCTAGGTTGAAGTACGCGACGTGGAGCCAATAACACATGAGGGCAAGAGCACTATTGCCCTTGAAGTTTTTTTTCAAGGACTTCACGGATTTCGTTGGGTTGGCCTCGTTCCAACTCAACACCAATTCTTACAGGGTGTTGTCTGCCCTGAGGTCCTTATACCACGAGATGGGGTGGAAAGGACCTTCGCCTCAAGAGATTTTATATCTCTTTTGTTTGAAAAGTAACCCCTCCCGAGCTCGGGGAGGGGATGGCTTTTATTATCTCTCGACCTATCCCAAGGAGAAGAAGGTCTTTGAAGATCTTCCCAATCATCCGCCTGATTTCAAAAGGGCCTTCTTCTGGACAGACGGTCTGTCCCCGTCTCGACACTACTCGTTTAGGCGGATTCGTAAGTATTCTCGTTATCTTTATTTCTGTGCTCGAGATTTTAGCTCTTAGATCCGTACTTAGTAGAAATATGTCTTGTCTTTCAGCCAATTTTCAGCGTCCCACTCCTAACGAGACAATGAAGGAGCATAGAGAGACCCTGCTCCAACTCCCCCATGGCAAGAGGTCTCTCTTATACCTTTTACACGAGGATAGGCTCCGAAAGTGCGGAATTTTGGGGGAGGGCCAGTCCACCTTTGACTGGTCCAATAAAAAATATGAACACTGGGAGCAGGTGCCCCTGCCCACAGGCGCCCTTCCTCCGAGGAGAGAAACGAAGCCACCACATCCAGTTCGCCTGAGGAGTCCGCTATCGGGGAATGAGGCTAATGATGAAGCCTCGAGCTCAGATTAGGATGAAGGTAAAGTCCTCCCTACCTCGAGAATGTGGTCCCCCGCCTTACTAAAACATAAGCCCAATAGGTTAGTCTCATGCCCACAGGATAGATACCACTTCTACATATGGAGTTGGGTAGATGGCTGTGTCCATAGGTTTGATAGTGGGCTCGGGAAATACGACACCATGTATACCACAGACGAGGTGTGGAATGGGATAGCTGTTCAGTACGGGACCAACGATTATAGCGACCTTTCGAGGTTATCACCCACATATAGGGAAGGCACTCCCCCCGCCTCCTCTGAAGACGGGGGAATTTCATGGTCCCCAAGCTCGAGCTCGGGGGAGAGTTCCAGTTAGGTTTCTTCTATCATCACTTTAAATGTCTGTGATACTGAAAAAACTTGTATGTTTCTCTTTTATTAACTCACTCTGTGTTGTGACTTGTGCAGGCAAGATGGACTCCGACCTCGACAACATCATCGATGGTGCTGGCGCCAAGAGGAGCAAGCGTCCCAGAGAGGGGTCGCTGAAGACCGACCGGCCGGGCAAGGGCCCCAAGAGATCTAAGAAAACCCCTCCTCCTACTCCGCCGGTTTCAAGCTCCATCGCTGCGGCGACTTCCCAGGCCGGCGCTTCCACAACAGCGCCGTCCTCGCAGGTCGTCGCTTCTGTAGTGGCGCTGATTTCGCTGGTCGGTCCCTCCGTTATGGTTGAGTCCCAACCTCCTGTGGTGGTTCAGTCATCCTTAGTTCTGCCTTCTAGAAGGCCTTCTGCTTCTCGAGCTCAGAAGCTATCAGTTTCCACCCACATGGATGCATATGTGGTCGACAATGCCGCTGGGTCCCATGGATCCACGCTGGTCTCAGATGTTATGTCCCGGATCAGCCAGAGCTTTGGCAGTCTCGAAGCTCCCCAATGGCAATGCTTGAACAATACCCAAGACTGCACTGTTCTCTATGTGAAGAGTATCGAGCTCACTGCCGCGGTAAGTATCCTTCTATAGTCCTTCTTCTTGGTTATAATCACACAGACTTGGATTTAATGATGACTTTTTCTTTTTCAGTCTCTTGCCTTTACCGCCCAGCTCAATTATAAGTTGAACAACGAGATTCATTCGAGCAAGTCTCATGTTCAAGAGGCGAAGGATCTCCACCTCAAAGCGAGTGATGATCTGAAGGCAGCGAATGCGAAGCTTGAGGCAGGAGCCAAGGAACGTGAGGACATGGCCACCGAGCTCGGGAAGCTGAAAACTGAGCTCGAGGAGCATAAGAAGGAGATCACCCAGCTCCAGGAGACCAACAAGAAGCTTTAAGAGGAAAATGCTGCTACCTTTGACATCATGGAGGATGAAAAAGCTCGCCTCCTTGCTGAGTACAAAGAGAAGAAGGATCAAGCGGTTGACTCGGCCATGTACCGAATGTGGGCCTACAATGAAGATCTGGACACCAGCTTCTTAGGCCCTCACGAGGCGACACTTCTTGACAGGTGGAATGCTCAGCTCGAGAAGGAAGAGGCTGCTCAGCTCGAGAAAGAAAAGGCTGCTCAGGATGCCGTTTCGAAGGGAGCCCAGGAGGATAGCCATGCTATTCGTCCTGAGGGATCCGGTGCTGCTGATGCTGAGAAGGCCAAGGAGACTCCTCTTCCTTAAATCTGATCTCGGGGAAATCATCTATTGGGGCTGCGTCCCCTTATTTTTGTAATTATTTTAATTTATGCCCACGGGGCTGATACAATTTCTTTAAATATTACTTATATATGCTTTACATTTCTTGGCTCGAAATATTTGCACATTTTCTTATGGATGAATCATTTATGTTTATTTATTCATACAAACATATTGTGGATTTAGGTTCGAAGCTCAATGCATTCATGCACAGTTTGTTCAAATTATCCGCTTCCGACCTCGTTATTTTTCAAAGTCGGATATTACTTTAACCATGAACCCAAAAGTACTTATATGGTCTGTAATGTGAATGATTTGGTTATATCTTTTTTGCTTAGTCACTTTTCCTCATCCTCGGTTTTCATTCCAAGGTTAAGAATTCGAAACTATTTTTCTTTAAGACATTCCAGCCTCGATCTCGACTTATTTAGGAATAGGTTTAGGTTCCTACTTATAATCGATTAGTTTTTTGGCTGGTTTGTTCCAAACCTGTTAAGTTTGCACATCTGGTTAACTCCAAACGTTTTCAGTTTTTGATAATTCGGTTATGTCCGAACTATCTAAGCTCGCGTATCTGGTTACATCCAACTACTTTATGTGTTTGATAATTCGGTTATGTCCGAACTATCTAAGCTCGCGTATTTGGTTATATCCAAATACTTTATATGTTTTTGATAATACGGTTATGTCCGAACTATCTAAGCTTGCGTATTTGGTTATATCCAAATACTTTATATGTTTTTGATTATTCGGTTATGTTCGAACAATCTAAGCTCGCGTATTTGGTTATATCCAAATACTTTATATGTTTTTGATAATTCAATTATGTCTGAACTATCTCAGCTCGCGTATTTGGTTATATCCAAATACTTTATATGTTTTTGTATATGTTATTTTATTTTTTAAGCTGATGGTATATGTACCAATGATGCCCCCTTAATATCCTATGAGTGTGACCATAGGTTATTAAATTAAGAGAGATTGCAAAAATAAAAAGAGATAACATATTTGAACGAAATGGATCTTTTATTTGATGAAAGTAAAAAACAGACGAGCTAATACAAATTGAAATTCATGGTTACAGGCAACACTTTTCCAACACTACTGATAGTAAGGTCTACGGTGTTCGTCATTCCATGCTCATGGTACCATGCTCCCATCTAATCTCACAAGTTTGTACACACCAGGTCGGATGATTGACTCTATCTGGTATGGTCCTTCCCAATTCGGCCCGAGCACTTCAGCTGCCGGATCTCGAGTTGCCAAGAATACGCGTCTCAACACCAGATCTCCCATTCCGAACTTTTGATCTCGAACCCTCCTGTTGAAATATCTGGTAGTTCGTTGCTGGTAGGCGGCATTTCTCAGCTGAGCCTCTTCTCTTTTTTCTGCAATCAAGTCTAAGGTTTCCTCGAGCTGAGCATGATTTGAACTTTGGTCGTAAATCTGAGTTCGGATCGTTGGGATTTCGACTTCTATGGGCAATATTGCCCCGCAGTCGTATGCTAGAGAGAACGGGGTATATCCTGTTGAGGTTCGAGCCGTGGTCCTGTATCCCCAAAGGACTTGGGGCAATTCTTCGGGCCACCGTCCCTTTGCTTCCTCCAACTTTTTCTTTAGAGAACTCTTGAGAGTTTTGTTCACAGCTTCGACCTGGCCATTCGCTTGAGGGTGAGCCACTGATGAAAAACTCTTTATTATGCTGTTCTTTGCACAAAAGTTGGTGAACAAGTCGCAATCGAACTGGGTTCCGTTGTCGGATACGATCTTCCTCGGCACTCCGTATCGGCACACGATGCACTTTACTACGAAATCAAGGATCTTCTTTGAAGTTATAGTTGCCAATGGTTCAGCCTCCGTCCATTTTGTGAAGTAATCCATGGCGACTACAGCATATTTCACTCCGCCTTTGCCAGTCGGGAGAGAGCCTATGAGGTCGATGCCCCATGCCGCGAAAGGCCATGGGGATGACAACATGGTCAGCTCGGATGGTGGGGCTCGGGGTATCGTGGCGAATCTCTGGCATTTGTCGCATTTCTTCACATACTCGAAAGAATCCGTTTTAATGGTTGGCCAGAAATATCCCTGGCGTATGATCTTCTTGGACAGGCTATGCCCCCCGGTATGATCTCCGCAGAACCCTTCATGAATTTCTTCAATGATTTTCTTAGCTTCGGGAGGGGTTACGCATCTAAGTAACGGCATGGAATACCCCCTTCGATATAGCCTTCCATCCAAAATTGTGTATCGGGGAAGTTGATACATCAACTTTCGAGCCTGATTCTGATCTTTTGGAAGAGTTCCATTTTTGAGATAATCAACTATCGGGGTCATCCAGGTCGGCTCTGTTTCGATCATACACACATCTTCCTCTTCTGGCTCGTTAATGCTAGGTGCTGATGGGTGTTCTATGGGTACAACATTCAGCTCTTCATTTTTGGCAGATGTGGCGAGTCGAGCTAAGGCATCTGCATTTGAGTTCCGTTCTCGGGGAACCTGTTCGATTGCATAAAACTCGAAATACTCTAATGCGGATTTTGCCTTCTCCAGATAAGCTGCCATTCTAGTGCCACGAGCCTGGTATTCTCCTAGGATTTGATTAACCACGAGCTGGGAGTCACTGTAGCAATGTATAGCTTTAGCTTTAAGCTCCTTTGCTATACGAAGTCCCCCGAGTAAAGCCTCGTATTCGGCCTCATTATTTAATGCTTTAAAGCCAAATCTTAGGGCATAATGAAATCTGCTTCCTGCGGGGGTAACCAAAATGACCTCTACCCCTGCTCCATTTTCATTTGACGAGTCGTCGACGTAAAGTTTCCACAGCACGTGGGCCGTGGTTATTACCTCGTCGTCGGCTATACCCGTACATTCCACTATAAAGTCCGCCAATGCTTGTGCTTTAATGGTCGTTCTTGGGTGGTAGGTGATCTCGAACTGTCCGAGCTCAACAGACCATTTAAGAAGTCGACCTGAAGCTTCTGGTTTAGACAGGACTTTTCTAAGTGGTTGATCAGTCAGCACATGGATGGGATGTGCCTGAAAGTAGGGGCGGAGCTTGTGGGATGAATGAATCAGACTGAGCGCGAGTTTCTCCATCAATGGATATCTTGACTCTGCCCCCAGTAATCTTTTACTGATGTAGTAAACGGGTCTTTGCACCCTCTCTTCTTCTCGGACGAGCACTGCACTTATCGCGTGTTCGGTAGTTGAAAGGTACAGGTACAGTATTTCCCCCGTTTCAGGTTTTGACAGAATGGGTGGTTCCGCAAGGTGCTTTTTGAGCTCCTGAAAGGCCAGCTCGCATTCTTCTGTCCATTCAAATTTCTTACCTCCTCTCAGTAAGTTGAAAAATGGAAGACCACGATCCGTAGATTTTGAGATGAATCTGCTTAGGGCTGCCATCCTGCCAGTCAGACTTTGGATATCTTTGTGCCTTCGAGGCGAGGGCATGTCAATCAGGGCCTTGATCTTGTCGGGGTTAGCCTCGATTCCACGAGAGTTCACAATAAAGCCCAGAAATTTTCCTGAAGATACCCCGAAAGTGCACTTCTGAGGATTTAGCTTCATGTTGTACTTCCGGAGCACGCCAAAGCACTCTTCGAGGTCATCAACATGGTTCTTGTTGAGTCGAGACTTTACAAGCATGTCATCAACATAAATCTCCATGTTGTTCCCTATTTTTTCTGAAAACATCATGTTTACGAGCCGCTAGTATGTGGCTCCAGCATTCTTGAGCCCGAATGGCATGATATTATAGCCCTTTATCCGTGATGAAGCTCGTATGTTCTTGGTCGGGGGCATGCATGAGAATCTGGTTATATCCAGAATAGGCATCCATGAACGACATCAGGCCGTGCCCCGCCGTGGCATCCACGAGCTGGTCAATCCTTGGTAACGGAAAACACTCTTTTGGGCAAGCTTTGTTGAGATCTGAGTAGTCAATACAAGTTCTCCATGTCCCATTGGGCTTTGGGACCAACACCAGATTGGCTACCCAGTCAGGGTAAAAGGCATCCCTAATGAATCGGTTCGCCTTCAACCTGTCAACCTCCTCCTTTAGCGCCTTCTTTCTGTCTTCGTCCAGCCATCTTCGCTTTTGTTGCTTTGGGGGAAAGCTTTTGTCTATGTTTAGAGCGTGGCTTGCTACATTCGGGCTTATTCCTACCATGTCTGAGTGTGACCACGCGAAAACATCCTGGTTTTTCTTCAAAAAACAAAATAATTACTATTTTGCCTCGTCTTGGAGGTGTTTTCTGACCTTCACCTTTTTCGAGGGATCTGTTTCCTCGAGCTGAATTTCTTCGAGCTCCTCTAAAGGTTCGAGGTCAACTTTCTCCTCAATCCTCGGATCAATCTCCTCGTAAATTTCCAAAACCGAATGGTCTTTGTTTTGTATGACAACGAGTGCTTGAGCGTTCGTTTGTTTCTTTCCCCTCAAGGAGATGCTATAGCATTCTCTCCCTGCCAATTGGTCTACTTTTAATGTCCCGACTCCGCTAGGGGTCGGGAAATTAAGGGCCAGATGCCTTACTGATGACACTGCCCCCAGCCCGACCAGGGCGGGTCTCTCGAGCAGCACATTGTAGGCAGATGGTAAGCCTACTACCACGAACTCCATTATCTTGGTCACCGAGACTGGATAGTTTCCCAAGGTCATGGGGAGCTCAATGGATCCCATACAGGCAGTTCCTTCTCCTGAAAAGCCGTACAAAGTAGTTGCACACGCTTTCAGGTCGCGAAGGGAGAGTCCCATCTTCTCGAGGGTTGCTTTATAAAGGATGTTGACTGAGCTCCCATTATCTATGAGAACTCGGTGGACCCTTTTATTGGCCAACTGAAGATTAATGACCAGCGGATCATGATGAGGGAACTGAACATGGAAGGCATCTTCCTCGGTGAAGGTTATTGGTTGCGTTTCAATCCTCTGGCTTTTTGGTGCCCTAGGTTCAGGTTTATAAGGAGACCCGTCTCCTGTCTTCAACTCGTTAACATACCTCTTTCGGGCATTTCTGCCCCCTCCTACGAGTGAGGCCCTCCCGAGATGGTTATTACATCCTCTCCATCAATCGGCGGGGGCCTGTCCTCTTCCCGAGCTCGGGAGTTATTGTTTTGTGTCGTCGGGGGCACGGCTACTCTCTGGCTCGCGACCGTCTGACCAGTACTCTGGTTTTTGACATATTGCCGGAAGTAACCTCTCGAGATCAACCCTTCGATCTCGTCCTTCAATTGTCGGCATTCATTTGTTGTATTCCCGGTGTCTCTGTGGAACCGGCAATATTTACTGGAGTCCCTCTTGGATTTTTGATTCCTCATCGGGTCCGGGCGCCTAAAGGGGACCTGGTTTTCATTAGCCAGGTATATGTTCTCCCGAGACTCATTGAGCTCGGTGTATACTTTATACACGGAGAAATACCTCTCCCCTTTCTTTTTCTTTCCTCCCTCAGCTTCAGGGTTACTTCCTTCGTTCTCTTTCCTCTTGGAGGGGTTCTCCGTGGCAGGCTTTGGAGCTGCTGGGTCCGCCGAGGTTGAGGCAGAGTTTATGTTTATCGTTGTAGTTTCGGACTGGGAAGTCGCCTTGAGCGTCGACCTCGCTTCCTCTACATTGACAAACCTCTGCGCTCGTCTGTTAAACTCGGTTATTGACCTTACTGGTTTCCCTTGCATGTCGTCCCAAAGGGCACTTCCTAGTAATACACCAGCTCGGATAGCCATTAGGTGCCCATTGTCATCCACGTCCCGAGCTCAGGCTACTTCCAGATTAAATCTCGTCAAGTAACTTTTTAGTGTTTCGCCCGATTGTTGTCGGACGTTAGTTAAGGTGGATGCCTCTGGCCTGACCCCCATCATCACTCTGAACTGCTTCTTAAAGTCTTTAGACAACTGCTCCCATGAGGTTATTGAGTGTCTCTTATATTTTTCGAACCAACTTTTGGAAGGTCCTGCCAATGATGTTGGAAACAACATACACCTGAGCTCGTAACCCACTTTACTGGCTCTCATGATAGTGTTGAACGTGCTCAGGTGACTACACGGGTCGGTTTTTCCTTCAAACGTTGGGACGTGAGGAATTTGAAACCCCTGAGGAAATTGAGTGTTGGAAATATGGGGAGCAAACGGCTCGAGCTCCTCATCAGAGTCCTCATATCGACCATTTCCTCGTTCATTCTTTAAAATCCTAAAGGCTCTTTCGAGCTGATCGATTCTTTCTTGGACTGGGTCAGTAGGAGGTACTATCTGGAATTGGCTGTCATCGATCACAATCCCAGGCTCGCGTCTCCGCGAGGGATCTCTACGCCTATTCAAGTGATCCCTCAGGTCCGGATTTTTTTGATCTCCCTTACCCCGACTCTGGTTCAGATGATTCCGCAGGTCAGGACAATTCTTGCAGCTTCCAGTTTTATTACGACCTCGATCATGTTTACTGACGGACCTGGTATCTCCGGACTCATCACTGGTGAAACTTATTGCTCGGTTATTTCGTGATGGATTCTTGCCACGTCGCCTCGTCTCCGCAGTGCAAGACCGAGACGTCTGGCTTTTCTCAGATGGAGCGCCTAAGTCTCCCTGTTTCCTTGTCTTTCCCCCGCACGCCCTTCATCCTGATCTCGAACTGGTCGAGCGTTCCTGCGGGGTGATGAAGGATATCTTATGGGTGATGGAGGGAACCGTATAGGCGACGGTGGCTGCCACCCTTGCCGCGGCCTAGATGGTCCAGAATTTGCCCGAGATGGGTCAGTCGCATTTGGTGCGCTCCCAGGTACCTGAGTCCGAGCCTCTGTAGGGGTTCGGTTATTCTCAGTTCCTGCAGGCACTTCCACAGGCGGGTTAGCCGGGGCCCGAGCCCGAGTACTCCTCTGGGGCCTAGGTGGAGCGGATGGCTCTGCTGGTGCTGGAGGTTGAGTCGGCCTCCTTGTGGCAGCATCCTTTCGTGGACGCCCGCGGGGCCTCCGGGGAGGAACATGCACGTCCCTTGGAGGATGGACTTGGTTTTCGCGCGGAGGCGGGGGCTGAGCCACCTGCGCCTCTGCGGCTATCCTTGTCAACTCCTTATTCCATTTGTTGGCCTCTGCCAACAGCTGCTTCAGTTGCCGGTTTTCAAGTTCCACAATAGGAACATACCGCTCAGGATTGTAGTACATATCCTCATTTCTTGGTGGAAGGGGTGGTCCCCGGGAATCGGAAGACCCACTTCTCTCTTCAACATCCGAATTCTCCATTGGCTGTTTTCCAGGACGTCTTGGGTAATTTTCTTCAGGTGTGTTCTGATTGTTTGTGGCCATGATTTTCTCAGGGATGAACGCTTAAGGCTCTCAATGAAAGCACCAAACTGTTGACGCCGTTTTTCGTCAACAGTGAAAGGAGAGCACGTAAACAACAACTAATAATGGCCAATAAAAATATGACAACACAAACACATGATTTTTACGTGGTTCTGCAGTTAAATATGCCTAGTCCACGAGTCTCTGTTATTAAACTCAAGATTATCTCTGAAAATTCTTGAGCATGAATTCTTCAGAGTTTTCTCTCAAGGTTCAGAGTTTCGGTCCATTACAATGGTGCATGACCTCTCTATTTATAGAGAAGGCTGCAGAGTACTATCCCACATATTTTGGGTAGTTACTCTTTTTGTGTGAATAAAATAAATGGCTTTAAATGCCTATAATCAAAATAAAAAAGGAAACGTCCCCTGAAGACCAGGGGACGTATAACTGACCAAATAATATCCCACGATTCTAGGGGATTTACAGTAATAAATGAGGATTACATCTTGTATGGACAACACTTATAGATATTCAAGGTTTTTATCATATATCTCCAAGGCCTTATCTTCCCAGGTTTATCGTCAGCTTTCGAGCTAGAGACATCTCCCGAGGTCACATGGCTTTCGAGATCGTCTGTGCGTCGAGCTCGGGACCCCTGATCCGAGGCCATCCCTGAGGATGGATGCGTCTCCGGAGCTACCTTTCGAGATCATGAACACTTCGAGGTCACCATATTCGAGGTCATCTATGTCTTGCAGGCTCGATAATTAGTCCTGGAGCATACTTCAAACTATACGAGTTCATTTGCTGCGAATCCAGCTTTCGAGGTCATATTTACCATGGCTCGAAAACTGGGTAAAACAAAATCCAAAAAAGAAAAGTTCATATTTTGAACAGGTTCGAACCATGTCCAAACTTGGTCCAAACAAGTCCTAATATGTTTAAAATTTACAACCAATATATGTTGTAAATCAAAAAATGCCAAGTTCATATTAAGAACAAGTCCAAACATGGTCCAAACAAGATCCGAACGGGGTTTGAAGCATGTCCGAACTTGGTCTGAACATGTCCAAATTTAGATAGCACAAAAATCACTTAAATTGCAATGAATCCGTCATCTCAACATAAAATTCATTTTTTTTGGCCATTTTTAGCCCAGAACAATGCAAAAAAGCAAATATAAATTATTATATAATACACCCATAACAAATAAAAAACAATAGCACTTATCTATGAGAAAAATTCTTTCTCAACTTTTCAAATAAACAATACTTTTTGAAGGATATATGTCTATAAATATAGGGTAAAGGGGGTTATTTAGTGAAGTTACCCTTTAAATATATATTCTTACATATTATTTTCTTTTTGAAAGAATTTTTAAATCATTTAAAGAAATTAATTATTTTGAGTAAAAACTAAAATAATTCACAAATTACTTTTCTAAACAAATACATTATTCATTACAATTTAATAATGAAAATTTATTTCAAATAATAATTTAATATATTTATATATCTATTTTATTTAAATAAATTCTTTCTAATAATTTAGTAAAATACTTTAAAGTAAAAAAAATGGAATAAATAAAAGAAGAGTATTATTGCATTATCAAAATTAATCTCAACCAAATTTTTTTTTTTAAATGAGTATTATTAAAGGGGTTACAAATAGGTATTTAAACAAAACATACGAGTGTAGTACGTTTGAAATCACAAGGGTTGGAAGATTCTTTATTGGCTATCGTAATAGACAATATCTTTATTATTAAAAAATGTGTCTAGGTTCATTCTTTAAATCTTGGTATATGAAAGACATGTCTAATTTATATATTATGTTCATTGCCAAAGTCAAAGATCTAATTATTTATTTAAAATAATTTTGTTTTATAAATAAATAACTTATTTTCTTGTTTTAAAAATGAGATTTTTTTGAAAGAATTCAATTGTCAAATTTTCATGTGATTTTTTCTTTTACAATTTGATCGTACAAGGATTTTTTCAACATGACAAGATCATTTTTAGTTTTAGAATTATTTTCTTTAAATAAAATGAATCTTTCCTTGTATATGATTTTTTTATTGCAGATTATGAGATGAATAGAAAGGATTCAAAATCCAATTGGTCAAAAATTTCATTATAAGGAATTTGAATTGTCAGTCTTTCCAGATACACAATCTATCAAGACATTTTCTTAATCTGTCAATACAGAATCTGACAAACTAGCAGAATTTTCTATATAAAGAATTTGTGCAATTCTTTCTTTGATTTTTGCTTGATTTTGTAGACTGCTTTGATAGACCATTTTAGCTATAAATAGAGGACCAAACACCCACAAATCCTTAGCTCTTTTACTTCTCATTTTTTAATATCATTTGTATTTTTGAGAGTTTTTTTTTTCTGTGAGATTAAGAGTGGATACCTTAATCTAGTATCTAGGAGATGTATAGCTTCCTTTTGTATTCATCTATTTCGTGTAGAAGTAGGTGTCATCCATTGATAAGGAGTTCAACAATCTTCGAGAGAAGATTTTGCTAAGACTTTCTTCGGGAGGAAGAAAGCATGCATCAACCTTTGAAAGGAGTTCAAGAGCGTTGATGTCTCATTAAAAAACTGGATTTGTTGAAGGGTGTACAAAAGCTTGTGGAATAAGTATACAGGGAGTGTATCTATGTATAAGTCAATTGTGATTTTGAACTTTGTGATACCTTACTAATCAGTTTCATCTCTGGGCGTGGCTTTGTAGACTAGGTTTTCCAAACCACGTAAAAAATCTCTGGTGTTTATTTTTTTTATACTCATGTTTATTTCTATAATACTTTGTTCAGACAACTGGCTTAGTTGTTAGATCATATTTTAATTTTGTGAAAACAAGGTAATCACTATTTTTCAATCTAATGTTTTGTATAATTTAATCATTTGGTAAACATTAAAATACAGAATTTCAAGGGTGTAAATGACTATTTACGTTAAATCAGAGTTCAAATAATTTATTGCACTTTTACTTTATTTTTTTAAACACGTGCATAACAACAGTTTGAACTTTTATTTCGGCCTCGCGCCTCGCGTGCCCAGAAGGCCTCGTGTGCAACAGGCCTCGTGGGCCAGCGCCTCGCGCGTAATGGGCCTCACGTGCCAGCACCTTGCGCGCGCTAGTGGGCCTCGCATGCCAGCGCCTCATGCACCCGAGGACTCCCCGGTGTCTCGCACCCTGCACCTCAAGTGGATGTCTCCTATGAAGACCTATCAAGACTCCAACATCTAGAAGTAGAAGCCCAAGTGTATTTCAAAAGGGTCGTAATAGCATAAGCTTGCACGGGGTACAACCTTTAAGACCCCGTACGCCTGATACGGATACTTATGCCAGACAAGTAGTGGGAGCACTAGGAGAGGGGACGTGACCTGTGAGTTTCTAACCAGATGTCAGAGTCAACACCACCACTAGCACCACTACGCCTGGAGCCACTCCTCTGACACTCGTACTAGATAAGTAGTGGAGACATCCCCACAGAACCTGACTATGTACTGGAGCCAACACCACTACCCCTAAGACCACTCTCCTGACAGTGTACTTGCGTACCATCTGGTCCCCTGAACCACAATGTATCAGGAGCCATTAGAGCCCACTATAAAAGGAACCACACTTCCACATGGAAGGGGGTTGGAAAAAACACTGTAGCATTACACCATAAGAAATACAAGTTCATTTCACCATTTTCTTTCTACAATTGTTCTTTGAGTTTCTGATTAAATATTTGAAGTTTTTCATTGATAAGTTCCATATTCCAATTTTTCTAACTTGGTCGACGAGTTCTCACCGTCAACAGTTTGGCGCCGGTTGTGGGAAGAACAGATTGCAAGCCACTGTTCTTCCATCAATTCCGATAAGAAAAAAATGCCACGACGTTCGAAACGGTTAAGAGAGTCGCGGGAGGTGGAGGTCCATCTTGACAGAGATCAGCTAAAAGCCTCCATGAGGGATCCTCCCCCACCTGCAGACGTGGAGGCCCCAAAGGAGCCTGAGGTCCACGGAGATGAAAGGGAGGCCTCATCCCCAGCGGTCCCACCTGAGGTGGATCGTCCAAGGCCGACGGATGCCCCGGCAAGAGGTGCTAGTGAGTTCCTGCCTCCAAGGCTGCCACAGGTGCCAAACTCCGGTCGACAGGATCCAGGCCCCTCGACGCGCTGGGCTGACAAGCACCCTCGGGTCCACTCTATGAGCTCGAGTTCTAAGTCTCAATTCTACGAAGATGAGATATGAGAACTTCACCGCAAGAATCAGAGGCTAGAAACCACCTTGGAGAACGTGCAAGAGGTGCTAAATGGCCTTTTGCAAGGGAGATCACACGTGACACTCCCTAAGCGGAAAGAGAGAGGCCAGGAGGGGGCAGAAACCACCGTCCCAATAGACGATGGACGGACCCGATGCTCCACTAGTAACACCCCCCAGTAAAGCAGCATGAACGTCTCGGACCACTGAAGCAGCCTCAGGGGCCAGGTTCGAGGACCAACGCTGCCCCTCGTAACGATGTCGAGGTCACCTCAAATTTACGAGAAGAACTAAAAAAAAAAGGGCGGGTAAAAGGACCACACCCCTGTGGCGCCCCGGGGAGGCAAAGGAAAGGGGGATCCTAACCCATCCACGCTGAGAGACTCCTTGAACAAGAGGAAGCAAGACCTGGGCACAGAAATGAGAAGCCTACGAAGCAAAATCGTCACCGCCTATGGGGGACAAGCCTTTCAGGATTAGTTCGACCATGAGTCGCCCTTAATCAAGGAGATCCAGGCCATCCGACTTCCGGTCACCTTCAAGGAGCCCCATATGACTCCGTACGAAGGAAGCACAGATCTGAAATACCATCTGGATCCATTCAACGACCTGATGAAGCCGAGGGGAATTAGTAGCGGGGCCAAATGTCATTGCTTCGCTGTCACATTGAAAGGAACTGCATACAAATGGTTCAAAAGACTTAGACCAGGGTCCATCAGATCTTGGCAACAGTTTTCTGATGAATTCCTCCAGCAGCACCACACCGTGCGGGACTACACGATGCCAGGCACCAGCCTCGCCAATGTGAAGCAAGGAGAAAACGAGAGTCTGAAGAGCTACATTCACAGGTTCAATATGGAGGCAGCTAAAGTAGGGAGCTTGACCCACAGAGAGCTAAAAATGGCCATCACAGTTGGAGTGCGCCTGGGAAGCAAGTTATTAGATAACATGCTCAAGAGGGAGGTCACAGACTTGGATGATTTCTACGAGCGAGCGAAAAAATATATTCGCGTGGAGGATGGTCACGAAAGCCTCAAAGTCAGAAATAGCCAGTCGCCACCAAAACCTTCAATCCTAGAAAGCCAAAGCGATGCTAAGAAGAAGGGGGTCTATGAGGGAACGAGAGATGATTGTCCCCGGAAGCGTCAACGCTCTGATGAGCGCATACAGGGCCCCTACACCTTTTTATACTGACCTCACCCATGCGAGAGAGCATATTTTTGTTACAAAAGAAAACCAGGTCCCTTTCAAAAAGCCCCCGCCAATGAAAAAAGACCGGTCTAAAAGAGACCCCAGCAAGTATTGCCAGTATCACAAAGATATCGACCGCACCACCGCAGAATGCAACCATTTGAAGGTGGAAATTGAGGAGCTCATTCGCATGGGACATTTGGGTAGATATGTGCGCAAGGAGAACCAGAGGCCAGAAGTACAGGGAGAGGTCAGGACCACTGCAGGCGCGAGAGGTGGCCCCAGAAGTACAGAGAGAGGTCAGGACCATCTTTGGAGGACCAGGATTCGGAGGCGATTCAAGGAAGGGACGAGACAAATATGCCAAGGAGGCCAGACAAAGTCCACCACCGTGCGTCTTAAGTTTGGAACAACGCCCCCCGAAGAGTTTCAAGGGCGAGAATGACTCGATAACCTTCACCGAAGAAGACACGCAGGGGGTACATTTCCCTCATAATGACCCCTTGGTGCTGACTGTCCAGCTTGTGAACATGAGAATGCATCGGGTCCTAGTGGATAATGGAAGCTCTATAGACATCCTGCATCGCCCCGCTTTGGAGAAGATGGGACTGAGCATCTGACACCTGAAGCCCTGCAATACCTCCCTTTATGGGTTCACAAGGGATTCGATACAGCCCCTAGGTGCAATTGAGTTAGCCTTCACCATGGGGGAACTACCCAGGCAAACCACCATAATGGCAAACTTCGTCGTGGTGGATTGTGCCTCAGCCTTCAATGCAGTATTAGGGAGACCCTCCCTGAGAGAATTGAAGGCGATAACTTATGTGTACCACTTGGCTATGAAATTCCCAACTCCCGGGGGAATAGCAAGCAGGAAAGGAGAAAAGAAGGAAGCGAGGGAATGTTATAACACATCCCTCCGCAGGGCCGCAAAACCTTTTTGTGCCTATGGCAATGGTTGGGCATGAAGGCGCGAACCCACACAAAAAGGACCCGCGAATCGTGGAAGAAACTAGAGCATGGAATATGGAACACCTCAAGAAATACTACCAGTGAGACTTCGTTTCTGGAGGCTAAAAAGACCTATGTTTAGTTTGTTCCCTATTATGTTCACTTAGTACGTAAGAATTAAAGAGGATACCTGGGTAACCTCCTAATTAGATGTAAATATTTCATATATGTCATTGTAACCTGCATGCTATGAATGAAACTGTTCGCAACTTCATGTGTCATTCTTCTTCTCTATAGCACCCACCAAAGTGCTTGTTGAAATAAATTTCACCAAGCACTTGGGAGGGTAGGACAAGAGGCAAAACATACAGCAAGCAGAAGAATCCTAAAAAGGACCCCTCGTATCAGGAGGATCCTAAAAAGGACCCTCTATCAGGAGGAACCCAAAAGGACCCCTTATATTAGGGCCTTAAACGAGTTCCGTAAAAGGACTCCTCGTATCCTAAGAAGGGCTCCTAAAAAGGACACTCTATCAGGGAGGAACCCAAAATGACCCCTTATATTAGGGCCTCAAACGAGTTCTCTAAAAAAAAATGCGTGGTGAACCCTAACGAACAGGGAGGAGACCTTGCAAGGCATCTCCTGAAGTTCACAAGGATTAACTACCCTTATGAACATGAAGGAGGCCAAAAGGTCTTACAAAAAAAAAACAACAACAAACTTCCAAATAAAGGCAGATACTCTCTCGAAGGGAGAAGCCCCAGAAAGAGAACCTGCCAATAAGTCTAGAGCGGCCACCAAGCCGTCTAGCCAAAAAGGGTCCTAAAAGAGACCCTTGCAAAGATAGTACTATGAATAATGAAGAGAAGAACGCTTCTCGCAAGAAATAACAAGCGCCCGCAAAAATATATAAAAGGATAGCTAGAACCCAAGGGCTTAATATATCCTTATAAGAACAATCAAGAGGCACCATAAAAGGACCCATTGAACCCTTTCACATGGGCTCCAAAGGACCTCTAGCCTGATAAATAAAAAAGGGGAACCTACCAAACCCCATCATACATCCTCAAAATGACCTTAAACACAGAGGAATAAGAGATGAATAACTGCATATGTATATATAAAAAAAGAGTTTTGGTAACATGGCAAGATTTAAAAAAAAAAATTATTACAAGCACAATAAGGACTGGCAAAAATTATGAAGTGACGATCTCAAGGCCTCCTGCTACGGGCGTTCCACCCAGCTGGCCCGGGCAACGGCGTGCTCGCCAAAGGAGGAGAAATCGAAGTTTGGATCCTGCCTCCATACACTGTAAAGGGCGTGCTCTATGGACCTATACTCAATAGCTGCCCTATCCGCCTTTAAGGAAGCGACCCTCTCTTGTGACGCAACTGCAGCAGCCTTAGCACCCTTAAGTTCGCCCCTCTAAGGAAGCGACCCTCTCCGCAACGCATCCACCATAGCCTAGGCACCCTGGAGTTCGACCTTTAGGTTGGTGACCTTTTCCTGCAACATCGTGGCTTTGGAAATCGCCCTCTTCTTTTTCGATGAGGTAGAAATTTTTGCCAAGGCCTTTTCTAGCCTAGACCTGGTATCAGCAAGCTCCCCCTCAAGCTCCTGAACCTGAACCACAAGACGGTCCCTCTCGGCATTCGACGTGGAAAGGTTGTGAGCTGAGTCAGCAAACCGCTGAGCCACGGTATAGGCCTGCACAATAAAAATAACAACAACAGTGATAAGTAACAAAAAAAAGGGAAATAAAAAGATATAAGGCCCACATAAGATGCTTAAACTCACCCAGGCAGTAGAGCGTGTAAGAGTCTCCCCAAGATCCGACATAGGGAAACTCCCAAGACCACTCCAATCAGCTTTGGGGAGGCCTGAGGCGATCTGGACATATCGCCGCCCGTAAGAGGCCGCCATGCAGCCCACCCAGGGCGCCCCTTCCAAGCCAAGGGTATCCGGCTGGGTAAGAACAGACGACCCACTTGCCGAAACGGGAGGGGCGCAGGAAGATCGGAAAAATGAGCCCTAGGTAGATCAGGAGGGGGTGCAGGAAGATCAGGAAAGTAAGCCCCTGATGGACCGGGGTCGAGGGGAGCCTGAGGAAAAGCGTCAAAGTCCGCAAGATCGGGGCAAACAAAATGCCCCGCCATGGCTTGTTTACCCTGGGATTGGGAAGCCATGTCAGGGTTGAACGGGGGAAAGGGAGGGCATTCCCCAGGGGATGAAGATAGCTGGTGAGGTTGCCTGTGTCCAAGGGAGACTCCCTTCAGCACATACTCAGCCTCACCTTCACCCGAGTAAGGCTCAGCCGAGGCAGCCTTCGTCTTCTTTGACCGAGGAAGAGTCCACAACCCGAGATCTGAGACCAGGGACAGCTTGTGAAAGTTGACTTTCTCCACAGTGAATAGGTATGTAGCCTTTCTCACGGCGGGGTCAGGACTGATGAGTGTGTTCACGGCGTTCGCCTCCGACCCAACAACTACAGGTATGGCGAACTGCTCTGCACGATTCACACCATTGTCGACACAAACATAAGTTATAAAAAAATAAGTTTAAAAAAGAAAAGAAAAAAAAAGGGTGGCTCAAAGTGCTTACTGGGAGCAGAACGAAAGTGCTCACGAACAGAAAGGGGGCCCTGCACAAAGAAAAAGTCCTGCTTCCAGGACCCCAGGTTGGACACTGCGCCATCTATCAAGGGGACTGCATTATTGGATTTTTGCAGGAAGTAAAAGCGCTTGGATTTGGGAGAGGGCATGAGATTGTACAGGAAATGCACCTCTTGGGCCGTAGGAGCACGATAGTGATCTACTATTTACCTCAATTTATTTTCAGACACGTGGGACACTAGGGTGGATGCCAATAGGGGGCATCGTCTTGGTCATCAGCAGACACCTGTCGTCGTCCTCTCTTCGGCATATCTGTAAAACCAAAAGAAAAAGGTGAGAAGGAGACAGAACACTTTACCCTCCATTTTTTCTTCCTAGCAAGAGTCTTCCACCGAGGCACCGGCTGCGAAAGCACTAAGATCGAAAATAAGGGCTGAAGAGAAGACGAGACGGCCCCATGACAGTCATTAGGAAAGGATGGGCTAGGAGGCTCAGGCGAGAGATGTCCCTCCATAAACTCCAACTCCACCTGCAAATCTAAAAGGGTCACCCTAAGGTTCGCTACATATTCAATAAGGTCAGGGGGAAAGGTACTCTGTCTCCCCTCAACATTGAGTCAATTTCGCTCTCTACCACCCAAATTTTATGCCTATGTTCAGCCATGTGCTTGAGATGACGAATACGGGCCTGCCTTAAGGTGTCATGGTCACAATAAGGATTTTCCTCAAGGGGCTCTGAGTTTGAAGACAAGTCAACAAACTCGGCCCCCAGAGGAATGTTGAATGGACCTTCATTTGCCATGAGACCTCGTCCCGAAAACAAAAAGGGTTCATGTATAAATGGGAGGATTGCTACAAAACACAAAGGAATAGGCTCAAAACCTCTAGGCACAAATGCTCTAAAAGACCCACTACGGGGTATGAATAAAGGGGCTTGCATCAAGGCTAACTCACGACGAGCTCAGGCCAAAGTACCCCATCCCGAGTGGTGCTAATTTGGACCCAATAAACATAAAGGAGAATGAAAGTATACCTCGAGCAAGTAAAAGTTGGGCGCTGACGTGGTCAAAAGGTGGTCGAGGGCCAAAAGCGCCGTCATGGTCAAATAGAGGTGAGTGGTTGAAAGTACGCATCTGCAAAAACAAAGGAAAAAGGTGTTTTAGTCCTCAAACGCCTAAATGGGTATAGACATACAATAAATGAACTCAAATATATAAAAAAAAAAGGAGAGAAGGGAAAAGATAACAAAAATGAGATTGTGGGGGATTGAACCCCTCACCTCTTGAAAGGAGAAAGGATCCCAAAACCACTAAGCTAAGGAGGTAAGGTGTCAATAATAGGCTAGACATGAAGGAATATTTATAAGAATCAAAGAGAATAGTCTACCAGAGCACCTAAAGGTCCTCTCCTAGACTGGGGGGCAAGTGTAGATGCTCAAAATTACATGCTTGTAAAAGACCCAAAGTACGCGCTCAGGTCCAATGAGTGCCTACATACATGGATAAGCCGCGGTGTCCTTGGGCCACCATCGTCTTGCGTCTCGCATGTACCGTACCTGCCCAAATGGATGAGAGGCCTCGCGCGATGAAGCATCTCACACACACTAAGCCTGCCATGCCCAGCGCCTGGGTCTCATGAGGGTACCTCGGCCTCGCGCACCTGGTGCGCCTCACACCCCAGCACCTCGCACACTTGGTGGGCCTCGCACGCCCAACAGGCCTCGCAGGCCAGCGCCTCGCAAGCCCAGAGCCTCGCGTGCCAGTGCCTTGCGCGCGCTAGTGGGCCTTGCAAGCCAACGCCTCGCGCATGCTAGTGGGCCTCACGTTCCTGTGCCTTGCGCGCCCGAGGCATCCCTGGTGTCTCGCACCCTTCACCTCAAGTGGATGTCTCCTATGAAGACCTATCAAGATCCCAACATCTAGAAGTAGAAGCCCAAGTGTAATTCAAAAGGTTCGTACTAGCATAACCTTGCACAGGGTACGACCTTTAAGACCCCGTACACCTGATATGGATACTTATGCCAGACAAGTAGTGGGAGCACTAGGAGAGGGGGCGTGGCCTGTGAGTTTCTAACCAGATGTCAGAGTCGAGCCCACCACCAGCACCACTATGCCTGGAGCCACTCCTCTGACACTCATACCAGATAAGTAGTGGAGACATCCCCACAGAACCTGACTATGTACTGGAGCCAACACCACTACCCCTGAGACCACTCTCCTGACAGTGTACTTGCGTACCATCTGGTCCCCTGGACCACAATGTATCAGGGGCCATTAGAGCCCACTATTAAAGGAACCACACTTCCACATGGAAGGGGGTTGGAAAAAACACTGTAGCATTACACCATAAGAAATACAAGTTTGTTTCACCATTTTCTTTCTGCAATTGTTCTTTGAGTTTCTGATAAAATATTTGAAGTTTTTCATTGATAAGTTCCATATTCCAATTTTTCTAACTTAACTTGGTTGACCAGTTCTCACTGTCAACATATAGCTTATTTTTGTATTCATCTATTTCTTGTAGAAGTAGGTGTCATCCATTGATAAGGAGTTCAACAATCTTCGAGAGAAGATTTTGCTAAGACTTTCTTCGGGAGGAAGAAAGCATGCATCAACCTTTGAAAGGAGTTCAAGAGCATTGATGTCTCATTAAAATACTGGATTTGTTGAAGGGTGTACAAAAGATTGTGGAATAAGTATATAAGGAGTGTATCTATGTATAAGTCAATTGTGATTTTGTACTTTGTGATACCTTACTAGTTAGTTTCATCTCTGGGCGAGGCTTCGTAGACTAGGTTTTCCAATCCACGTAAAAAATCTCTGGTGTTTATTTTTTTATACTCGTTTTTATTTCTCTAATACTTTGTTCAGACAACTGGCTTAGTTGTTAGATCATATTTTTATTTTGTGAAAACATGTTAATCACTATTTTTCAATCTAATGTTTTGTTTAATTTAATCATTTGGTAAACATTAAAATACAGAATTTCAAGGGTGTAAATGAGTATTTATGTGAAAGCAGAGTTCAAATAGTTTATTGCACTTTTACTTTATTTTTTTAAACACGTGCATAACAACAGTTTGAACTCTGATTTCGGCATCTGAAATAATTCAGAATTTTCTTAAAATTGTAGGATATCCTAAATAACTATAATGAATACCGTCATATAAAAAAATTGGGCTTATAACTTCATTTCATGCCAAAATAGAAAGGGATCCATCAATGCATCCCTTTTAATTAAAATAAGCAGCAATCATATCTACACAAATGTATTGATTGGTATCCCAACCCTAATTTACTGAGCTTTTTAGCCTTGTAGTGGGATGCTGGAATTTTTTTTTCCTTCGAAAATGCAAACTTTAATAACTTCAACAATTCATCAAATGTGTTGTTCAGTATCTTCCCCCTCTCTTTCAAATGCATCAACTTAGCTAAAAAGTTCAGTGCTAATATCGAATCAAAACTCGGATACAACTCAGCTTCATTCTTGTCGAATAACTCGTCATAGTAGTGCCCCATTCCACTGTCAGCTTCTTCAGTATTGTTCGGTAAAAGGACATCGTCAATGACGTCTCGTATCTCATCTACGGGCTCATTCTCATTTGCCCCTTCATCATCAACATCTTCCTCGACTCCCCCATGGTAAATCCACTGTTCATAACTCTGTTGGAAACTCCGATCAAATATATGTGCCTGAATGACATCCAAAGTTTGCAGTCTAAGATTCATGCATTGGACGCATGGAAATCTTATTATCCCGTCAAAATCTTTGTGTTGTGAAGCCATATTCATGAAATTTTTTAGACCAATCCAATAAGCATCACATGCACGATTTTTCAATTTCATCCAACTCTTATCAATTGCCATCTACGGTAAATATAAGAACATACAATTTTAAAATATTTTTTATGTCAATTGGTTGACTTGGTCAGTGAGCATGTTTCCCAATTTTATTTTCTTTTATAAAAAATGTTAGAATGAAATAAAATAAAATAAAATTATATCTAATACTCCTATCCCGACCTAATGGATCCCTTGGAGATAGTAAGCAGATATCTAGTACTCCCCACTTTTCCAAGATATTTGAAGAAATATCTCGAAAAAATGAGGAATACTAGATGAATATATTGACTCAGATTACTATCCCCAAGACATCCACTAGGTCTATTTCTATGAATTTTTTTATAATATAAATAATATATTTTTTTGTTATAAGAAATAATAACAATTTTTTTTGTTATTACAAATAATAACAATTATCACCGAACCTGTCTTGACCCCCAACACCTATAAAGACCCTATCCCGACCCCCGAACTTATAAAGAACCTATCTGTAACACCTCACATCACTATGGCTGCTTCCTGGAATGACGACTAACCCTGTAAACCAACACGAGTCTTTCCAGCGTGCTTTGTCCTCACTCGTAAGCTTCCTGGAAAAACTTCCCAGGAGGTCACCCATATTGAGATTACTCCAAGTCAAGCACTCTTAACTTTGGAGCTCTCAAGTGATGGGCTACTGAAAAGAAGATGCATCTTGTTGCTATAGGTAGTACCCATCAATTCATTTAAGCCCTCTTCAACTGTGTAGTCCCATACCTACACATTCTTAGAAACATCACACTTGGCCTTCCCCAGGCAATATGGGATTACATAGCTTTACTCGATCTTTCCCCCTACAGATCACAGGATACTGATTGTCACACTATCCCAACCCCTAACTCTAGCCCAACACTATAAAGACTCTATTCTGACCCACGACCCTGTAAAAGACATTCGACCTTATAAAGACTCTATCCTGACCCCCGACCCTGTAAAAGACCTTATCCTGACCCCAACCCTATCCTAACCCTATAAATCTACAAAAAATTGGGCAGCATCTCCCTTATACTAATGACCTAGCCATCTGTAAACTGTTAAAAAAAAATTTAAACAACACACAATAAGTTTCTTCTTTATATCTCCACAACACACAAAAATTTCACAGAACCTACGTCACTAATACATACAAGTTCATAACCTTCCGATATCACCGCAACACATAATATGTATCTCATAACCTACTTCACTATGGATGAATATTTAGGATATTCAAACTCCTGTGACAATAGTAAATTATAATAATTATAAATAAGAGACACAAACCAATTAATAAAAGAATCCACAAGAAAACGTTCGAAATGAAAAGGCTCAAAAATTTATTCCTATTTATTTTCTCCAAAAAAGAAAACAATGTTAGTAAAACAATAAAAAATAATAACACATATAACATATACATATATACACCTCACACACATATACATATACACCACACACACTTATAAACACATATATATATATTTATACACATGCATATAAACATATGTAGATATATATACACACATATAAACATATATATACACACATATATAATTTATAAAAAACAAACACATATATTGTAACATCCTCCTAAACTAGGACCGTTACACTATGTACTTTAATTGAGTTAGACTTGGTAACTAAGTCATTTGGTTTAAAATGTATAACGAAGGTTAATGTCAAGGGTTAGGGTAAAAATTTTTGTTAAATGAACTGTTAACTTTTATATAAAAAGTTTCATATAAACATGGGATCCCAAAATATTACAACCAACTTTTAAAAAGGTGAATATTCATCAAAATTACATTCAACCGGCCTAAGCGGCAAAAATAGGGCTTTAACCCTAGTTCCTCAGAGACAACCCCCGACCATGATGGTCGAGCAACCGCATATGTACATGCCGCCACCGAAGCTCTCCAACACATGGATGGTCAAGCTTTCTTTTTCCCTTACCTGCACCACAAAGCATTTGTGAGCCAAGGCTCAACAAGAAAACTCAACATGTGCATAAACAAAGAATATAAACTTCCAGATACCCATCTAACATGGCCAGCGATATCAGCCTACAAATATCATCATTCAGTTACAAACAAGTGGTCATTGGACCAAATTGGGGCCACTGCCCTAAACAATTGACCATGGAGTCAATCCAGGGGCCCTATGCCCAAGTTACGCGACCATAGAGTCACATGGGGCCGTTGCCCTTAGCCTTGAGTAACTAGCTATAGAGCTTGTCCAGCGTACCTGACACTTTAATGTTTCATCGACCACAGGGTCAGCCAATGTAATAATACATTGCTGGTTTAGGCCTAAGCCTTTCGGCTAGCGCGCAGCGCGCTATTGTCATCCCTGACTAATGAGTCAAGCCCTGATCTAGGAATACAGACCACAATACATAAACATATATGGATAGGCATATCCCAACAAATAAGCACACGTGCATGTTAATCACATAACACCATAAAATAACTATTTCCACAATGCTAATCATATTTATTTAACGGGGCCTCATGCCCTAACCACATAATTCACACAACAGTCATAATGCACTTAAGAAAATATCAACCAACATGAGCAAAAGATTAAATATAGATGTCCTCGGGGCCCAAGCCCTTGCCAGGATAATTGATAAGAGTCGGGCCAAGCTCTAATCATATATAACACGTATTGGGTGTAATTTTCTTACCTCAGGTCCGAGTAAGCGTAAAAAAGAATGACCCTCATCCCGGTTCCGAGCCCCTAGCAGTAACCTAGTTACAAACATAAAATAGAATTCCATTAACAACAATTGAATAAAGGCTTCCGGACTGAGTCCTAGCCTCTGGGGCCTTGAGTTCCACTAAACTAGGTAGTGGAATCGATCCCGAGCAATAAGAAATAGGTTCCCTTTCTAAAAGGCTTCCCAAGGCCAAAAATGCCCAGGCAGGCCGCGACCTGGCCCTAAGGGTCGCGACCTGGTCCTACAGCAAGTCTCCTCCCCTCTATCAAGAGACATGATCTGTGACTTGCCGTATAGGTTCACGGCCCGCCTCCCAGACAGAGACCTCCAAGGCCTGGGTTCAAGCTGAGTCACAACCCCTCAAGAACAAGGTCACGACTTGGCCCCACGAGCCCAGAATTTTCACACTTTTCAGCCACCAATCTCAAACCAAACTAATCCAAATTCACCCCAAAACCATAATTCAATTACCAAAATAGTTCTAACATCTTCCCAACAACAAAACCCAACAAAAATCTAGCCTTAAAACTCCTCAAAATAACATTTTCAATTCTTAAGCAAAGAGGTTCAAAACTCTTCAAAACAGCAAAGCAAAACACAAAATTCAATGGCCAAAAACACAATCTAAAACCTACCTCAACTGATGATGGATCCCACAAGCTGCAGCAGAACTTATTCCCCATGTTTTAGGCTTCAATTATCTGATTTCTAGCTAAAATTCCTCCTTAGATCTTCAATAGTTAGCTCAAAGAAGCTTAGAGAAGGAGAGAGTGAGGTGAGAGAGAGGGAGTCGGTTAGTGTTTAGGTGTTTAGGTGTTTTCTGTTTTTGTCTTTAGTTTCCTAAGGTTAAGTGACTTATGCTAATCTTGAGGCTCGTGGTACCAAAACCGTCCCCAAGGACAAAATGGTCAAATTCCCCAATATTCCCTCCTAAACTCACTAACTTCAAATATATCTCCGATTATTCATTTCCATTACTCGATAACTCAATTAAATGCCTAATACCTAAATACCCCTCGACTCGCCTTGCGAGTCGGGTATTGAGCCCAGTTGTGACTTTTCTGCTAACTTGATCACTCAGATCGCCTCATACCGAGCAACCCAAATAAACCCACATAATAGTGTGGTTACACACATATATCACATAAATTTACAATTATGCTTGGAACGAGCCAAATTATCAGAATTTCCCTTCTAATAAGAAATGGGCCCACATGCATATTTAATACCGCTAAACATGCACAACTAGTCATATTACCACATAATTCACATAATTACAGATAAATGTAACAAATAAGCATATAACTCTATATATAATTTTGGGACGTTACAACTATCCCCTCCTTATAAAAATTTTGTCTTCGAAATTTTACCTAAACAACTCAGGATACTCAGCTCGCAAATCTGCCTCTAGCTCCTAGGTCGCTTCCTCGACCTTGTTGTTCCTCCATAGTACCTTAAATAAAGGCATAGTCTTGTTCCTCAGGACCTTGTCCTTCCCGTCTAGAATCTGAACTGGTTACTCTTCATAGGACAAGTCTGCCTCCAATTCCAGATCCTCATAACTCAGTATATGAGTTCCATCAGACACATACTTCCTCAGCATGAAAATATGGAATACATTGTGCACACTGGACAGTGCAGGGGGTAAGGCCAACCTGTAGGCCACCTACCTGATCCTCTCAAGGATCTCAAATGGTCCCACGAACCTAGGGCTCAGCTTCCCATTCTTTCCGAACCTCTTCACCTCTCTCAGAGGTGAAATCCTAAGAAAGACATAGTCTCCCACCTAGAACTCTACGTTCCTCTGCCTTGGGTTTGAATAACTCTTGTGTCTACTCTGAGACGCGAGCATCTGAGCTATAATCTTCTTGATAGCCTCGGTGGTCCTCTGAACTACGTCAAGACCTAAATATTTCCTCTCACCCATCTCATCCCAGTGAATGGGTGATCTACACTTCCTACAATATAACATATCATAAGGTGCTACCCCAATGGTAGACTAGTAGCTGTTGTTATAGGAAAATTCTATCAGAGGAAAATATTTACTCCAGGACCCTTCAAAGTCCAACACACATGCTCTCAGCATGTCCTCCAATATCTGGATAGTCCTCTCAGACTGACCATCAGTCTAAGGATGATAAGTTGTGCTGAACTTCTGCTTTGTAATCATCGCCATCTCCAATCTTCCCCAAAACTTGGAAGTAAAGACAGGATCTCTATCAGACACGATAGACCTCGAAGTCCCATGAAGGCGAACTTCTCTCTCACATAGAGATCTGCATACTGGTCAACCGTGTAATTCATCCTCGCCGATAAAAAATGAGTTGATTTCATATATCAATCCATGATGACCCAAATAGAATCACGTTAGCCCACGAAATCCTCCCACTTCCACTTTGGAATATCCAGAGGCTGTATCAGCCCTGCTAGCCTCTGATGCTTGGCCTTGACTTCCTGATAGGTCAGGCACTTTTCCACATACTGAGTCACATCCCTCTTCATCCCAGACCACCAATATAAAGCTTTCAAATCATGGTACATCTTCGTGGTGCTCGAATGTAGAAAATAAGGGGTCATATGAGATTCATCTAGAATCTCTCGTCTAATCCCGGTGCCCTTCAGAACGGAAATCCCATCCTTGTATCTCAACAAGCCCATACTTGACACCCTATAGTCCTTAGCTATTCTAGCTAGGACGTCCGCTCTAACACAACAAGAAAAAAAGGCTTTTACTTCGGTTTTTAAGTTGGGTTTACTTCGGTTTTCACTAAAATTCGCAATCACAGTAGTTCGGAGCGAAGTAAAAAGTAGTTAAAAACCGAAGTGAAAAATAGACTTTCTACTTCGGTTATTATGTAAAAACTGAAGTAGAAAGTGGGGATTCTACTTCAGTTTTTACATAATAACTGAAGTAGAAAGTGGGGTACGCTTCCTTGCTGGGCACTTTCTACTTCGGTTTTTACATAATAACCGAAGTAGAACCCCCCCCCCCCCCTCCCCAATTTTTTTTAATAATTATTTCTAATTATTTTTAAATGGTCCAATTCTATTGTTATATTTTTTTTTGCCCTAATTTTTTTAAATAGTCTAATTATATGAATTTATAATTATATATTTTTACAATTGGAATTGGTTTCTTTTCATTTAATTTATAACAGAAATAAAACTCACAAAATTTATACACTTAGAATTAAAATCCTTATAAAATTAAATATTTATACAATCACATAAATGTTAAGTAGAATAACCTAATCATTCATATATACATTCACATAATTTTAATTAAGTAAAATAGCCTAAACATTTATATATACATTCACATAAAACTAAAAGTATGTATAAACAAAATAGTCTTACTAATAAATTTAAGTCATCAATCGGCTTAACTATTCTTGTTGGACTGGCAAGATGTCCTCCCGACCCTTGGCGACAATTTGGCTACTAGTAACTTTGCCATTTAGTTCATTCTACGAAACAAACCAATAATAGATTAAATTAGTAACTTGTAACAACACTTAAAAAAATTTCCTACTTTTCTTTAAAACACTTACAACTCTTTCTTCAATTTTTTTGTCCAAATTATCTTCGACAAGAGTCTTCTTCGTTTCTCGCGCTCTTATCCAAATTTCATATCCCTCCCACTCCTAGTTCTTTTTTCTAGGACATCCAACATAATTGAAGTTTAATTATTAAATTTTCCTAAGTCTAACAAAATTTCGGCAGCATAACAACTACATTTTAACATGTCCAAAAATTTAAAACCCTGTAAATAACACTCAAAATATCTCGACATAGTGTGTGAATTGAAAAAGAAAAATAATTAATAAAATCTATAAAAAAAATTGGCAGAGTTTCCTTTGTTTTTGTAGCATATCCCAATTTTATAATTATATATAAATTCAACACAAACAAACACAAAATCAACATACATAATTCCATCCTTATATCACCGCCAACAACAAATTTCCCAGAACCTACTTCACTAAAGTAAAATATGCACGATTTAACTCTAATTTTATAAATAAATATTGCAATAGTAATAAATAAAATTTAAAGATTACTCACCTCCAATATTATTCTTGAAGTCACCCCAAATCAATACCGAATTGGCAACTAAATCAACAACCCTACTAAAAAGCTTAAACAAAAACAAATAAAAATCAATTACATAATTAATTAAACTAGTTACATAATTAGCGAACAACATATCAAGCTAGCTAGTTATAGAAAATAAAAAATAAATGTCACTAATAATCCAAACATTTCAAGTTCTAACATTGGCAACAACATTACTTATTGAAGATATGTTTAGAAATTTAAATAGCAAGTCACAATTTTTTTTTAAGTTTTACTAATATATATATAATTAATAACATTATATAAAATAACAAAATAAATAAAAAAATATAACACAAATATACTAAAAAATAAGTATTAAATTCGGAATAATATAAAAAAAATTAACACAAACAAAATTTTAAGGTAACAAACCTTCTTTGATACTCAAAATAACCTCTAAATCAATATTAGCAACTCTAAAACCTATATATAATAAACACATTATATCTATAAGAAAAAGAAATATGAAAATAATATAGAAAATAAAAAAAATCATACAAACAAAGATTTAGATATTCATACCTTTTTTGAAGCTCAAGAACTTATTTTAATGTAAGAAAACTAGTCAAAGTCCAATAACAATACCCATTTTCGAACCCTAAAAATACCCACACCCAAAGTCTTTATTTTCTCCCTCAAAAATAAAAATAGAACTAATATTTCTGTTTTTAAGTAAGAAAAATGGTTTCAAATGGTAAAAAAAAAACATAAAAAATGGTATATTTTGTGAAACCCTCGTGGGAGTACGACAACAATGGAGGTTTTCTGGGTTTGGCATTTGGGATTTTTGCTTCAGAGAGACGAATGAGCCGTGGGAGCAATATAATAAGGGTATTAAAACTCTTTTACTTTGGTTCTTATATAAAAACCGAAGTAGAAAGGGTACTTTCTACTTCGGTTTTTGTATAAGAACTGAAGTAGAAAGTACCCTTTCTACTTCAGTTTTTATATAAGAACCGAAGTAAAATCCTTCAGTGTCGCGTTTGGTTTGCTCCACTTTTCACTTTGGTTTTTTCATAAAAACCGAAGTGAAAAGCCCCGATATAGTGTGCAAACCAAACTTGACCCTTGTCTATTTTCTATTTTAACTTCGTTTTTTTCAGAAACCGAAGTAATAGCCTTTTTTTTTATTTACTACCATTCCCAAGAGCGAAGTAAAAACCCATTGAAAGACTTTTACATCAATTTTTCTATATTCTATGTGTAAAAAATGAAGTAAAAGCCTATATTTCTAGTAGTGTAACCTGCCCCAATTGTGGATCATCTAACTGTATCTCCTTAATTCTCTCCAAGAGAGTAGATTGTAAAGTGATGTTGGCTAACCGACCCCTACTAACTCAATCCCTGCTCTAGTCATGTGATCATCCAATCTCCTTGATACCTATCTGGCACTTTATAACTTCCTCGGACCTTTCCGGCTTAAGGCATCTGCTACAACGTTGGCTTTCCCCGGGTGATAGAGGATCTCACAATCATAATACTTTACCAGCTCTAACCAATGTCTCTGCCTCATATTCAAATCCTTCTGGGTGAAGAAGCATTTTAAACTCTTGTGGTCAGTGTATATCTCACACTTATCACCATACAAGTAGTGCCATCACTCCTTCAGTGCAAAAGCTACCACTACAAGCTCTAAGGGATGTGTGGGGTATCTATGCTCATATTCCTTCAACTGACGTGATGCGTAGGCAATCACCTTCCCTGTCTACATAAGTACACAACCCAGACTGTAATGCCCAGCTTGTCTTCAGGAACCATAAACCTTGGCTCGCTCTGATACCAAGTTGTAACGCCCCAACTCCTGGGTCCGTTACGGTGTTCCTTGTAAACAGTGCTAAACTCGCTAATCGAGTCATTTGGCCAAAATCGTGAACTAAGTATGTTTAGTGGTTTAGGGATTAAAAACTTCGGTAGGGATATAACGTTTCACTAGAACGCTTAACATATACATTGGGATCCCGAAAATATAAATTTCAGAGTTTATTATAGAAAATATTTACAACAGGTCGTTCTAGGCGGCAAAACAGGGTTCAACCCTAGTTCCACTTTAAACCTCGGCCGTCGCGGTCGAGCAGCTGCATATGTACACTCATCACTGAAGATAGCTTCACTCAAGGAGTGGTGACTATTTCTGTAAGCTATGTGTATAGCTGTTTAAATAAATGTGAATGCTTTACCTGTACTTTGTATTAGGGGGCATGAGATTCTGATAGAGCCTGGCTCTTGACTATATGATTATATGCTCCATGGAAATGTTTATGAACATGATTATTTGATTGCCTACTCCATGAATATATAATTGTGTTATTTGCATGCTGGGGTTTGAGGTGGTTGAGTATTGGAAGAGCAGGGGTTATGAGTATGTATGAATGCCATGGGCATGTTTGTAGCACTTCATGTGGATTATGATTGTGGTGTGGTAAGATTTATTCCGTGGGGAAAGCCCTTGATGTGGTTATTGTGACTAATGGGTCAAGTTATTTCATAAACATTATCAAATGATTATCATTATAATCACACTGAATATAAAGCTTTCAAAGATTTGTTTGAGATGGGATTTGTGATCGTCTTAGACGATGGTATAGTGGTGTTTTCTCTGCGGAGAATTGTCAAGAGTGAAGAGTGCCTTGGGGACAAGAGTGTCCATGGATAGTAAAGATATTTCAGGTGCCTTGGGGAGAAAGTGTTGGGCCTTAATAGACCAGGTTTAGTTTGAGGATTGTTATGACATCCTAGTGATAGAGAAAAGTGATGTTCTATGCGACATGATGATTAAAGAATCAGACCAGGACTGGATAAAGTTTTTGGCGGGCCGAGTGGCCAGTTTATTGTTTGAGATTATTATCTCAAGAAAGATAAAAGGAGAGATGGTTAAGTGAGCCACAGATAGGCAAGGTTGAATGGAAAGCTTTAGCCGGATTGGCTAAGGGTTGTATAATGACAAACGTGAATTTATGGTGGTATAGAGATCCGACTTGGGATCCGATGGACATCGAGATTAACTGAGAGATTCTGGATGAATCTCATGCTATTCTTTTATTCATTTCATCCAGGTTTTGTGAAGGGGAACGTGACATGGAAATTTTATAGTGATGGCCTGAGACGAAGAAGCGTGTATCGGGGCATGTGTTAAGCTCTTACCTGTAAGCAGGTCGAGACAGTATATCAGAAAACAGCGAGGTCATTACAGTCTTTGGGTAGTACATAGTGGGAATAAGTGAGCATCGTGATGAGTTTCGCGGTGGGATTCCCAGGTTGATGGATCGGTATGGAATGGATATTAAGTCATTGAGGACTGGTAGTCCAAGTGAGTTCAGTGTATCAGTAAGGACAGGTGAATAGTACAGCTGATCTACATTTGAGTCTCCTTGTAAGAAGGATAGAGAGTCTTCGTGAACTCAAGGTCTACCTTATTAGATGAAGACTCTAATGTTACTTCCAGGTTATGGAAGGGTGAGAGAAGGCGATGAACATATAGATAGAATCTTGTATAGATCATTGTTCTCGGGCTGAACATAATCAGAGGGAGAACTGTCCTATGTTGAAAAGGGTACCTTATGAGATAAGGTATGGCAGAACATGTTCATCACCTGTACATTGGAATGAGATGGGTGAGATGTTACATCTGGATCATGAGATGGTTCAGGGGATTAGAGGTTGGAGCAGGGATGCTAACTTCTCAGATTAAATGGAAAGTGATACTAAATTGGAAAGCAGGAACATGGAGTTCCAGGTAGGAAGTTGTGTCTTCCTAAAGAATCACCATGGTAAGGGGTGATGAGTAAAGGCTAGTTGAGCCTAGATTGGTATAACAGTTTGAGTCCTAGATAGGACTGGTCAGATTATCTTTTGTTTGACCATGGTTTCGGTTTTGATAGCTGTACATTATGTTATGTATTTCCATGCAGTGGACATGGGTTGGAAGAACTCATGAGTTGAGTTGTGAGGTTCTGAGAAACCAGGTATACCTTGATTTAAGGTATGTTGCAGAAACAGTGAGGTCAAGAGAATGACTCGGGAAACTGGAAACGGTTGTGCGGAATTCTTATTCCGGGCTGTTCAGATAAATTTCGAGGACGAAATTTCTGTAAGGAGGGGATAGTTGTAATGCCCCAAATTTCCTAATAAGGTTTAGGACCTTGATTAGGAGGCCGGGAGGGCCATAATTGATTTATTATGATATTTAATGATTATATGCATATCTATGTGAATTATATTTTTATATGATGGTGAATGCATGCATATGGGTTCATATTTTAAATGCAAGGGCATTTTGGTAATTTGGCCACTGTGGGCGTAATTGTATATTTTGGGTGCATGGTTGAGATTAGGTAAGCCACCAGCCTCCAAGCTCTGCTTCTTAGCAAGAGAGTGGCTGCTAAGTAAGCCACTAGCCTCCAAGCTCTCTTTTCTAGCAGGAGAGTGGCTGCTAGGTAAGCCACTAGCCTCCAGGCTCTATTTTGTAGCGGGAGAGTGGCTGCTAGGTAAGCCACTAGCCTCCAGGCTCTTTTTGTTCATCGACCCTAAAGGTCGGTTAGGCATTAATGCTCCTTGAGTCATTCAATGCTAGCAGTCGATTAGATCTAATCCCCGTTGGCTTGCGTGAACCACGCTAAGACCGTTCTGACTAATAAGTCAGCGCTATGTGATCAGTGTCCAGTATCACTGTTGAACTTGACTAATAAGTCACAGCCTCATAGCTGATACTAAAACCTTTACAAAATCTGACTAATTAGTCAGTGCCATGCACAAGTAAGCAATGCTATCAATGTGTATCATATGCCAATTATCCAAGAATAGGGCATTCAGCATGCTTACCAAATAGTTGCTAGCATAATCATGATCATGCACAAACTCAGAGACTCAAGCTCTGGCCAATCTCATATTCATCATTCACGGCATGCCCTAATCACATGTTTCTCGTGCCTTACATGCATCACACTTAATCATCCAGCATGCCTCAACAACAGTCATATTCAAATGGGCAAAATCACCATGAATTCATTATGCTATCAATGTTTACATTTAAACATCCAACATGCATCAATCATAGCCATGCATGCCATACTCAATGGCCAACCAACATGCATCATCATAACCATGCATGTCATGCTCAATAATCAACCAACATGCATCCATAATAGCCACGCATGTCACATATACACAGGGTGCAGTTTTCTTACCTTGGATTCGAGCGAGAATTAATAAAAGAAACGACCTTTGAGAACGATCAACTTTTAATCCTTTAGCAGTCACCTAGTCATAACCAAACATAAAACCTCATCAAAATGAGTAATTAAATAATTCCAAACCCAACCCAAGCCTCCAGAACATCCAATCCCACTCAACTAGGTAGTAGGATCGATCCTAGGCCCTTAGAGTTAAGTTTCCATCACAAAAACACACTTTTGGGAAATTTTTCCCTTAAGGGCCGCGGCCCTACATGGACCATGCCGCGGCCCGCCCCCCTGACAGAGCCTTCACCACCTTCTTCAAGCTAGGGCCGTGGCGCCCAAGAACAGGGCCGCGGCCCAACTTCGCACCAGCCATTTTTCTTCGTTTTTCCACTTCTAAAACCTTCCAAAAACCCATCTAAACATCTCCAAATCATCAAATCAATATTACCAAACTTCTCAATGGTCCAAAACCACCGAAACCTGAAGCTCAAACCAACCAAAAACTCAACAATTCACAAAGTCCAATCCTAAGCTTAAAAACTTAAGAAACTCAAAACTTAACTCAAAAAAACAGAGCACACCTTAAATTCATAATTGAAACTTACCTCAAACACAGTTTTGAATCCCCTTTAATGGCTATGACAAGTTCCCTAGCTGCCACCTTGATTATCTAGCTTGTTCCCTCAAGTTGGCTCTCAAAATTTGGAAGAGAATGGGAGGAGAGGCCTTGTACGGGAGAGGAAGGGAGGAAGATAAAGATAGGCTCTGTTTTGGTTCTGTTTTTCCACAGCCTTCCTATGTTATATATATCCAAAACCCAAAATGACCAAAATACCCTTAAGCCAACAAAAGCCTCTAAACCATTTCAAGGGTAAAATTGGTACTTTCCGCCTATCCCGTTAATCATAATTAACGCTTCCCGTTTCCCACCAATCTCCATATTCTCAAATACCAATAAATCACATCCCATTACCCTTTATTTCCCGGTAATGCTCTAATCATTAATATCACCCCGAGACTCACCCCGAGCCCCGAACTTAAGCCCGTTATGACTACACCGAACACTTACATCCCATGATCGTCTCATGTCGAAAAGCTCGAGCCAATCCACATACAATGTGGTAAAATTAATTAATCTCAACCATGCACCCAAAATATACAATTACGCCCACAGTGGCCAAATTACCAAAATGCCCTTGCATTTAAAATATGAACCCATATGCATGTATTCACCATCTTATAATATAATTCACATAGACATGCATATAATCATTAAATATCATAATAAATCAATTATGGCCCTCCCGGCCTCCTAATCAAGGTCCTAAACCTTATTAGGAAATTTGGGGCATTACAACTAGTTGTAATGCACCAACTCCTGGGTCCGTTACGGTGTGCCTTGTAAACAGTGCTAAACTCGCTCATCGAGTCATTTGGCCAAAATCGTGAACTAAGTATGTTTAGTGGTTTAGGGATTAAAAACTTCGGTAGGGATATAATGTTTCACTAGAACGCTTAACATATACATTGGGATCCCGAAAATATAAATTTCAGAGTTTATTACAGAAAATATTTACAACAGGCCGTTCTAGGCGGCAAAACAGGGTTCAACCCTAGTTCCACTTTAAATCTCGGCCGTGGCGGTCGAGCAGCTGCATATGTACACGTCATCACCTAAGCTCTCCAACTCAAGGATGGTCTAGCTTCCACTTGCCTTTACCTGCACCACATAGCACCTGTGAGCTGAAGCCCAGCAAGAAAACATAACACTTTTCATAAACATTATCAAATGATTATCATTATAATCACACTGAATATAAAGCTTTTAAACCAATGGGTGAACATCACATGATTCTAGCGGGAGAGTGGCTTACCTAACAGCCACTCTCCCGCTAGAATCTTGTGATGTTCACCCATTGGTTTGAAAGCTTTATATTCAGTGTGATTATAATGATAATCATTTGATAATGTTTATGAAAAGTGTTATGTTTTCTTGCTGGGCTTCGGCTCACGGGTGCTATGTGGTGCAGGTAAAGGCAAGTGGAAGCTGGACAATCCTTGAGTTGGAGAGCTTAGGTGATGACGTGTACATATGCAGCTGCTCGACCGCCACGGCCGAGGTTTAAAGTGGAACTAGGGTTAAACCCTGTTTTGCCGCCTAGAACGGCCTGTTGTAAATATTTTCTGTAATAAACTCTGAAATTTATATTTTCCGGATCCCAATGTATATGTTAAGCATTCTAGTGAAATGTTATATCCCTACCGAAGTTTTTAATCCCTAAACTGCTAAACATACTTAGTTCACGATTTTGGCCAAATGACTCGATTAGCGAGTTTAGCACTGTTTACAAGGCACACCGTAACGGACCCAGGAGTTGGGGCGTTACAACTTGGTATCAGAGCGAGCGAAGGTTTATGGTTCCTGAAGACAAGCTGGGCATTACAACTAAATTTGGGGCATTACACAGACCCTACCTCAAAACCGGAGCGGTGATCAAACTCTTCTTGAGCTTCTGGAAGATGTCCTCGCACTTGTCTGATGAAACAAACTTCTGATTCTTGCGGGTTAACTCTGTCAGTGATGACACAACCTTGGAGAACCCTTCCATAAAGCGTCTATAATACCTCACCATTCCATGAAACTCCTAATCTCTGAAGCATTCTTCAGTCTTGGCCAAACTCTGACTGCCTCAATCTTCGCTGGATCAACCTTAATTCCATCCTTACTGACTATGTGACCCAAGAAAGTCACCTATGGCAAACAGAACTCATATTTCTTGAACTTTGCATATAGCCTGTATTCTCTAAACCTCTAAAGTACCAATCTGAGATGCTGCTCGTGCTCTGTCTCTGTCTGAGAGTATATCAATATATCATCAATAGAGATGATCACAAACTGGTCCAGGTAGTCCTTGAACACTCTGTTCATCAAATTCATAAATGTTGTCAAGGCATTAGTCAACCCAAATGACATCACCAAAAATTCATAATGCCCGTACCTGGTGCGAAAAGCTGATAACCAGAACAAAGTTCTATCTTAGAGAACACCGTTCTACCCTGCAAATGATCAAACAAATCATCAATTCTTCACAAAGCATGTCTGTTCTTGATAGTCAATTTGTTCAGTTCTCTGTAATCAATACACATCCTTAGAGAACTATCCTTTTTCTTCACAAAGAGGAGCGGTACACCCCATGGTGAGAAACTGGGCCTGATAAAACCCAAGTCTAGTAACTCCTATAGTTGAACCTTCAATTCCTTTAGCTCAGCTGGAGCCATCCTGTAAGGTGCCCTAGACACTGACTCTGTCCCTGGCGCTAATTCAATTACAAACTCAATCTCCCTGTTTGGAGGTAACCTTGGCAAATCCTTTGGAAACACGTCTAGAAACTCACAGACTAATCGGGTCTGTTCTGGTCCCTATGGCACGGCCTGAGTGGTATCCACCAAGCTAGCTAAGAAACCTATGCATCCCCCTACAATACTTCTCTAGCTTCGAGTATTGATAAAATAGGTATACAGGGTCCATGCATAGTGCCAACGAAAACAAAAGGGTCCCCACCCTCTAGCTCAAAGGTTACCATCTTCTTATTGCAATCTATCATTTCCCCATACTTCTCTAACCAATCCATACCTAGAATTATGTCAAAATAGGTCATCTTCAGCTCTACCAAGTCAAGTGATAACTCCCTGCCATCCACTGTAACTAGTAGTGATCTAATCCATCTCTTGGAAACTACTAACTCCTCAGTAGGCAACATTGTACCGAATCCCACAAGATAAAAGTCACATGGTCTGCACAATCCATCTATAACCCTACTAGCAAAAAAAGAGTGCGTAGCACCAAAATAATTAAGAACAGTATAGAAGGTTCCAACACTAGAAAGCTGACCTGTAACTATCGAGGGACTAGCCTCGGCCTCTGCCTGGGTCAAGGTGAACACCCGAGCTGCCGTCAGGCTATCCACCTTTTTTGGCTCCTCTTTTCTGGCTCTCTAGCAATCTTTCTTCAAGTGCCCCGTACTACCGCAAATGAAATAGGCCTTCGCCTGAAACTCCCCAATATGGCACCTCCTACACCTAGCACACTTTGGGAATGCCCTCCATGTCTCACTGCCATTCTAGTAGCCTATCTGTATGCCCCAAGGCCTCCTATCTTGCCCTGGAGCTGAAACTATGTCCAGAGTCTTCCACTTCTGATCATTGGGGCCTTCGTCCCTACAAAAACCTGGAAATCGAGGTCTCGACCTCCTAGAATCCCTTATGGCTGCATTGTCACGACAGATCTTTTTCTTTACGCTCTCAGCTGTAAGCGCCTTCTCCACAGCCTGTGCATACATAGTCACTCCTGACACAGTAGTAATACAAACATCCCGGGCTATCATAGGCTATAGCCCTTGGGGAAATCTCTCTCGTATGGTCCCATCAGTGGGCACCAGATCCCTGGAAAACTTTGCCAACGTATCGAACTTTAGGGTGTAATCAATCACTATCATGTTACCCTGAAGTAATTTGCTGAAATCTTCAACCTTAGCAGCTTTAACTGCATTATTGTAGTACTTCTAAATGAATAAGTTCTTGAACTCTTCCCACTCCATGGTGGCAACTTCTCTGGTCTAGGATACCACCTCCCATCATATTCGGGCATCCTTTCGAAACATATAAGTGGCGCATGCCACTCTCTCATTACCACCTACCCGCATAAAATCCAGGATAGTGGTTATCACACTTCTACAAAAAAGACTTTTTAGGAATAGCATTGCGAGTCCTAAAAAAGTTTTTAGGACTCGCGGGGCGCGAGTCCTCTATTTGAGAGCCTTAAAAACAGAGGTTTTTTAGGACTCATAAAATTCTCGTTGAGTGCCTTTAAGTAAATTTTTAGGACTCGCAAATCGGCTTTAGTTCCTTTAAGTAATTTTTTAGGACTCGCAATGCAAGTCCTAAAAGATCTCGTTCAATGTCTTTAAATTAAGATTTTAGGACTCGCTTTGCATGCCCTTAAAAGTAATTTTCTTTTAAAAAAATGCAGCTACAATTTTCATTTTGATTTAAAAAAAATATATCCCTTTGAGAATCTAACATATATTATATATGTTAGATTTCTAAAAGTTTTAAAAGAAAATACAACAGAATAATTTTTTATTAATTACTCAAAAATATAATTTTAATATTTAGTCTACTCGGTTTACAAAATCATATTACATGACAGTTTATACTACAGTAAAATTCTATCATCACCAAATATTAACACAAGAAATGTATACAAAGTTAGTGAAATATATTTTTGATTTTAAAACTTCAACTACCAATGTTGTCTAGTATTGCGCCAAAGAAATGCATCTCAATATAGACCTGGACATTATAAAAAAGTTCTTTAATTATTAGGTTCATCAAACTTTTCAAAAGTTTGCTTAGAATATTATATTTATAAAAAAATATACCTTTAGAAAATAAGTACGTCCAAAAGATTGAGGAAATTTGAGATAAGAAATATGTTTCAAGAGAGCTGGCCACACTTGTATTTGTTTACAAATTTCAACATTTTTTAATGATTAAATTTTAATCCTCATGCAACTAGATATAAATTATTAAGAGAAATACAAATTCATTTGAATTAAAACTGAAAAATGATTGTTTTAAACTTAAGATATAATTTACTAATCAAAATATCAATTACATATATCCAATATAAAAGAAATTTAAGTACAAAACATTAAAAATAGATGTCAATATGCATAATGTCTAGATTTAGTATTGGAGTTTGGAGAGATATTTAGTTACCCACACATACTAATTAACCTATAGATAGTCCACATGCTATAAAGAAATAATTTCAAACAAACATTTAAATCCCGAAATTGTAGAACCTGCATAAATTGCTATAATGATATAATCACACAACATAATCTGACTGAGCAAAGCACAACATCAATTAACAGAAATATACTACATGAAAATTTAACAAAAAAATAGGTTAAAAAAACATATTACATGAAAATTAAAACATAGTAAAATACATATCTTGCACTGAAAATAGAAGAAAAAGAGAAAAGCCAACATGTCACCATCTATATAAATTTGGACAGCATAACCCCTAATTTACTAGCCTAGCCATCTGTCACATTCAACACCAATATGCAAAATAAATCAAAAAGCACACAGGTTTTCATCAATATATCACTGCAGCACACAAAATTCTTAGAACCTACTTCACTAAGACATGCAAGTTCTCAATCTTCCGTTATCACTACAGCACACAAAATTCTCATAACCTACTTCACTACGGTTGAATATCTAAGATAGTCAAACTCAACTAAAGGAATACAATTATCATTCAAAATTGTAAAATATTGAAAATTAAAAAAATCAAATACAACATACCTCTTGCAATTAGCCACCGATCCAATGCTTTAAGACCAATCAAAATATTAACCTAAATATTATTATCAATATTATAAAAAATAAAAAAGTTAGATGTATGTTCCATATCATGTTATTACCCCAAGTTATGTTAAAGTAACTTTTATAATTGAAATTAATTTATCTATTACATACAATGTTAGAACACAACAAAACTATATACATAAATAAAAACCTCATTGTACATAATTCTTGCAAGCAAGAATGAAAATAATACCCAACAACTTGAAGAAGAATTTCTTGATGCCTTGGTTCTCTTATATAATTGTATTGGTTCTCTTAAATATCCAAGTAGAGTTTTAGCCCACAATACACAATAAACACCATTAAAGTCAAACCAAAACTAAAATAAATAGAGAGCTTGAGGTTGCAAAATTGAGTCTTAAATTCTAAGAATTTAGTGCTAAGAATATCGACACTTTCTCATGGCTTAAGTAGTTAGTCTTAGCTAGATAGTTTATCAAATCACAGACATTAATAAACCAAATTACCAATCATTCATAGCACATTAGAAAATATACAATAAACAACGAGAAATTATTATATATATATACACACATATAAAGACATGCACTGTATATGTAATATGCATCAGATTCTAAGTCCATAGTACTTAGCAAGAAAAGAAAAGATAATATAGTTGTAAATAAGAGCACCGAGAACATAATAAGGAGTTCTTAGTTTCATAATAAGAAATGTTTAAGTAGAAATTTTTCATCCAAAACGAGGATAATAAACAAGCAGTTAATTTAGAAGGAATAAAATGGTCGCCTAGATATACCGCATTGAGAATGTGAGAGAAATAGAAGGACCAAACCTAAACTGAAATTTTCAATTAAATTTACAACTTTTCTGCAAAGAAAAAACACAAGTTGTTTTAGAAGATCTAAACACAAAGTTGTTAAAGTAACACAACGAGTTGTGAAGAAGCCTAATCCAAATTTTTAAATCTAATTCACATTTGAAAGTCTACGCAAAATAGAAAATCAAAATTCAAAGTCATTTGCGCAAATTCTTAAGGTGGTTCCGACTAACAATAGAAATATATATACAAGTGCATATAAATTAGTAACATTATATATTAAATAAAAAATGAAACTAGAATTTATTATTTTAATAAAATATTTTACACCAATTGACTATAATAAACATTGAACAATTTAATTAATTTAGCAAATTTCAGCTTCAAATGAGACTTCTACAAATAAAATAATTGTGTGACTTCTTCTATTATATATTTCTATCATACTAAAAAAATCTAATAAAAGATACTCATAACTAAGGATGGCTCAAATTTTCACTAGTATTTATATATATATACACAAACTTGTACTAATTTTCATGGCTTCTAAGAAGCTTCATCAATATCTTTAATAATTAAACACTACCAGATTGTGCTTGTGTCATTGAAATCTGACCAGGTACAAACTTCAATAAAACAAAGATATATATTATAAAATATTGCAAATAAAAATATTCATTATATATAAAGACAAGTAACTGCCTTTCATAATTCATTGACAACAATTGTTTAGAAATTATTCATTCAATTTGGAGTTTACTTGGTCGGTTGATTAGATGTCTTAAAGGGCTGAACCTGTGACTAAGTCTCTACACTAGTGGAGTAGTGGGTTGGTTTATTCAAAATCAAAGAAGTGTAATAATAAATCAAACTATTTTGAAATTCATGAAGGCTTAAAAGTTGTTCAACTTAAACCAAAATTTTCACACAAAATGGTCAAATTCTTCACCAACAATTTCACTAAAAGTCAAAGCTGCTTTGCCAGCATGACCCCCTAACGTTATAGATGTATAAATAAGTCACAAAAGTTATTTTTAGCTAATCAAAGTTTTGTAATTTTCTTTCAATGAACTTCTCTTTTCATTATCTTTTAATGGAATTTTGGAGCTAGTGAGATATTAAAGATAGGATCACGTATACAGAATTATTTTGATGTGAATATTACACTTAATTATTCTTGTTTCTTTGAAGAAAATGTATAGCTCAAAGTCTTTCTTGCCATCAATTTATCTTAACTTTTTGCTACTAGTACATTGTATAACTATTGACCATATCTAAAAATAATAAAAACAAAAACAAGAAAGACAAAATAAAATACATTTGAGTTTAATTAATATTGCTAGAGCTGACTCCTAACAAGTGTTTATATTTGACAATTTTCCATCATTTTTTTTTTTACTTTTTATGATGGAGTTGCAAACCATGTTTGACTCATATAAGATCATATATATGTTCATCCAAAATTTAATTTGATTTTATTCTTTTGAGAAGCATGCAGAAACTGCCATCTCATGCTATTGTATTCATTTAATTAATGATTTGCAGAGTTTAATCAGCTACACTTTAATAAGAATGATAAAACTTATTGCATTCTCAACTTCTTCAGAAAATTCCTTAGAAAATACCTAATAAAAAATCAATCAATAGAAACAAAAAAAAAATCAATAACCTAAATAAAAAAAAAATGTCTAGAATCCCCTAAATCCAATAACAAAGCTAAAAGCTCTAAAAATTACAATCAAAACATTGGCTTACCCGAACTTGGACTTAGCGCGGACCTCATTGGTGGTCCAAAGCTTCATCAGACTCTGTAGGGAGAGCCCTTCCTACAACCTGGTACTAGAGGAACTGCAACACAAAACCAAAACAAACCATTAATAAAAAAAACAAAAACACACACACACACACACAAAAAGTTATCACTTTTCTCTAAAATGAATTATGTACATATATATATATATATATATCTCACAAAGATAAATGGAGGCACGAGTGCTCTTGCCATGGACGCCGTTCATCGTGGTGGGGAGGCACTCCATTCATCGTGAATGGTAAATCAAGGTCAAACAGCCTCGAAAACCCATGGACGTTGGCGAGCTCATTTCGTCTCCTCCTATCACTTGAAAGCCCAATCCTTGGTTGGGCTTTGATCGTCTTGGAGAATTCTGCTTGCAGGGAAGAAATTGGCCCTTAACCCACGGCGGTGGCGTTCGGACTTGGAGGCTTCTGCTCACAGGGAAGAATGACGACGAAGGCTCGTGAGGATGGAGTTTAGGCGGTGTCTGGTCTTCCTGGTCTGGTGCTTGAACGACGGCGACAATCAGTGGGTATTCGTTCGGCGCTGGCAGAGAGCAAACGAGAGAGAAAGGGAGAAAGGGAGACAATCGGTTATGAAGGGAGAGAAAGAGATTTGGGGATTATATATTTGTTTATTTACTTATTTTATAAATAAAATTTTATTATATTCAGATAAAACAATTTTGATTATAATGATTTTTGTTGACCACGATTTTAACCAACGACGAGTAGACGTCAAAACTACAATAAACCTTCAAGAGAAAAATACGACACTGATAATTTTATAGTGGTTCAGCCCCAATTTATTGGTAATAGCCTAATCCATTTGGAGTTGTGATATATATATATATATCCTATACTTAAGATCAGATGAACTTGGGTCAACTGAGTTTCTTAAGTTTAAGTAGAAAAATACATAGTTTCTCTCTCTAAACTCTCTTAGAAAATTCCCCAAGAATGCCCCAAGTAATAGTCCCAAAGTCTCCAAACAAGAGAGTTTTTCTTAGTCTAAAAAGATCAGATCCCTCTAAAATGATGCCATGAGCCATTTATTTATAGGCTCATGGATCATACATCAGACATCAGATATCTCCCTTTGACCGGGTCCTTGGTTCTTCCAACAGACTTTAATTAATAAAATATAAATAAATTTAAATAACAATAATATAGCTATTATTTTGGGATATCTGAGAGATTCCCGCGGCAGTTGAGAATGATTCGGGTTGAAGCTGTTACTAAAGTAGACGGTAACTTCTGAGATTCTGATCCGTGGACCGACCAAATTCATCCCCAAAGTGACTGGTCGGCCAAGACAACTCACCGGTCGGCATAAGCAAAAGCACTCCTCTAGCACATCTCTGGTTTAGCATGACACATCTTTGGTCTAGCATGACACATGTCTGGTCTAGCATGACACATTTTTAGTCTAGCAAAACTCTTGATTGGTCGGCCAAAACATTTTATTGGTCAGCCAGAACATTTTACTGGTCAGTCAAAAATATTTACCGGTCGGACAAAAATTCTACCTGGTCGGTCAAATCATTTTCAAACTAGATAAATAATTTTCATTACCAGTAATATCACAACTCCAAAGTGCCAATACATTTATCGACTATTAATGTGCCATTTATTGACCATGCATTGCCATGTAGAGTCCAAGAACTTTACTTAGCTAGTTAGATAATAGTAGTAATAGTAATAGTAGTAGTATTTTTATGAAAGTGGATTTTGGTTCAAGCCGGGATTTAGTTGGAAACTCCTAGCAATAGTTATGGATTTTATAAGTTTAACCTATAGTTTAAGAATATTAATTATAACATAAGGTTTGATTAATATTGCTGGTTATTAATATGATAATTATTATAACCTAAGGTTTAGATAGAGCTAATAAGAATATGACACTTGTCATGAGCATGGTTATTCCTAAGGTCATGATTATTAAGTAATTATTATTTTAATGATAAAATAAGAGAAATATAAGACTTAGTTTTCACCAAAATCTGATAGGAGCATGATATTTGTCACAATTTTATTTATTTGTGGATTAGGATGCAAGTAGATTTTTCGTAACTTTAGGGTACTGTAACTTCCGACTTGTTTTTGACCCAGTTATGTTATGAATTTCGAAAAATTGTACTTCTAGAAAGTTGTAGATAATTTAATTAGATTTCTAAAGATATAAAGAGAGTTCAAATCGAAGTTCTACAGCTCTAGATATGTTAATTTTACTGAAGGGGTGTTTAGAGTTGCGAGATTTAGGGAGTTAGAAGTTGAGATTCTATTTGTTTTTATTATTTTAAAAATCGAGCTTTGAATCCTTAAATTTCTCTGAAAAATTTGACCAATTCCTCAGCCTTTGGCTGAAGGATATTCAAATATTTTCAATTAAATTTAATATTTTTATTCAAAGCCAAAAAGAAGATTTTTATTCCAAGAACTCTATAAATAGGACCTAGCACCAAGCATTTTCATTCATTCTTCAAGCATTGATCAGAGCCTTCCATGTGCTAGTGAGACTATAGAGTGATAAACACTTGGGAAGTAAGGTTATAGTGTATTTCGATTTCGAGGTATAGTTTGGTCATAGAAGCATTCAAGGTATTCCTAATTCTAGTTCCTTTCTGTATTGATTCTTATAGTTCTTCTCTACTCAAGTCCTAACTCAGTCTTTTCTATTCTTAGGCATCTAAGTTATTCGAACTTAAGGTTTTCATTGGTAAGTATCGTTTCGATGGTGTATTTTATTCTTTCCATCTCTTTTCTTTAGTATACTCACCTCTATATTATGGTTTTTAGGAGTGTTCTAAAATCCCGACTTTGTTCTCATCATCCCGGTATATTGGTAAGGAAAATAGGATAGGATTTTATATGTTATATGATATGTGATATGTTATCTTATATTATGTTGTGTTATGAAATGTTATATTGTGTATGTTTGTAGACTTGGGCATATGATCTGTACACTAACAAGCCCCAATAAATTTATGGGCATATTACTTGCTTAGCTAGCAAGCCCCACAAATCTAATGGGCATATGACTTGTTTAGTTATGGGACCCCAACTAATAAGGGCCATTATAGTATGTGTGACATATGTTTTATTATACGCTACGTTATGAATTTTATGTATATGAGTTATGTGTTAGGTTTTCCTTCCTGGGCATTAGGCTCATTCCTTTATTTTTTTAGTGTGATGCAGGAAACTAGATACGGAGGCGAAAGGATTCTTGGAAGCTTGGCATGTGTGTTGAGGATGAACGGACTGAGTGGACTGCGTGTCGATCGAGGATGAAGTTATTTATATTTAGTCTTTTAGATCATGTTTTTCCGCATTTAGTTTTTTTAAACAATTGAATTAAAGTTTATGTTTTTCTTTTAAACAATGGGTACCCATGCCATATTTTCTATTATTATGTATTTGATACAATATTTTGAGATTTAATAAAGTTATATTATTTCTTATGTATCTTTCCCAAAATAGTAGCTATGTATTGTAGATCTAATGGTCCAAGGTCATAGAAATAGTTGAGTCATTACAGTTGGTATCAGAGCAACGGTCCATTTGCATGAAGTTCTCCTTGATACACACGCTCAACCTCCGAATCTAACCGCCAATGTAAGTGATTATGTTATAGTTGTTATGATTATGTGCTTAGTTAACGTTTTAGCCCTTATGTTTTTAGTTAAGAATATTGGTAAATTAGTTTATTTTTTTCGTTATTTATTTTATTTATTATCTTTGCATTTATGATTGTACATAGTGAAAACCTTTTTCCAAATTAATATCATGGTTATTTTGTTATCATGTATGAGTTTGATTTTTCTTTTGCAATCATAATAAATAATAAATAAAATAAATAATGACTAAGTTCGGTGAGGGTGGATACAAATCAATGAACCAAGGTTCTATATTGAGAGTTAGGGGGCCATAGTAGTGGGAACGATTTTACTGATCCCAGCCCTCCCTCAGTATGGTTAACTTTGGAACAACGACGAGTTTCGAGCCTGAGAATTAAGTCATATAGGATGATTAGAAACAAACTTAGTAAATTATAAATATGGCTTATTTTTCTAAGTTTAGAAACAGACCCTAATCATAAAGAAGACTTACATAATTTTTTTCATAAGAAGTCATAATTAATAGGTTTGAGTTATGTTTGCTTAGATTAAGTTTTGCCTTAGAGCTTATTAGGGTAAGTTCTAACATGTTCTCGACTGTTAGAACTTTTGGTGAAGATGTCTCTCAGAAGATCTGCTCGCAACAAACGCTAACGCCTCCAACGCTGTTCCAGTGAACAATGAAGCCCCTCCAGTTCGCAGAAAGGGAGTGCGTGCTACTGCTAGCCGCAACGCGCCAGCACCATCAGCTGACAACACTACGGAGATCACCAGACTGCGACAACAAGTTGAGGAACTTTTATAGCAGTAACGACAACAGGCTCAGCCCCAGACTCAGCCTCCGCCTCAGCCGCCGCCGCAGCCACAGCAAATGGCCTCAGCACCCCAACAAGTTGGTCCATATGGGGGATGGCCAGTGGCAAACTACGCGCCGTACCCAGCTCAACACATGGAGCCAATCTACGAGCGATTTTGTAAGCAACCTGCTCCAAACTTTGAAGGGACAACAGACCCCTTTGAAGCAGAAGAATGGCTCAGAAACGTAGAGTCGATCCTAGCGCATATGAATCTCGGCAACACAGACCGCATATCCTACATTTTGTCTATGCTTAAGAAGGATGCTAGAATATGGTGGGACTTAGTTCAGCAGACTAACGATGTCACCACCATGATATGGACAAGATTTGTGGAGCTGTTCCACAAGAAGTATTACAACTCGGCAGTCATCGCTACAAGGGTCAAGGAGTTCGCTAGTTTGAAGCAAGGCAACTTAACTGTAGTAGAATATGCTCAGCAGTTCACAAAATTAGCCAAGTTTGCACCAGAGTTGGTTCCAACTGACTTTATGAGGGTGACCAAGTTTGTTAGAGGACTTAGACCAAAGATTGAATTAGGGGTTAAGCTAGCAAACCCAGGAAATACTACCTATGCCAATGTTCTAGAAATGGCAATAGAAGCAGAAAGGCTTCAGGCGAATGTTAGTAAGGAGAAGGCTAGTAGGCCTGAGCCTAAACAGCACGGTCAACCTCAAAATGGTCGGAACAAACAGGTGTCAACATAGCAATAGTAATAGTAATGGTCAGAAGAGAAGGCATCCAGATGATAAGCAGCCCAATGGTGATAAAAGAGCACAGACAAACAATGGAGGCAATAAGTCGGGTTATGTAGAATACCCACAATGCTCTAAGGGCCAAAAGAAACATCTTGGGGAATGTCATGCAAACATCAAGGGATGCTTCAACTTTGGTTAGGAAAGTCATCGAAAGAAGGTATGTCCACAGCTTAAGCAGAAGGAGAAAAGGGATTAAAGGATGGTTCCAGACCAAAGTCTTTGCCTTGACCCAGGGAGGAGCCAATGCTAGTAACAAGCAGTTATAGGTTAGATTCCTATCCTCGATAGTATATGTTCTAGTATTGTTTAATTCGGGAACAACATGCTCGTATATCTCATTAGGAATGATAGAGAAATTAGACAAACCTTGTAGAACTAGGTTTGTGACATAGTTGCCTTTGGGTAAATTAGTCCTATCATTACGGATAGTACGAGGTGTACCAATCAAAATCGAGGACGTAGAACTAGAGGGAGACCTGATAGAGCTGGAAATCAAAGACTTCGACATGATATTAGGCATGGACGGGCTAGCAAGGCATGGCATAACCATCGATAGCAGACGTAAGCAAGTCATGTTCGAGACTCTTGACGGTCAGAAACGATGCTATATGGGAAAAGTTTTAGGACTACATACGCCGCTTATTTCATCTCTCAAAGCTCAGAGGATGATAGAAAAACGATTTCACACATTCTTAGCTAATGTTACGCATATGGTAAAGGGAACACCACTAAAGGTCGGAGATGTACATATTGTAAGGGAATTTCCAGAAGTATTTCCTGACAACTTGGCAAGATTGCCGCTGACGCAGGAAATTGACTTCATAATCGAATTAGTACCAGGCATCGTGCCAACCTGCAAGGCACCATACCAAATGGCTCCTACCGAACTCAAGGAGTTAAATATGTAGTTAGAAGAACTCTTAGACTTGGGTTTCATTAGAACGAGCCATTCGCTATGGGGAGCACCGGTTCTATTTGTGAAGAAGAAGGACGGAAGTATGCATATGTGTATAGATTATCGCGAGCTGAATAAGGTGACAATTAACAATAAGTACCCGCTACCCTGACTTGACGACTTATTTGATCAACTCCGAGGGGCAACCGTGTTTTGAAAGATTGATCTACGGACTGGGTATCACAGCTCAAAGTACGAGAAGAGGATAATCCCAAGATGACTTTTAGAACTCGTTATGGGCATTACGAGTTCTTAGTTATGTCTTTCGGTCTTACCAATGCTCCAGCTGCGTTTATGGACTTGATGAATAGGGTCTTCAAGGACTACTTAGATAAATTTGTCGTAGTGTTCATCGACGACATCTTAGTATACTCCAAGGATGAGGAAGAGCACGAGGAACATTTGAGGTTGATTTTGTCACGACTAAAGGAGCACCAACTCTACGCCAAGTTCAAGAAATGCGAGTTTTGGCTTTCGCAAGTGGTGTTCCTCGGGCACATTATATCCAAGGACGGAGTTGCAGTAGACCCATCAAAGGTAGAGGCTCTGAAGGATTGGCCAAGACCAAAGAACGCATCCGTAGTAAGGAGTTTTCTGGGATTGGCAGGTTATTATAGGAGGCTCATAGAAAGCTTTTCTAAGATAGCCACTCCACTTACCAACTTGACCCAGAAGCAGCAAAGGTTCAACTGGATGGATACGTGTGAAGAGAGTTTCCAGTTGCTTAAGGATATGCTCAGCACCAGTACTTTGTGTACCAACACCCAATGATAAGTTTGTAGTCTATTGCGATGCATCGAAGTAAGGATGGGATTGTGTGATGATGCAGAATGATAAGGTGATAGCCTACGCCTCAAGGCAAATGTAGTTGTTGATGTGCTAAGTAGGAAGAATTAAGGAAGTCTAGCAACGTTAGCTGGAATAGAAAAGCTGCTACAATAGGAGTTGATCAATGATAGAAGTAGTCATTGGTAAACTGGCTAACTTGTCCATTTAGTCAAGTCTGTTAGAAGATATACGGAATGGGAAAGTGCATGATGACACGTTAGTAACACATATAGATGCAGTTAGAGAAGGAAAGGCCACATATTTCTTAATATCAAGTCAAGGGTTATTAAGATATAAGGATCGGGTATGCGTGCCAAGCGATCAAGGGATTAAGGTGAAGATTCTAGAAGAAGTGCAAAAATACCCCGTACTCAGTTCACCCAGGGTCGACCAAGATGGCACACGACATCAAGGCAATGTATTGGTGGCCAGGGATGAAGAAGGACATAGCAGAATTTGTGTCTAAGTGTCTAGTATGCCAGCAAGTGAAAGCAGAACATCAGCGGCCTGCAGGCTTATTGCAACCACTTAGCATTCCCAAATGGAAATGGGATGATATAGCCATAGATTTCGTGACGGGTTTACCACGAACAAGTAAGTAGCATGATTCGGCTTGGATAGTAATAGATAGATTAACCAAGTCAGTCATTTCCTGTCTGTTAAGACTTCGTACACAGCAGATCTTTACGGAGACGTTTAAGTCCAAGAAATAGTACGACTGCATAGAATCTCTAAGACAATAGTATTCGATAGAGGATCGGTGTTTACATCGAGATCTGGGAGTGAGTATTTGCCGCTGATAGAATTCTCCTACAACAATAGTTACCAGTCAACGATCGGGATGGCACCTTATGAGTTGCTATATGGAAGAAGGTGTCGATCGCCATTGCATTATGACGAGGTAGGAGAAAGGCAACTACTTGGAACTGAAGTTGTTAGAGGAGCTCAGGACGAAGTAGACCTGATTAGAAAGTGTATGCTTGCTGCTAAAAGCCATTAGAAAAGTTATGCGGATGCCAAGCGGCGTGATGTGGAATTCAAAGTCGGAGAACAAGTTTTCTTAAGAATATCTCCTATGAAAGGTGTGAAGCGGTTTGGGAAGAAAGGCAAACTTAGTCCCTGATTTATAGGTCCTTTTTAGATATTGGACAAAGTGGGAGCAGTTTCATATAGACTAGCCCTACCACCAGCACTAGCAGATAGTCACAATGTGTTCCACATCTCGATGCTACGCAAATATGTGTCAGACCCATCTCACGTCCTCAAGTACGATACGATAGCACTCCAAAAAGACTTGAGTTACGAGGAACGACCAATTAGCATCCTGGATAGAGGGATGAAGCAGTTACGGTCCAAGAGTATTCCAATAGTCAAAGTCCTATGGAGTAATAGTTCTGAACAGGAGGCAACGCGGGAGTTGGAGGAGGACATGCAAGGCCGGTATCCGGAATTATTTGGTAAGTAAATTTTGAGGATGAAATTCTTTTTAGTAGGGGAGAATTGTAGAGTCCAAGAACTTTACTTAGCTAGTTAGATAATGGTAGTAATAGTAATAGTAGTAGTATTTTTATGATAGTGGATTTTGGTTCAATCCGGGATTTAGTTGGAAACTCCTAGCAATAGTTATGGATTTTATAAGTTTAACCTATAGTTGAAGAATATTAATTATAACATAAGATTTGATTAATATTGCTGGTTATTAATATGATAATTATTATAACCAAAAGTTTAGATAGAGCTAATAAGAATATGACACTTGTCATGAGCATGGTTATTCCTAAGGTCATAATTATTAATGAATTATTATTTTAATGATAAAATAAGAGAAATATAAGACTTAAATTTCACCAAAATCTGATAGGAGCATGATATTTGTCACAATTTTATTTATTTGTGGATTAGGATGCAAATAGATTTTCGTAACTTTAGGGTACTGTAACTTCCGACCTATTTTTGACCTAGTTATGTTATGAATTTCGAAAAATAGTATTTCTAGAACGTTGTAGATAAGTTAATTAGCTTTCTAAAGGTATAAAGAGAGTCCAAATCGAAGTTCTACAGCTCCAGATATGTTAATTTTACTGAAGGGGAGTTTAGAATTACAAGATTTAGGGAGTTAGAAGTTGAGATTCTATTTGTTTTTATTATTTTAAAAATCAAGCTTTGAATCCTTAAATCTCTCTGAAAAATTTGGCCAATTCTTAAGCCTTTGGCTGAAGGATATTCAAATATTTTCAATTAAATTTATTATTTTTATTGAAAGCCAAAAAGAAGATTTTTATTCCTAGAACTCTATAAATAGGACCTAGCACCAAGCCTTTTCATTCATTCTTCAAGCATTGATCAGAGCCTTCCATGTGCTAGTGAGACTATAGAGTGATAAACACTTGGATTGGGGTTATAAGCTTAATCATTATAAGCTTAATAAACACTTGGGAAGTAAGGTTATAGTGTATTTCGATTTCGAGGTATAGTTCGGTCATAGAAGCATTCAAGGTATTCCTAATTCTAGTTCCTTTCTGTATTGATTCTTATAGTTCTTCTCTACTCAAGTCATAACTCAGTCTTTTCTATTCTTAGGCATCTAAGTTATTCGAACTTAAGGTTTTCATTGGTAAGTATCGTTTCGATGGTGTATTTTATTCTTTCCATCTCTTTTCTTTAGTATACTCACCTCTATATTATGGTTTTTAGGAGTGTTCCAAAATCCCGACTTTGTTCTCATCATCCCGGTATATTGGTAAGGAAAATAGGATAGGATTTTATATGTTATATGATATGTGATATGTTATCTTATATTATGTTGTGTTATGAAATGTTATATTGTGTATGTTTGTAGACTTGGGCATATGACCTGTACACTAACAAGCCCCAATAAATTTATGGGCATATGACTTGCTTAGCTAGCAAGCCCCACAAATCTAATGGGCATATGACTTGTTTAGTTATGGGACCCCAACTAATAATGGTCATTATAGTATGTGTGACATATGTTTATGATATGTTTTATTATATGCTACGTTATGAATTTTATGTATATGAGTTATGTGTTAGGTTTTCCTTGCTGGGCATTTGGCTCATTCCTTTATTTTTTTAGTGTGATGCCGAAAATTAGATACGGAGGCGAAAGGATTCTTGGAAGCTTGGCATGTGTGTTGAGGATGAACGGACTGAGTGGACTGCGTGTCGATCGAGGATGAAGTTATTTATATTTAGTCTTTTAGATCATGTTTTTCCGCATTTAGTTTTTTTAAACAATTGAATTAAAGTTTATGTTTTTTTTTCAAACAATGGGTACCCATAACATATTTTCTATTATTATGTATTTGATACAATATTTTGAGATTTAATAAAGTTATATTATTTCTTATGTATCTTTCCCAAAATAGTAGTTATGTATAGTAGATGTAATAGTCCAAGGTCATAGAAATAGTTGGGTCATTATATGTCACTTGTCACTTCTAATTTCCACGTCATCGAACTAAAATTTTGGGGATAACAACTTTTAAATTATTTTTTCGTGACTCATTCATTTATTAATTATTTTATTATTTAGGTATTTATTAAATTACAACATATTTTTTTGTTATTAAAATATTTAGAATGAATATTATTATTTTTATATTTTTAAATTAATTTATATTTTATTATATAATTTTGAACTAATTTAAAATATAGTATAATTATTAAGGTTTTTTAGGACTCACATATGTTTTAAGGACTCTCATTGCGAGTCCTAAAATGTGATTTTTAAGGACTCTCAATGAGAGTCATAAAAAGTCCAGAGATATATTTTAGGACTTACATTTAGGTGCGTGTCCTAAAAAGGTGTCCCGTAAAGTGTATTTTGTAGTAGTGTCATAGTCATCCACTGTTCAACCTTCAGTGGATCTGAGCCGCCCTCAAAGATTGGAGGGTGTTGCTTCCTAAACCTCTCATAAAGGGGTACCTACCTATCTCCCCTTGCCTGGGGCTGCACTACTTCTGGTACCTCTGGCTGTATCACTGCCGGTACCACACCCTGTAGGTTCCCTGGTGGAACCTGCTGCTGTCTCAAGAGGCGTATCTCTTCTCCCTACCTCTCTAATTTTGCTTGCAAGTTTGCAAGCACATGTTGCCAGTTTTCTGGAGCTGGCCGTGGTGCCTGGCCCTGGTCATTCGCTTCACTGGCCTGTAACTATTGGCTAGCCAATCTCTCTGACCTTTGAGGATTCATACCGTTACTCAATCCACCCTACATAGATCAAATCAACCGTTAGGTAAGTAATAACTATACATCTTGCTGCTTGACAGTCCAAGATCAACAGATAACAGCAAGTGAAATGCTAATAAGCATGCCATCACGCAATATATTCATTCAAAGTTCTAATAAGAAATTAACAATGCACATAAACATATCCATGCATTTTCACAAGTCTAACATAGCTAATAAGAATGTTCTTCATGACTACTACAACAGTCAAGGGCCAGGTCCTATCAGAATATCTCATGCTTCCTAAAAAGGCACGCAGATAAGGATTTCATATCATGTTTAAGCATTTAAACATATAAACTCATAATAATTACTGAACCCTGAGTCAAACTTTTCTTTAGTGGCGAGTGTACATGCCCGACTAGTCTTCAGGAACCCTTAAACCTTGGCAGCTGTGATACCAAGTTGTAACGTCCTCCTAAACTAGGACCGTTACACTGTGTACTTCAAATTGTGTCAGACTTGCTAACCAAGTCATTTAAAATGTGTAATTGAGGTTAATATCAAGGGTTCGAGTTAAATTTTTTGGTTAAATGAACCTGTTGACTGTCTTTTAGCCAACGACGTAAGAACGTCAATAACGACAAGCCTTCAAGAGAATGTAAACGACACAGACGGTATAATAAAGAAAATAAAGAACACACAAGAGATTTTTATAGTGGTTCAGCCCAGATTGTCGGTAATAGCCTAATCCACTTAGAGTTGTGATTTATAGACCTATACTCAAGATCAGATGGACTGAGCCAACTGAGTTTCTTCAGTACAGATTGTGAAAAATACAAGAGTTCTCTCAAATATCAGCACTTTCTCTCTCTAGAATACACAGACCCAATTTTCTCTCTCTAGAAAGAAGAAGCAGCAGAAGAAGCCCTCTCTAATCCCATAAGCCCTCTATTTATAGGCCTGGGATACTCAACTGATATCCCCTTTGGATAGGGATATTTTTTTATTCATCTAATATTTATATTACAAGAAATCTTTAAAATATAACTAATTCCTCAATTTGAGTGAGGAATGAGAGATTCCCGCGTATGTTGTTGAAGCTGTCTCTGGGAACCTTGACTTAGTCTCCTCTAGCTAATTGATCCACCTCCTACTGACTACCCATGCAAGTGTTGGTCGAACGTGCATGGTGGTAGGACTTATGCATGTTGATTACTCCTTCAAGCTTTCCTTGGACCAAGGTGATACAAGCTTGGCTCTCCTCGGACCAAGGTGGTCCGAGGCAACACCCTTGCTTCTCACCTCGGACAAGTCCGAGCATACCTCCTCCATTCAAGGTCCCTTCGGACCTCGTGGCCTTCTCCTCGGACCAAGGTGGTCCGAGGCATCCTCCTTGGCACCTCACCTTGGACAAGTCTGAGGCACTCTCCTTTAGCATCTCCCAACTATGTCCGATCGGACATTGTGTAGGCTCTCCTTGTCAAAAACTAAGTCTCCACTCTTCACTTGCATGTGACTCCTCCTCCTTAGCTACCTACCTTAGACTCGTTCGAGCCAACACTTAGGAAACCTTGGGAGGCTTACCTCAAACACACCCTTGGGGTCTCCTAGGACCACATCCTCCTTGGGGTCTCCTAGGACCACTTTCTCCTTGGGGTCTCCTAAGACCACTTTCTTGAGTTCTCCTCGGACCTCATCCTTGGGTTCTCCTAGGATCACTCTCTTGGGGTCTCCTAGGACCACTCCCCTTAGCTCTCCTAGAATGCATTCTCCTTAGCCTCCTAGGATGCATTCTCCAATTTTTGGGTATAACAGAACCGTTGACTTTTATGTAAAAAGTTTCATACAAACATGGGATCCCAAAATATTACAACCAACTTTTAAAAAGGTGAATATTCATCAAAATTACATCCAGTCGGCCGAAGCGGCAAAAACAGGGCTATAACCCTAGTTTCTTTGAGATATCCCCAGCCATGGTGGTCAAGCAGCCGCATATGTACACGCCGCCATCGAAGATCTCCAACTCATGGCTGGTCAAGCTTTCCTCTTCCCTTACCTGCACCACAAAGCACCTGTGAGCCAAGGCTCAGCAAGAAAACTCAACATGTGCATAAACAAATAATATAAACTTCCAGATACCCATCTAACACTGTTTGTTTTAAAGTTATCTAAATAAGGTAAATAAATTGAAAAAATAAATAAAAATTAATAAATGAATCATAATAATTTTTTATCAAATATTTTAAAATTTCATATTAAAGTATTTAAATTACTCAATTATATATAATTTCAAAACAATGTCCGAAAAAATATTTATGTGCTTTAATTTATTTTATTAATTATTTATTTTATCATTTAACGTATCATGTTTATCTAAATGAATATGTAATAACGAAATAAGATATACATATTTAGTTTTTTTTTAAATGAGAAATTACTTATTTTAATTGTTCTAGCCATTAAATAAATAATATATATTTATTTATAATTTTTTATTGGCTTTCAATTTTTTTAAATAAAATAATTAAAATTTGATCAAATAAATTTTTAAATTCATAATTTTAATTTAGATTTTTTTAATATTTTATTATATTCAAATTGATAGGTATTTTGTCTAAAGGAAATTAGAAAAAAAAGTATTTAATTTTAAAACTAGATGGCACCATATGTGTGTATATAAAAAATGTGTATCTAACAGATTCCTTGTTTAATGAATTTGTTATTTTTTAAAGGGAACTTATCATTTTGACCTCTATGTATTTCCCGAATACACGATCCACCCGTGTGTTTTGTTAAATGACAATTCAGATCCCGTGTTTTACAAAATGAATCATAATAGTACCCCAGACCTGATTTTGGTCAAAATATTTTCAATTGTAAAATATTAATTATTGGGTAACTAATGTTGCGATGGGTTCAAAGAATCGAAAAAAGTTGAGGAACTGAGAATAAAAGATTATATTTGAAATTTTTTTGACCAAAATTTTTTTTAGCATTGTGATCCGATCGGTTGCTAGGACTAGGGCCCTCGAACAAGACTATCCGATCGGACACATGCATTAGGCTCCTTGGATATGCTCAGCTTGCACCATGCAAAACATGGTCTCCTCGGACATGTCCGAGCCACATATTTTTTGGAAGCTCACCTTGGTCATGTCCGGCCACACACCTTGGAAGCTCAAAGTAAGGTCCAATCGGACTCTTTGTGGCTTCTCCTTGGACCATGTGATCCGATCGGACCATGGGCGAACTCCTTGGCTTCTCCTCGGACCAAGGTGGTCCGAACCGATCTCCTTGAAGCTCACCTCGGATAGGTCCGAGCCAAGCACTAGGCTTCTCCAACCATGTCCAATCAGACCTTATGTGACCTTGGCCAAAATTGAAGTCCATCTTTTGGGCATGCATGGGACCTCTCCTTGGACTTAGTCCGAGCCAAACACTAGGCTCCTCCAACCATGTCCGATCGGAGCTTTCCATCTAGAGACTCCTCAAAGCTAAGGTCCGAGCCAATCCCTTGGCACACATGCATGGTGTTCTCCTCGAACTTGTCCGAGCCAGCCATCTAGGGGCTCCTCAAGCTAAGGTCCGATCGGACCTTTGGCACACATGCATGGCTCTCCTCGGTCATGTCCGATCGGAGCTTTCATAACCTTTCCTTGAACCAAGGTCCAAGCCAATGTCTTGGCTTCTCCTCGAACATGGCCCGAGCCAAGCTTTTGGCTCCTCCAACTAAGGTCCGATCGGACACTTTGTGGCCTTTCTTTGGCCAAGGTCCAAGTCTATCTCTTGGTCGGATGTAGCACCTCAGCCACACTTCTTGTCCGATCGGACACTTCTTTTCTTGAGGTGCCAAGGACCTAGGTCCGACCGGACACTTCATGTCTCCTCTTGGTCGGATGTAGCACCTTAGGCACAAAATTTCTGGGCTTAGATCCTTGGACGTAGGTGAGATGCTCCTTGGAACAACATGCATCCGATCGCCCATCTCAAAGTATGCTTGGACACCACATTTTTCAAACACTTTAAGCACCTGTATTGATCGTGAGCATGGACAAATAGGCATAAGCCGTGTTGACATGAATGCAATGCAATGCATGGAACAGTAGCCAACCTTCTAAGCATGCACATCCGATCGGACATAGGCAGCATCACCATTTGGACGCTTCTCCTTGGAACTAGACACACCTTTCGGACCAAACATGGTATACTCCATGCTATAATTTTTTCAAACATTTCACCTTTAGGCACTCTTAGGACCTTTTAAGAAAAACCATCGAAGCACCTTGTTCGAGCCTCCCAAAATTATTTTGAGAGATTGATTTTTCTCAATCAATCTTGGTGAAAACTTGACTTCTCCTCCCAAAGACAAATTTTCACCATGTAGCATTTATTTTGCATGCATTTGTTTGATTCACTCCAGGGAAGTTGATCGATGATACATGCTTAGCCGACCAGGGAAGTTGTATCTGCATTCCTGAGCAATAAAACTTTGCACCTGATCAGCTAAACTTGTAGCTGTTGGCATTTATACTTTACTTCTCCTTGTTAACTTAAAACATTCTAAGTCTCCTCTAGACTTAAAAAGTTATAAGTCCCTTGTGAAGAGTAAAGTCACTCTGGTGTATGCCTTACATTTTCGCATGAGTACTTAGTTTTCTAACTTAGAAATTTTAGACATTTCATAAGTCCATGCTAAGTATACTTTCTCACACTCTTATTTCTCTAACATTTTATGAGCATGATGTTTATGGTCACACGAATATCTGCTCCTAACTTGAAATTTTAAAAAATTCCAAGTTACTTAAGCTTTGCCAAGCATGTTAGCTTAATGGCCTTTTTGGACTTCGAAAATTTACAAGTCAGCCTAAAAACAGATATATTAACTCGTGCTCTTATTGCCTGTGTTAAGTTATATACCAGCATACCCCATGTGCCCCCCAGGTGGTTGGGGGTTGAAAGATCCTTAGTCACTTGCTACCTGACTGAATCTGTTCGAGCAGTTAACTACTCGTGAAACACATAGAATATATGGAAAATACTCAAGCAGTTGAACACTGCTTGAACACATCGACCAGTTGAACACTGCCCGATTTTACCGACCAGTTGAACACTGCTCGGATAACTAACACACATGCATATTTGTAGCAAGAATCGACCACGCTGCGCGTAGTCTCTTTTATTACTCGTAAATTAAAATGGACAAAACATGTCTAATAACGAGTCTTAAACAACCAAAATTGTTCAGAATAAAATGACTGGCTAGCAAATAACCAGTTCATACACCAAACTTAAATAACAAGTCTAAAAAACTCAAAATCAAGCTACCACTCTGAAAGTGGTATTTAAAAATAATATCTCCTTCGATGCTCTATGTGCACGCCACTCCAGTGATTCCTGCTCCTAACACTCCTCCTCAGCATACTTCTTCTTCGCTTCGTTGCTCTCCTCAGCTAAGGGTGGACCTCCACATATAGTGTCTACGGTGAAGTCCACAGGTCCAGGCTGCAAGGGTGGAGATCTTTGACGCTTGAATCCGGAGTTGCTTCTACCTCCTTCTCCTTGGGGTGTCTCTGCTCGGTACTTCTTCAACTTGCCCGACCGGAGAAGAAATTCTATCTCGTCCTTGAGGTGGTTGCATTCATTCGTTTCGTGACCATAATCTTCATGGAAGCGACAAAACTTATTCATGTCTCTCTTCCTCATCTCTCTCCTGATGGGAGGAGGCTTCCTGTAAGGAACCTCCTCTTGACTAGCAAGATATATCTCTGCTCTACTGGTTGAGAGAGTAGTGTAGTTGGTAAATTGAGGCTCATACTTGGTTGGCTTCTCACTTGAATCCACCTTTGCCTTTTTTTCTGTATGGTGGTCAGACCCATTACTTCTACGTTTCTTTCCACCATCACTAGGAGAGTCAGTTGGTCTGCTTGGGTTGTTTATGCCATTCTCCCCTTTCTCTATCGCATCATCCAAATTCATATATTTTTCCGCCCGGTCAAGAAATTGTTGAAGTGTTGAGATTGGATGGCGATGGATGCTGTCCCATAGAGGACTCCGATAAATTATCCCACCAGATATGGCAACCATCTTCCCCTCGTCTCCTACAGCGGTTGCTCTATTGGCTTCTCTCATGAATCTCTGTATATAGCTCTTTAGAGACTCATCTTTTCCTTGTTTGATATCTGCCAAGTCATTGGCGTAAACTGGCGGAGTCCGGGCAGTGCTAAATTGTCTGCAAAACTCCTTCCTGAATGCCTCCCAAGAGGTAATGGAGTTTGGTTTAAACCTCCAATACCACTCCTGAGCAGTGTCCGTCAAGGTGGTGGGGAAGACTCTACACCGATAGTCATCACTCACTCCAAGCAGTTCCATCTGGTCCTCAAACTTCCCAACATGTCTTATCGGGTCTTCCTTTTCGGTATAAATTGGCAGTACCTGTGCTTTGTACTTCGCTGGTGGCTGGGCTGCTCTAATTCGAGCACAAAATGGGCTACATCTCCGGTAGTCGATCGCATCTGTCTCGGAAGGTCGTTTCGACAAACCTTGCACTGTAGTTGCTAGCATGTCAATCTGGGCTTGGATGGCTGGTGCAATTGATGAGGTTCCAAGGTCTTGACCACCTGGTCGGGCATTACCATCTGGCACGCCACCGTCAAGTATTTCTACTTGAATGGTAGGGCGGTCCAGATTTCGCCCTTCGACCGGGACGGTCCTCCTCTTGTTGGTGATAACGTCCCTTAGATCCTTCTGAGAAGCATGCTCTCCTAACCGATCAAACACCGTATTTTTCGACTTCCCAGCGGGTTTACTACGCGGGACTTCCTCTCTCCTGCTGTGCCGCTGGTCGGGGTGCAATGGAGGCTTCTTGGCACGCTCTGGGCAGTGTTATCCTCCTTGTGGGTTGTGGCCCTCCTTTTCCTTTGACTGATTAGTGGGATGACTATCAGCCTCATCACGACCATGCCCATCTTTGAACTGTGAGGTCCTCTTCTCTCTAGGAGCTTTATTTTGCTCCTGCCCAGGTGGAGTCTTTTTACTGCCCGATCGGTGACTTCTGGAGGGGGTTCTAGCGTCCTCCCCTTGGGTTAAGGTAGTGTACGATCGTACTCTATCTCCCTCACCAGGTGGGTTATTACCAGTCCTCCTTGGTCTATCATTGTTCTTACCACCAGCTTCTTCTGTAGTCCTTGCTCCTGGAGGGGGTCCTCCTCGTGTTGCAGCTTGGGCATTTTCTTGGGCCAACTGGGTAGCTACCTCTAAAGCAAGTGCTGCTTCACGATGTCTTCGGTCGACCTCCTCCCGTTGTTGTCTGAGCTCCTCGCTTCTAGCCTCCATATCGCATTTTTGCTGCTCTAAGGCAGCTCTCTGCCTAGCCATCTCTTCAGCAAACGCTTCTTGCCTAGCGTGGAATTGTGCCATCTCCTCCTGGAAGGCCCCCATGGTCTCTTGGAGCTCTTCAACTCCTGGAGTCACGTCCTCAAGCATGACTCTAGGCTCATTCTCATGATATTGTGGGCAAGGACCTTCTGATCTAGCAGGCTCTTTAGAGGAGCTTGTCCTCTTGGAATCAGCAGTGGTGTTCTTAGGCGCCATCTTGCTTTAGGGACCGTCTGTTCTTGTCTTTAGGCTCTCAATGAAAGCACCAAAATGTTGACTGTCTTTTTAGCCAACGACGTGAGAACGTCAATAACGACAAGCCTTCAAGAGAATGTAAACGACACAGACGGTATAATAAAGAAAATAAAGAACACACAAGAGATTTTTATAGTGGTTCAGCTCCGATTGTCGGTAATAGCCTAATCCACTTAGAATTGTGATTTATAGACCTATACTCAAGATCAGATGGACTGAGCCAACTGAGTTTTTTCAGTACAGATTGTGAAAAATACAAGAGTTCTCTCAAATATTAGCACTTTCTCTCTCTAGAATACACAGACCCAATTTTCTCTCTCTAGAAAGAAGAAGCAGCAGAAGAAGCCCTCTCTAATCCCATCAGCCCTCTATTTATAGGCCTGGGATACTCAACTAATATCCCCTTTAGATAAGGATATTTTTTTATTCATCTTATATTTATATTACAAGAAATATTTAAAATATAACTAATTCCTCAATTTGAGTGAGGAATGAGAGATTCCCGCGTATGTTGTTGAAGCTGTCTCTGGGAACCTTGACTTAGTCTCCTCTAGCTAATTGATCCACCTCCTACTGACTACCCATGCAAGTGCTGGTCGAACGTCCATGGTGGTAGGACTTGTGCATGTTGATTACTCCTTCAAGCTTTCCTTGGACCAAGGTGATACAAGCTTGGCTCTCCTCGGACCAAGGTGGTCCGAGGCAACACCCATGCTTCTCACCTCGGACAAGTCCGAGCATACCTCCTCCATTCAAGGTCCCTTCGGACCTCGTGGCCTTCTCCTCGGACCAAGGTGGTCTGAGGCATCCTCCTTGGCACCTCACCTTGGACAAGTCTGAGGCACTCTCCTTTAGCATCTCCCAACTATGTTCGATTAGACATTGTGTAGGCTCTCCTTGTCAAAAACTAAGTCTCCACTCTTCGCTTGCATGGGAATCCTCCTCCTTAGCTACCTACCTTAGACACGTTCGAGCCAACACTTAAGAAACCTTGGGAGGCTTACCTCAAACACACCCTTGGGGTCTCCTAGGACCACTTTCTCCTTGGGGTCTCCTAGGACCACTTTCTCCTTGGGGTCTCCTAAGACCACTTTCTTGAGTTCTCCTCGGACCTCATCCTTGGGTTCTCCTAGGATCACTCTCTTGGGGTCTCCTAGGACCACTCCCCTTAGCTCTCCTAGAATGCATTCTCCTTAGCCTCCTAGGATGCATTCTCCAATTTTTGGGTATAACAGAACCGTTGACTTTTATGTAAAAAGTTTCATACAAACATGGGATCCCAAAATATTACAACCAACTTTTAAAAAGGTGAATATTCATCAAAATTACATCCAGTCGGCCGAAGCGGCAAAAACAGGGCTATAACCCTAGTTTCTTTAAGATATCCCCAGCCATGGTGGTCAAGCAGCCGCATATGTACACGCCGCCATCGAAGATCTCCAACTCATGGCTGGTCAAGCTTTCCTCTTCCCTTACCTGCACCACAAAGCACCTGTGAGCCAAGGCTCAGCAAGAAAACTCAACATGTGCATAAACAAATAATATAGACTTCCAGATACCCATCTAACACTGTTTGTTTTAAAGTTATCTAAATAAGGTAAATAAATTGAAAAAATAAATAAAAATTAATAAATGAATCATAATAATTATTTATCAAATATTTTAAAATTTCATATTAAAGTATTTAAATTACTCAATTATATATAATTTCAAAACAATGTCCGAAAAAATATTTATGTGCTTTAATTTATTTTATCATTTAACGTATCATGTTTATCTAAATGAATATGTAATAACGAAATAAGATATACATATTTAGTTTTTTTTAAATGAGAAATTACTTATTTTAATTGTTCTAGCCATTAAATAAATAATATATATTTATTTATAATTTTTTATTGGCTTTCAATTTTTTTAAATAAAATAATTAAAATGTGATCAAATAAATTTTTAAATTCATAATTTTAATTTAGATTTTTTTAATATTTTATTATATTCAAATTGATAGGTATTTTGTCTAAAGGAAATTAGAAAAAAAAAGTATTTAATTTTAAAACTAGATGGCACCATATTTGTATATATAAAAAATGTGTATCTAACAGATTCTTGGTTTAATGAATTTGTTATTTTTTAAAGGGAACTTATCATTTTGACCTCTATGTATTTCCCGAATACATGATCCACCCGTGTGTTTTGTTAAATGACAATTCAGATCCTGTGTTTTACATAATGAATCATAATAGCACCCTAGACCCGATTTTGGTCAAAATATTTTCAATTATAAAATATTAATTATCGGGTAACTAGTGTTGCGATGGGTTCAAAGAATCGAAAAAAGTTGAGGAATTGAGAATAAAATATTATATTTGAAATTTTTTTGACCAAAATTTGGTATAAGATACTATTTTGATCCATTTCATAAATACAGAGTCGAAATTGCCATTTAACAAAACACAGGGACCAAAGTGGTATTTATTTATTTTTTTTCATGAAAAAAAAGAATATATTGAAACTCAACAAAACAAATACATCTCAAGCTCTAATCGAGAACCCACAAAAGAAATTACAACTGGTCAAACTTCTCAACAAAAGCTAAATCATTTTTCCCAAATTTTGTCCTAGGAAGCCTAAAAATTCTAGTTTTCAAATAAAACTTGATCAAATTATCTATACAATTAGCTGTCATAGAGAAAGATCGGAACAGACAAGTGTTCCGATTCCACCAAATCATATAAACTGAAGCAGCCAATGCAGCTGCTGCTACTTTTTGCTTCAGACCTTTAGGTCTCCCAAACATCCAAGAGGACCAATCTTCATACTTAATCGGCCATATATCCAAGCCTAGCCAAGAAGCCACATTTGATCTAACTTACTGAGAAAACTGACATTCAAAAACCAGATGTGAATGAGATTCCTGCTGCAACTCACAAATCGGACATAGTAAGGAAGCAATACTCAAGTGGCAGTGAGCTAGCTTGTATCGGGTAAGTAGGTGCCCAAGAGTAGCTTGCCATAAAATAAACCTATGCTTAGGAACAACCAAATTGCACCAAACTACATTGGCAAAATGGACTCTTTCCTTATTAAGCAATTGAATATAACGTTTTCTCAGATTAATCTTGCGAGTCTTGGCTGCATCCTCCAGATTGCCACAAGTGAAGACAGATTTCAGATTGACAAGCTTTCTCCAGTACCAGCTCACATCAGTTTTAAGCTTATACTCCCAAAAATTCTGCCCTTTGAGATAGATGGCATCCACCCATTTCACACAGAGTATGTCTTGTTTAGAGGAAATAGCCCACATAAATTTAGCTAGTAACACTTTATTCCATTTGGACCCTTCCTTAAACCTAATACCACCCAAACTCTTTGGCAAGCAGACCTGATCCCATGCTGTGAGATGCATTTTGCTTCTGTTTCTATTACTGTCATTGATCCCCCATAGAAACCTTCTGCATAAATGATCTATCTCATAAACGACACTCTTGGGAAGGAGGAATATACTCATCCAAAATGATCTTATGCCAAATAATACAGAATTAATAAGCTGTGCACGCCCAGCAAATGAAAGATGACGACTAGACCAAGTGTGAAGCTTCAGGTGAATCTTTTTGATGATAACAGCACCTTCCATTTAGTAGGACGTAGAGGAATTCCAAGATATTTTAGAGGAAATGACCCTTCTACAAATTGGAGCCTAAACAGAATCTGCTTTGAATCTTCCTCAGCCAAATCCCCAAAATATACAAGAGATTTAGCCAAATTAGCTGTTAGACCAGATGCCAAACTAAAAGCTATGAAATACTCTTTGATAACCTGAACCGAATTAGAAGTTCCCTTACAAATTATCACCAAATCATCAACAAAACAAAGGCTAACTAATTTCAGTTTTTTACAATTCGGATGAAATCTAAAATCCTTGCTGAAAGAAGCTTGAATGAGAATCCGAGTGAAGTACTCCATGACTAGAACAAACAGCAAGGGAGATATAGGGTCCCCTTGCCTTAGACCTTTTTTACCAATAAAGCTCCCTTGAAGCCTACCATTCATCAAAATAAAGTAAGAGGTACCCTTCAAACATATCATCACCCATCGAATAAACCTGTTTGGAAAATAGTAAGCATTAAGAATATCTTCTAAAAATTGCAAATCTATAGTGTCATAAGCTTTGCTAAGGTCAATTTTCATCACACATCTAGGGGAGATGTTTTTCCTCTTATACCCTTTTATAATATCCTGAAAAATGAGGTTGTTATGAGCCAACAATCTATCCTTAACAAATGCTCCTTGATTTTGATTAATTAAAAGAGGAAGAACCTTAGTCAATCTACCACATAGCATTTTTTAAATACATTTATAGAGTGTATTACAACAAGCTATGGGTTTGTAATCCACAACCTTAGTAGGAGTTTCAACCTTCGGAATCAGAGAAAGAGTAGCACTGTTAAGCTCATCAGGTAGCAATCCATGATAAAAAAAATCCCAATATGGCATCAGAAATTTCTTCTCCTAAATATTTCCACATAACTTTGAAAAAACCCGACCCATATCCATCAGGACCCGGGCTTTTAATTGGATTAATACTGAACATGGCATCTTCCACTTCCTTCTTGGTGAATGGTTTTATCAACCCCAGTTGTTGATCTAAAGACAAAATGCCTCCATGACTAAAACAATCCCTCTGAATAGGAATAGAAGCTGTACTAGGACTTCCCATAATACTACGAAAATGATTCATAAAATGATCCACTACATCCTCAAATTTCTCATTTATCTAACTTGCATCATTAATAAAAGAGGTGATACGATTTGTAGCCCTCCTCTGTTTTAAGCAAGCATGAAAATAGGCTGTGTTATCATCACCAAACCGAAGCCAGTTAATTTTGCTCTTTTGTCTATGGTAGCTATCATAGTATCTAGATTGGCTAGAGAAAGTCTCAAATGTAAACCTTTCCTCTCTTTGAAGATCAACTGAATGAGGATCCTTTTGGAGCTGATATTGGGCAGATTGGTAGTTCTCCTTGGCTACAGTATAATTGTGCACAACATCACCAATTGCCCTTCTGTTAAACATGCGAAGGTTATGTTTGAGTCTCACCAATTTCCTCATTATTCTCTCTAAACCATGAGCCTTGATTGGCTTACTCTAGTTCTGCAACACAGTCTCTCTGAATCCTTCATGGTTAGTCCACATATTAAAAAAATGGAATGGTTTAATGCCTAAGTTCAGAGCTGTTATGGTTTTAATGATGCAAAAACAATGGTCAGAAATCACATCCCAATTAACATAGGCTTCAGATTGAGGGAATAAGTCCAACTAGACTTCATTTTTAAATATACGATCCAATTTGGAGTAGATTCTAGCCTCAGCAGCTTGCCTATTTGTCCAAGTGTAATGGGAACCACTAGTTCGGAGTTCATCAACCAACCCTATAGATCTCCATCTTTGAGCATCCGCCATTTCCATAACAGCAACATCACAACCACCAAGCCAATCATGAAAATCAAATACAGCATTAAAGTCTCCAGCTACAAGCCAAGGATTGACTGGAAACGATAGCCCAGAAAGATCTTGCCAAAGCTGTAATCGCTCCTCAATCATATTCCTCCCATAAACAAAAGACAAACAAAACTCTTTACTCGAACCCAACTCTTTAACATAAGCATGAATAAATTGATTACTTTCTTTCAGCACCTCAACAGATACAATATTAGCCTGCCAAACCAGGAGAATTCTTCCTTCATTAGCTGACCCAGTATAATAATTCCAGCCAATAAAATGACTAGTCATCATCTCCTCTATTTTATTACCACGCAACTTGGTTTCTAAAAAAGTACGCAAGGATCTTTGCTTCTCCCTTTTATTAATGTCCCGGATATTCCAGATAAGAATGTTGTAATTCTCCATTGAACATATTTGTTGTAGAAAGTCCCAAATTTGTAACCTCCATTATCCTATCTTGCAAAGCACTATAAGAATTCTTCAACTTATTCTGAGAAGTTGGAGCAAAACTCTTGACACCCCCCACTCGTTTAGGAGTGAGCCAATCTGAATTAAGCCTCTATCGTGAATCACACCTCGCCTTATCATTAGTTTGCTGGGAAACTTTTGAGACTAATACATTATCTGTACCAGTAGGCACTGATATAGAATGGGACTCATACCTCTCCTTAGCATCTACTGTCTTGTTATCTTTTGAGATTAACTCATTAGCTGAATCTGCATTAACCGAGAAGGAATTCAGATCAGTGGACTTTTGTTTAGGCCCTTCTTTAGTACTTCTATCATTCTTCCTCCAAACCTCACCCTGTGTCCTATTACACAAAGCCTCAGTATGAACAAACACTCTACACCTTTTACACTGAGTCGGCAACCATTCAAATTCCAGCAATTGTTCCATCAACTGTCCTCTTTCATTTAAAAATTGAATGGATTTAGGAACCTCCTCTGTTATTTCAACCTCCACTAACACCCTAGCAAATTGCATCATGGATCGATCTTTTGTAACTTTATCTACTAGTATAGGAGAACCAATGGTACTCACTAGGGCACTCAAACACTTAGTACCCCAGTATTGCAGCCCAAGTCCAGGCAATCTAACCCAAACAGGAACAGATTTCACTAACCTCATAGCATCTAGATCAGTAGACCATGGTCTCAAGATAACTGGTTTCCTATCGAAATGGACAACTCTAGCTTCCAACACCAAATCTCGAGTAACTTCATCCCTAAATTTTATAAGAGTATAACCAGCATTCAATCGAGCAATCCTTTCAATACCTAGTTTACCCCAAATTCTCTTAATAAAACCCTCAAACACAGCAAAGGGAGGATTAGCTCCAAGGACCATACACACCACTGCTGAGTTCCAGAAGGAAGTTTCAACCTCTATCTCCTCCAAATCAACCTGAGCAATCCTTTGACCATCTCGAATTAAAGGTTCCTCAAATTTCAGCCGAGCTCCTCCTTGATTCGGTAACAATGCTCGAAACTGAGACCATTTATCTTTGGCCTGACTCTGAAAATCATTCTCGATATCAACTTGATCACTTCATTTGACACCAGTCTTCTTCACTCCAGATATTCCCTCATCTGAATCCAATGGGACATTTCCCTCGAACTCAGGGAAATCCACCAAGGTATCCTTGAAGACCTCCTCCACCACAATCACAATCGATGGTTCTTCTTCTAACACAGTCGTTGCATCTCACATGCTTCTTTGACCGAAGGGGAATCATTCACCATAGAACTAATAGCAGGCTTCTGGTTAATCTTCTTGCGTCTCGCCATGGAGAAACAAGAGAGAAACCTCACGCCCAAATTTAAAAGTCTTTTTGAATTATCCTTGTATTTTTCCTTTTTTAAAATACTATAAATAATGTTTTGCTTTAATTTATTTTTAATATATTTTTGTTATTCTTTTATATTTATTTTTAATATGTTTTTTTTTCTTTTATAATATATATAACATTATTTATTTATTTAAAAATTTATATGAAAATTAAAAAAATTAATATATTTTCATAAAAAAAAACCTAAGTAAACGTACTTTACTTTGACCTAGTATATAAATATATATATATATAGGCAATTTGCAATTATTATTTAAATGAGAAATTACTTATTTTAATTATTCTAGCCATTAAATAAATATTATATATTTATATATAATTTTTTATTTGATTTAAAAATTTTCAAATAAAATAATTAAAATTTGATCAAATAAACTTTTTAAATTCAGAATTTTAATTTAGATTTTTTTAATATTTTATTATATTCAAATTGATAGGTATTTTATCTAAAGGAAATTAGAAAAAAAAAAGCATTTAATTTTAAAACTAGATGTTACCATATCTTTATATATAAAAAATGTGTGTCTAACAGATTCTTGGTTTAATGAATTTGTTATTTTTTAAAGGGAACATATCATTTTGACCTCTATGTATTTCCCGAATACACGATCGACCCGTGTGTTTTGTTAAATAAATGACAATTCAGATCCTGTGCTTTACAAAATGGATCATAATAGTACCCTAGACCTAATTTTGGTTAAAATATTTTCAATTATAAAATATTAATTATCGGGTAACTAGTGTTGCGATGGGTTCAAAAAATCGAAAAAAGTTGAGGAACTGAGAATAAAATATTATATTTGAAATTTTTTTGACCAAAATTGGGTATAAGATATTATTTTGATCAATTTCATAAATACAGAGTCGGAATTGCCATTTAACAAAACACACGGTCCAAAATAGTATTTTTCCTTTTTTAAAATACTATAAATAATATTTTGCTTTAATTTATTTTTAATATATTTTTGTTATTCTTTTATATTTATTTTTAATATGTTTTTTTTTCTTCTATAATATATAAAACATTATTTATTTATTTAAAAATTTATATGAAAATTTAAAAAAATAATATATTTTCATAAAAATACATAAGTAAACGTACTTTACTTTGACCTACTATATAAATATATATATATATGATAATTTTTCTATAGGGGCTTCACTTTAAGCCTTATCGGTAAAGCTCTCAGTGTTTCTCGACCCGTGAACAGTTGTCGGCACAACTTTTTTTTTATGACTTTGTATATTGTAGCTATTTAGAGCATTCTGCAAATTTTCAGAAAATTTCGAATAGTTTACAGTACTGAAAACTAGGTTCAAACATGTTGTTTTCCACGCGCATAAAAAAAATTAGTCACGCGTGCAACAACATCTTTGAACCTAGTTTTCGGTACTGTAAACTATTTGGAATTTTCTGAAAATTTGCACGATGCTCTAAATAGCTACAATATACACGATCATAAAAAAAAGTCGTGCCGAAAATTATTCACGGATCGAGAAACACTGAAAGTCCTACTGGTAGACTTAAAGTGAAGTCCCTATAAAAAAATAATATATGCAATTTGCACTTATTATTTAATATGTTCAAGTCACGTTCTAACACGTGAGAAATGCTGATGTTGTTCAAATATTTAGTATGGTAAAAGTTAATAAATAATCAATAAAACTTATTTATAAAGCACTTACATAAAAATATATTAATAAAACTTTAAAATAGAGTTTTTATTTTTTTAACAACCCTCTCATGCATTTATCATTTAAATATGCTAATCATCGAAGTTTTAACGTATTATATATTATTGAAGGCAAGGCAAAGTTCAATTGTGAGGCAAAATTTCATTATAAAAATTAATTAATATAAATAAATGATTTTGAAGACCTCTAGTCTAGTTCAGCGTGAAACCCATTGAAGGTCATGGTTATCAATCGATGTGTAGGCTCCAAATATTAAATAATGTAGCTGAGTGACTTAATGGATCCAACTTTATGTCTTGTGTGTCTGCTGTTAGTAAGGCATATATATCTACCAAACCACTAATTATTCAATTAATGACATTCCACATTCCCGCTCAGTCTTTATTATTATTATTATTACGGTCAGGATATCCGTTCAATTTAAAATATTCACAAACTTGCTATTATCTAGCTATTTTTTATTGTATATGATCTTCACTCAATTCTGAAAATCTCAGCACCATCAGACACATATTATAATTTATACCTTTCGATTTGTTCACACAAATATCTTTTGTAAGTTGTTGACTATTTTTTTCGTTATCAACTTAATGAAATAGAACTATAAAGAAATGTAGTAAAGAACAAGAGATTTTACGTAGTTCATGTTATTAATTAACCCTAGTTCACGATGCTATTGTATTAGGATTGATGAAGATTTATTGGGCAAGCTTCTATGGAGTTTCAGACAAAGTTTTTGCCATGCTCTGAATACAGAAGTTGTGGATCCCGTTATAATGGATGCCCTAGCCCTATTCACAGGGACAGAGAAATTAATTCCCTTAATAGGAAGTAATTACAAAAATTCCCCCAAATGATTGGGATTAAAAACTAATCATTAGTATTCTCCCTTGTGTTAGAGATAATGGTGGGCCTGTGCGTACCACACAGGCCCATTTACGAGGTTGCAGCCCACTATCTTCTGGGAAGACACACTCTTGATATTGTCAGAGAGTGGCTGCCCATTCTCCCACGTCAGGCAGTACATGGGGACATGTTGTTTATCGCCTGTACGAGCTCGATGTCACGGGCCGGCTATTTGGGTATTCCAACTAGACGGAACGTGCGGCACTTGCAGACTCTTCAAGCTAGCAAGTCAGCCTACAACACACACCTACAGGCAAACAAACTCAGCGGTTAGCCACATACACATCTCGGACATGCAACGGGCGATAACGAAGTATGAGCAAGCACAAAGCAAGTCATTCCTAGGAACATCCACACAACACAAAGCACACAACAAGGCAAGTGGCACACAATGGCCCAACGAAGGTAACAAACAAGTAACACATAAGCAACAAGGAAGCACACATGGGCAAGTATGGATAAATGTTATTTCATTAATATATAGCCTTGATAGGGCAAGGGAGTACACAGCTTTGGCCCCTATCTGCTGATGGCCATGGTGCTTCCCTAAGTCACCAGGTCACCTCCCCCTAAGGAGCCTTCTAGGGAAATAAAGTCTTCCCAGGAACATATATGATTTTTGTCTGGGAGACATATGCAATATTACAAAACTGCCACTACCCTATCCCATGAGGTTGCTTGGTGCAAAACTTGACTAATGATCAAGCACCAAGGCATGCTCATTACAAAATGGCCCCATGTGGGTGTGCCAAAGGGGCAGCACGCCACACTCTCCCCAACTCAATCCTTCGGCGCCCTCGACGAAGTAGCTTTTAGATCTTCAATCTTCTGCGTGAGCTTCTTCAAGTCTTCCGCCCTTTCCCAGCTGATCTCGTCGTCAGCGAGCCCCTTCCATTTTACCAGATATTCTTTATGCTTTTTACGGTCAGTGGTGACCGTCCTTTCCGCCAGGATTTCTTCAGGTTGACGCTTGCTCCTTGGCTGAACGATGACTCCTCCTCTGGTTGACTGGTTGCGCGCTGGATTTGCTGGATCTTCGTGATACGGCTTCAAGTTGCTGACATGAAGGACCGGGTGCATCTTCATCCAGGCTGGTAGTTCGACTTTGTATGATGTTAGGCCAACTTTTGAGATGATTGAGACCGGACCCTCGTACTTGCGGACGAGTCTGATGTCTTTGTCCCCTCGGAATCTCAACTGTTCGGGCCTCAGCTTGATTAACACTAAGTCACCTGCTTTGAACTCCAGTGGTCTGCGCTTCTGATCAGCCCACTTCTTCATTCTTTTCGATGCTTTTTCTAAATAAGCTCGGGCAATCTCTGTCGTTTTCTTCCAGTCTTTTGTGAAGTGAAAGGCTCGCGGGTTTCGACCGCGATATTCATCCACTGTGTGGGGTAACAGTGGCTGCTGTCCATTAACAACTTCAAAAGGGCTCTTATTCGACGAAGAACTCTTTTGAGAGTTGAAACAAAATTGAGCTACATCGAGTAGTTGCGGCCAATTCTTCTGATTGGCATTGACAAAGTGGCGCAAGTACTCTTCCAACATCCCGTTGAATCTTTCTGTCTGCCCATCTGTCTGCGAATGGTAGCTCGAGGAAATATTCAGTTGTGACCCCAAGAGATTGAATAATTCGGACCAAAACGTCCCCGTGAATCTTCCATCTCGGTCACTGACTATGTTCTGGGGCACTCCCCAATATTTGACAATATGTTTGAAAAATTGTCTGCGTGTCTCTTCTGCCGAACAGTACTTCGACACTGGGATGAATGTTGCATACTTCGAGAATCTATCCACGACCACCAAGATCGCACTTAAATCTCCTGTCTTCGGAAGACTGGTGATAAAGTCAAGCGACACGCTCTCCCACGGTCGGCTTGGGACTCGCAAGGGCTCCAACAACCCAGGTGTCTTGTTCTTATCGACCTTGTCTTGCTGGCAGACTAGATAGGTCTTGGTGTACTCCACTACATCGTCCCGCATTTGTGGCCAGTAGTATCCCTGCTTCAAGAGGGCAGGGGTTCTCTGCCACCCTGGATGGCCTGCCCACATAGTGTCATGACACTCGCTTAGTAATGTCCTTCACAAATCTCCAGCTTTTGGAACATACAAGCGCCCCCCTTTAGCCCACAGAAGGTCGTCCTCCACCCAGAACTGGCGAGTCTTGCCTTCTTTTACGAGCTTCAGGATGGTCCTGACAACTGGGTCTTTCTCTAGGTTTTCTTTAATGCGTTCCTTGAGTGGAGTGTTCACCACGCTAGCCGATAAACTAGCCATGATCTTTAGAGTCGCCAACTCCGCTTTGCGACTTAAGGCGTCAGCTGCCTGGTTCAAGCGTCCTGCCCTGTGCTCAAAACGGAAGTCGAATTCCGCCACAAACTCCTGCCATCGAGCCTGCTTAGGGGTCAGCTTCGGCTGAGTAAGGAAATGACTCACAGCTGCATTATCCGTCTTCACCACGAACTTTGACCCCAGCAAGTAATGCCTCCATACTCGCAAGCAATGTATAACTGCGAGGAGCTCCTTCTCCTGGGCAGTATACCTCCTCTCAGCTTCAGACAGCTTGCGACTTTCGTATGCAACCGGGTGGTCCTCTTGTACTAGTACCCCTCCCAAGGCATAATCTGATGCATCTGTCTGTACTTCGAAGGGCTTGCTAATAGTTGGCAAGGCAAGAACAGGATCCTTCAGCATGGCTTCTTTCAAACTTCTGAACGCTTCAGCACATTTGTCAGTCCACGCCCAAATCACACCCTTTTTCAGAAGCTCGGTCAAGGGTGTCGCCCTTCTTGAGTAGCCATCCACAAATCGTCTATAGTAGTTGGCTAGGCCCAAGAAGGAGCGGAGTTCTTTCACGTTTGTGGGGGCTTTCCATTCCTGGATTGCCCTCACCTTATCCAGATCCATACGAATACGGCCACGTTCCACCACGTGGCCTAAGAACTTGATGCTCTCCTGTGCAAACGAGCATTTCTCTCGCTTCACATATAGCTGGTTCTCTCTCAACTTCTGAAACACTTGAGCCAAGTGTTCTTGATGCTCCTCTATCATGGCGCTATAAACCACGATGTCATCCAAGTACACCACCACGAACTTATCTAGATACTCGTGGAATACTTGGTTCATTAGTGTACAGAAGGTAGCAGGTGCATTTGTCAACCCAAACGGCATTACTCGAAACTCAAATGCTCCATATCGAGTAACACACGTAGTCTTTGTTTCATCCCCATCTGCAATCCTCACCTGATAATAGCCCGATCTCAAGTCCAACTTCGTGAAGTATTTGGCTCCACTTAGCTGGTCGAACAAATCAGCGATTAGAGGAATGGGGTATGTGTTGCGAACTGTCACCTTATTGAGAGCCCTATAGTCGATGCACAGTCTCAAGCTCCCATCGTGCTTCTTCTGGAATAGCACCGGTGCGCCATATGGCGCCTTCGACGGTCTGATGAAGCCTGCCTCCAATAGCTCTTTTAATTGCTTCCTCAATTCTTCTAGCTCAGGGGGTGCCATTCTGTATGGCGCTTTTGTTGGAGGTTTCGCTCCAGGCACCAGCTCTATCTGGTGATCAATCCCCCTCTTTGGTGGCAAGGCTTTGGGGATTTTATCTGGCATCACATCCCCATACACCTTCAAGACCCTCGTAATTTCTAGTGGAACAATTTCTTCCACTACTTCTTCGAACACGGTGGGTACAGCTACATAAGTCGGCTCCTGCTTCCTCACACCCTTCTTGAACTGTAAAGCTGATAGAAGCTTCACAGCAGGGGGTGGCTTCACCTTTGCAGGTACCATTGAAGGAGTCTCTCCCATTATGAGTAAGCTTCCAGTGGCAGGAATTGGAATGGCACCTTTCTCGGTTAGAAAGTCCATTCCCAAAACTACATCGAAGTCGTCCATATGGACGACCACCAAATCAGTCTGCCCTTCCCACGTGTCGATCTTCACTTTTACCCCTCTAGCCACGCCAGATGTGGCCAAGGCTTTGGAGTTGACCGCCTTCATGCGGCCTGCATCTTTCTCCACCTTTAGTCCCAGTCGCTTTGCTTCGAGTTCAGAGATGAAGTTGTGGGTGGCGCCAGTATCAATCATCACGCTTTTGGCAGGTTTGTCATTGATAGCGGCATCCACGAACATTAGCCCTTTCCCCAGGGTCTTCTTCCCTTTCTCGCCATGCTTCTTGAGAGCGTTCAATAGGCGGACAGCGCCCATGTGCGCGTACTCTTCTTCTTCCTCTTCTCCTTCACCCTGTTGTTCTTGGCCAATGAGGGCATTTATCTTGCCCCGGAATTGGCAAACTGCTGACTTGTGTGGGCCTTTGCAAATCCAACAAGCTAGCGGCTTCTTCCCTACAGCAGCATCTGTCCCACTGGAAGAATTGGACTCAGCTGTCCTCTTCTCTCCCCCACTCTTACCCTGCCAGGACTTCCCAGACTTCTTACTCCCGGTGCTACTTGAGCTGGCTGGAGGGGTAGCCCTTTTCGGCAGGCTACTCTCCGGAGTGTAGTCTGTTAAGCGTTCGGCAGCAGCTTGAGCGGTGGCTAGATCAGTCACCCGCTGTCTTTGAAGTTCTTGCTTGGCCCATGGTTTCAATCCCTCGAGGAAGCAGAAGAGCCTGTCCACTTCGGACATGTCTTTAATATCGAGCATCAGTCCCGAAAATCTCTTTACATACTCTCGGACTGTCCCGACTTGTTTAAGCTCTCGTAACTGGCCACGAGCTATGTAAGCTACATTTTCTGGCAGAAACTGCGTCTTTAATTCCCTCTTCAGGTCCGCCCAAGATGTGATGGTACACCTACCATTCTCTATATCATCATATTTGGTCCTCCACCACACTTTGGCATCCCCTGACAAATACATGGTAGCCATGGCGACCTTTCCATCTTCTGAATCGGCCCGCACGACTCTAAAGTAATGTTCCATGTCAAAGAGGAAATTCTCCAAATCCTTTGCGTCTCTGGCCCCATTATAGGGCCTCGGCTCGGGTACTTTGGCTCGGCCATATTCCATACCTATCGGCCCTGTTGCAGGGGCATTCCCAACCGCTCGCATGGTCAGATTTACCTTGGCAGACAGCTCAGCCATTTCTTCTCTGAGTACACTGACTGCCTCCCTGCAATCTTCCGTCGTGTCATTTATTGAAACTTCTTGTTCTTTTAGCATGCGCTCCACTGCCGCGATGCGCTCTTCCCACCGAGGGGAAACAGAAGTACTTGTTGGAGTGTTTCTTTTCTCCAACGCGATAATTCTGGATAGAAGAACATCATTCTCCTTCTCCAACGCAGCTATGCGATTTTTTGCATCAGACGAACCCGAGTCCTGACTTGCAGAGGAAAGATCCCTGACCCTCTCGTCCAGGCCATCCAGTTCCCCTACTCGCTTCTCAAGAGCTTCAATCCTCTGAGTGTGGTTCACCATAGTGTGTTTTTGCCAAGCGCTTTCTAACTTGGCTCTGATACCAACTGTCACGGGCCGGCTATTTGGGTATTCCAACTAGACGGAACGTGCGGTACTTGCAGACTCTTCAAGCTAGCAAGTCAACCTACAACACACACCTACAGGCAAACAAACTCAGTGGTTAGCCACATACACATCTCGGACATGCAACAGGCGATAACGAAGTATGAGCAAGCACAAAGCAAGTCATTCCTAGGAACATCCACACAACACAAAGCACACAACAAGGCAAGTGGCACACAATGGCCCAACGAAGGTAACAAACAAGTAACACATAAGCAACAAGGAAGCACACAGGGGCAAGTATGGATAAATGTTATTTCATTAATATATAGCCTTGATAGGGCAAGGGAGTACATAGCTTTGGCCCCTATCTGCTGATGGCCATGGTGCTTCCCTAAGTCACCAGGTCACCTCCCCCTAAGGAGCCTTCTAGGGAAATAAAGTCTTCCCAGGAACATATATGATTTTTGTCTGGGAGACATATGCAATATTACAAAACTGCCACTTCCCTATCCCATGAGGTTGCTTGGTGCAAAACTTGACTAATGATCAAGCACCAAGGCATGCTCATTACAAAATGGCCCCATGTGGGTGTGCCAAAGGGGCAGCACGCCACACTCGACACCACGATACGTTGGACAATAACCTTGTCACACAATTACCTATGGGTCAGGGTCTCTATGCGCAACACCTGGTGCAACCCTCTAGACTATGAGAGGTTTTTTCTTAAACTTGTAGGACTCACATGGAGGAACCTCAAGCAAGCATATCCATGTTTCTCGGGCGTGGCTTCCCGAAGGATAACTTTCCTCTGATGAACCACCCGAAGACGAGGGACAACTTATCTTCTGAGTAGAAAGTGAGCTCATTAGGGATCGCTAAACTCCTCAGAGAAACAAACTAGTCTCAGAGACCGCCACGTATCTCTTAGTGAAAACACAGACAAATTAAGTCACAAAGATTATTAATTCATATTATCTTTTGGAACACTTGTAATCATTAAATATTTTAGTTAATTTTAAATATATAAATTTTACCATTCGGGATAACCTTCTAAATAAATCTCATATTATTGGTCCAAAAATAAATATTATATAATGTGTAAGTGATATTGTTGTTTATAGATTATGAGTGTGTAATATAATAGTTTATATATGTTTCTTACACTCTTTAGAGATAAATATTTTGCAAAAAAATGAAGTTTATATTGAGATGATAATTTTTCTACAATTTATTCGATTTAGTCCGAACAAGTCCTAATTTGTTCTGGACATGTCCGAACAGGTTGGAACAAGGTCCGAACAAATCTGAACCATGTCTGAACTTGGTCTGAATCATATCCGAATTTGGTCCAATCAAGTCCGAATATTTCCAAATTTAACAACAAAGAAATATGTTGTAAATCCAAAAAAGACAAGTTCATATTTTGAACGAGTCTGAACTTAGTCTAAAGCATATCCGAACATAGTCTGAACCATGTCGGAACTTAGTCCGAACAAGTTTGAATATATGTTCGAATTTGACAACTAAGAAATATGTTGTAAATCCAAAACAGAAAAGTTCATATTTTGAACAAGTCTGAACCATGTCCAAACATTGTCCAAACAAGTCCTAATATGTCTAAAATTTACAACCAATATATGTTGTAAATCAAAAAATGTCAAGTTCATATTTAGAACAAGTCCAAACATGGTCCAAACAAGATTCGAACGTGGTTTGAAGCATGTCCAAACTTGGTCTGAACATTTCCAAATTTAGATAGCACAAAAATCACTGAAATTGTATTAAATTAATCATCTCAACATAAAATTCATTTTTTTTGGCAATTTTTAGCCCAGAACAATGCGAAAAAACAAATATAAATTATTATATAATACACCCATAACAAATAAACAACAATAGCACTTATCCATGAGAAAAATTCTTTCTCAACTTTTCAAATAAACAATACTTTTGAAAGGATATATGTCTATAAATATAGGGTAAAGGGGGTTATTTAGTGAGGTTACCCTTTAAATATATATTCTTACACATTATTTTCTTTTTGAAAGAATTTTTAAATCATTTAAAGAAATTAATTATTTTGAGTAAAAACTAAAATAATTCACAAATTACTTTTCTAAACAAATACATTATTTATTACAATTTAATAATGAAAATTTATTTCAAATAATAATTTAATATATTTATATATCTATTTTATTTAAATAAATTCTTTCTAATAATTTAGTAAAATACTTTAATGTAAAAAAAATGGAATAAATAAAAGAAGAGTATTATTGCATTATCAAAATTAATCTCAACCAATTTTTTTTTTTAAATGAGTATTATTAAAGGGGTTACAAATAGGTATTTAAACAAAACATATGTGTGTAGTACGTTTGAAATCACAAGGGTTGGAAGATTCTTTATTGGCTATCTTAATAGACAATATCTTTATTATTCAAAAATGTGTCTAGGTTCATTCTTTAAATCTTGGTATATATGAAGGACATGTCTAATTCATATATTATGTTCATATTGCCAAAGTCAAAGATCTAATTATTTATTTAAAATATTTTTGTTTTATAAATAAATAACTTATTTTCTTGTCTTAGAAATGAGATTTTTTTAAAGAATTCAATTGTCGAATTTTCATGTGATTTTTTCTTTTACAATTTGATCGTACCAGGATTTTTTCAACATGACAAGATCATTTTTATTTTTAGAATTATTTTCTTTAAATAAAATGAATCTTTCCTTGTTTAGAAATGAAGACTTTGGTGCAAATAAAAGACACTTTATTTAGATTATTTATTTTGTAAATATATGATTTTTTTATTGCAGATTATGAAATGAATAGAAAGGATTCGAAATCCTATTGGTCAACAATTTCATTATAAGGAATCTGAACTGTCAGTCCCAGATACACAATCTATCAAGACAGTTTCCTAATCTGTCAATACAGAATCTGACAGACTAGCAGAATTTTCTATATAAAGAATTTGTGCAATTCTATCTTTGATTTTTGCTTGATTTTGTAGACTGCTTTGATAGACCATTTCAGCTATAAATAGAGGACCAAACACCCATAAATCCTTAGCTCTTTTACTTCTCATTTTTTAATATCATTTGTATTTTTGAGAGATTTTTTTTTTCTGTGAGATTAATAGTGGATACCTTAATCTAGTATCTTGGAGATGTATAGCTTCCTTTTGTATTCATCTATTTTGTGTAGAAGTAGGTGTCATCCAATGATAAGGAGTTCAACAATCTTTGAGAGAAGATTTTGCTAAGACTTTCTTCGGGAGGAAGAAAGCATGCATCAACCTTTGAAAGGAGTTCAAGAGCGTTGATGTCTCATTAAAAAACTGGATTTGTTGAAGGGTGTACAAAAGCTTGTGGAATAAATATATAGGGAGTGTATCTATGTATAAGTCAATTGGGATTTTGTACTTTTTGATACCTTACTAATCAGTTTCATCTCTGGGCGTGGCTTCGTAGACTAGGTTTTCCAAACCACGTAAAAAATCTCTAGTGTTTATATTTTTATACTCGTGTTTATTTCTAGAATACTTTGTTCAGACAACTATCTTAGTTGTTAGATCATATTTTAATTTTGTGAAAACAAGTTAATCACTATTTTTCAATCTAATGTTTTGTTTAATTTAATCATTTGGTAAACATTAAAATATGGAATTTCAAGGGTGTAAATGAGTATTTATGTGAAATCAGAGTTCAAATAATTTATTGCACTTTTACTTTATTTTTTTTAAACACGTGCATCTGAAATAATTCCGAATTTTCTTAAAATTGCAGGATATCCTAAATAACTATAATGTATACCATCATATAAAAAAAATGGGCTTATAACTTCATTGCATGCCAAAATAGAAAGGGATCCATCGATGCATCCCTTTAAATTAAAATAAGCGACAATCATTTCTACACAAATGTATTGATTGGTATCCCAACCCTAATTTACTGATCTTTTTAGCCTTGTAGTGGGATGCTGGAATTTTTTTTTCCTTCGAAAATGCAAACTTTAATAACTTCAAAAATTCATCAAATGTGTTGTTCGATATCTTCCCCCTCACTTTCAACTGCATCAACTTAGCTAAAAAGTTAAGTGCTGATATCCAATCAAAACTTGGATACAACTCAGCTTCATTCTCGTCAAATAACTCATCATAGTACTGCCCTATTCCACTGTTAGCTTCTTCAGTATTGTTCGGTAAAAGGAAATCATCAATGATATCTCGCATTTCATCTACGGGCTCATTCTCATTCGCCCCTTCATCTTCAACATCTTCCTCGACTTCCCCATGGTAAATCCACTATACATAACTCTGTTGGAAACTATATATGTAGAGTCCAAGAACTTTACTTAGCTAATATTTAGTAGTATTATAGTATGTATAGTATTATCTTTGTTACTGTGGATTTTTGGTTCAGACCGGGAATTATTTGGACACTCATAGTAGTACTTATAGATTTTCTAAGTTTAACCTATAGTTTAAGAATATTAAGTATAACCTAAGGTTTGATTATATGACTGATAATTAAGGATTATATTTATTATACTATAAGGTTTAGATATCAACCAATAGGATTTTAAGCACATGTTATGGATGGGTAATTAAGGATTAAGTATTTTTTAGGATTAAATTAAATAAGGGTAAAGTTTGAATGTTATAGGGTCAGTCAGCAGCTTTGAATACGTTGAAGGCTTAGTCAAGGCTGTTTACTCCATTCAAACTTAACTAAAAATGTGTAATTTCGTGTTTAAATATTCAGCTTGTGCCGATATATCGCAGCTATAGGGGGCGATATATCGCAGCACGTAGATACGGAAAACACGAGACGATGCACGGTCGCCTCGGGCATACTGGCCCAGGCGATATATCGCCTACAGGGGGCGATATATCGCCTCCTCCAGCATAAATTCAAACATTTTTGGATTCTTTTCCTTTCAGCCATTCAAACTTCTTCATAAGTCCAACATATTTTGAACGAGTCTTCAGCCTCTGCTGAACGATTATTCAAATGATTTTCACCTAAAAAGCCATTATTTTTATTCAAGTAAAATCAAGATACTTTCATTCCCAAACTCTATAAATAGGACCTAGTACCCAGCCATTATTCACCTTTTGCTCTAAGTTCAGAAGCTGCAAGTGCTAGGAGAGTGTGAGAGTTAAACACTTGGGTGGGAAAGTCATAAGCTTAATCATCTTTAACTTATCAAACACTTTGGGAAGTAAGGTTCTTTAGTATTTCGGTTGTGGTTAGATTGGTCTTGCAAGTCTTTGAGGTAAACCCGAAACTCTATTTCATTTGTTTCATGTTATTTTCTTTCTCAAAGCCTTCTACTCAGTCCCCTAACCTCATTCTTATTTTGGTTAGGGAATCCAAGTTCTTAAGCACATAAGTTGTGGTAAGCATATTTCTCAATGGTTTAGTCTTCCTATTCATTTTCATTTCTTCTTCTTCATAAAACTCACTCTTTCTCATATGGTTTTAGGAGTGTTCCAAAAGTACCAACTCAGTCCATCATATCCCGGTAACTTTGGTAAGGAAAATAAGATAGAATCTATATGTGTATTGCTTACGTGTTATGTTATGAAATATGATATGTTATGAATATGTTATGAATGTGTATGTTTGTAGGCTTGGGCTTATGCCCTATTTGACTAACAAGACCCCAAAAAGATTATGGGCATATGCCTACTTAGCTAGTAGGACCCCACTAATCTCATGGGCATAAGCTTGTTTAGTCTATGGGACCCCAAGTAATAATGGCCATTATAATAAGTGTATGTATTAAGTGTTATGATATGTCTTTACGTTTATTATGAAATTTCTGTGTATGACTATGTGTTAGATTTTCCTTGCTGGGCATTAGGCTCATTCCTTTTTGTTTTATGTGTAGGAAAATAGCTTTAGAGGCGGTAAGATTCGTGACGCTTAGAGGATGTGTATCGATGGTGAATGGAGTCAAGGGGCCGAGCGTTATTCGATTCGAGGATGTAGTCTCATTTTATCTTTTATGGTTTTATATGTATTTTCCGCATTTCTTATGTAATTCTTTTCATTTAAATCATGTTTTGTTTTTAAAGACAATGGGATCCCATATCCTTCTTAGTATTTTATTTTGTAAGTAACTCTTATTTCTTTTACAAGTTACTTAATAAAATTATGGTATTTTCGTAAAAATGTAAGTTTATGTATAGTTTCGTTAATGGTCCAAAAAGTCTAGATTAGTGGGTCATTACAATATATGTGCCTGAATGACATCCAAAGTTTGCAGTCTAAGATTCATGCATTTGACGCATGGACATCTTATTATCCCGTCAAAATCTTTGTGTTGTGACGCCATTTTCATGAAATTTTGGAGACCAATCCAATATGCATCGCATGCATGATTTTTCAATTTCGTCAAACTCTTATCAATCGCCATCTACGGTAAATATAAGAACATACAATTTTAAAATATTATTTATGTCAATTGGTTGATTTGTTCAGTGAGCATGTTTCCCAATTTTATTTTCTTTTATAAAAAAAGTTAAAATGAAATAAAATAAAATTATATCTAATACTCCTATCCCGACCTAATGGATCCCTTGGAGATAGTAAGCAGATATCTTGAAAAAATGAGGAATACTAGATGAATATATTGACTCAGATTACTATCCCCAAGACATCCACTAGGCCTATTTCTATGACTTTTTGATAATAGAAATAAAAAAAAAAAATTTGTTATAAGAAATAATAACAATTTTTTTGTTATTACAAATAATAACAATTATCACCGACCTTATCCTGACCCCCAACACCTATAAAGACCCTATCCCGACCCCGACCCTATAAAGACCCTATCTGTAACACCTCACGTCACTATGGCTGCTTCCTGGAATGACGATTAACCCTGCAAACCAACACGAGTCTTTCCAGCGTGCTTTGTCCTCACTCGCAAGCTTCCTGGGAAAACTTCCTAGGAGGTCACCCATATTAAGATTACTCCAAGTCAAGCACACTTAACTTTGGAGTTCTCAAGTGATGGGCTACCGAAAAGAAGATGCATCTTGTTGCTATAGGTAGTACCCATCAATTCATTTAAGCCCTCTTCAACTGTGTAGTCCCATACCTACACATTCTTAGAAACATCACACTTGGCCTTCCCCAGGCAATATAGGATTGCATAACTTTACCCGATCTTTACCCCTACGGATCACGGGATACTGATTGTCACACTATCCCAACCCCCGACTCTAGCCCAACACTGTAAAGGCTTTATCCTGACCCCGACCCTATGAAGGCCCTCTCCCAACCTTCGACCCTATAAAGACTCTATCCTGACCCCCAACCCTGTAAAAGACCTTATCCTGACCCCAACCCTATAAATCTACAAAAAATTGGGCAGCATTTCCCTTATACTATTGACCTAGCCATCTGTAAACTGTTAAAAAAAACAATTCAAACAACACACAATAAGTTTATTCTTTATATCTCCACAACACACAAAAATTTCACAGAACCTATGTCAGTAATACATACAAGTTCATAACCTTCCGATATCACCGCAATACATAATATGTATCTCATAACCTACTTCACTATAGATTAATATTTAGGATATTCAAACTCCTGTGACAATAGTAAATTATAATAATAATAAATAAGAGACACATACCAATTAATAAAAGAATCCACAAGAAAACGCTCGAAATGAAAAGGCTCAAAAATTTATTCCTATTTATTTTCTCCAAAAAAGAAAACAATTTTAGTAAAACAATAAAAAAATTATAACACATATAACATATACATATATACACCTCACACACATATACATATACACCACACACACTTATAAACACATATATATATATTTATACACATGCATATAAACATATGTAGATACATATACACACATATAAACATATATACACACACATATATATAATTTATAAAAAACAAACACATATATTGTAACATCCTCCTAAACTAGGACCGTTACACTATGTACTCTAATTGAGTCATACTTGCTAACTAATTCATTTGGTTTAAAATGTGTAACTAAGGTTAATGTCAAGGGTTAGGGATAAATTTTTTTGTTAAATGAACATGGGATCATATAAACTTTTAAAATGTGTAACATATATTTTTTTGTTAACTTTTATATAAAAAGTTTCATATAAACATGGGATCCCAAAATATTACAACCAACTTTTAAAAAGGTGAATATTCATCAAAATTACATTCAGCCAGCCTAAGCGGCAAAAACAGGGCTATAACCCTAGTTCCTCAGAGATATCCCCGGCCGTGATGGTCGAGCAATCGCATATGTACACACCGCCACCGAAGCTCTCCAACACATGGCTTGTCAATCTTTCCATTTCTCTTACCTGCCCCACAAAGCATTCGTGAGCCAAGGCTCAACAGGAAAACTCAACATGTGCATAAACAAAGAATATAAACTTCCAGATACCCATCTAACATGGCCAGTGATATCAACCTACAAATATCGTCATTCAGTTACAAAAAAGAGGTCATTGGACCAAATTTGGCTCGCTGCCCTAAACAATTGACCATGGAGCTAATCCCGGGGCCCTATGCCCAAGCTATGCGACCATACAGTTACCTGGGGCCTTTGCCCTTAGCCTTGAGTAACTAGTTGTAGAGCTTGTCCAGCATACCTGATGCTTTAATGTTTCATTGACCATAGGGTGAGCCAACGTAATAATACATTGCTGGTTTAGGCCTCAGCCTTTCGGCTAGCGCGCAGCGCGCTATTGTCATCCCGGACTAATGAGTCAAGCCCTGATCCAGGAATACAGACCACAATACATAAACAGATATGGATAGGCATATCCCAACCAATAAGCACACATGCATGTTAATCACATAACACCATAAAATAACTATTTTCACAATGCTAATCATATTTATTTAACGGGGCCTCATGCCCTAACCATGTAATTCACACAACAGTCATAAAGCACTTAAGCAAATATCAACCAACATGTGAAGCAAAAGATTAAATATAAATGTCCTCGGGGCCCAAGCCCTAGTAAGGATAATTTATAATAGTCGGGCCAAGCCCTAATCACATATAACTCGTATTGGGTGTAATTTTCTTACCTCAGGTCTGAGTAAGCGTAAATAAGAATGATCCTCGAGCACGATCCCCTAGCTGTAACCTAGTCACAAACATAAAATAGAATTCCATTAACAACAATTGAATAAAGGCTTCCAGACTGAGTCCTAGCCTCCGGGGCCTTGAGTTCCACTAAACCATGTAGTGGAATCGATCCCGAGGAATAAGGAAAAGGTTCCCTTTTTAAAAAGCTTCCCAAGGCCAAAAATGCCCAGGCACGCCGCGACCTGGCCCTAAGGGTCGCGACGCGCCCCTCCTACATCAAGTCTTCTTCCCTCTATCAAGAGACGTGATCCGCGACTTGCTGTATAGGTTCGTGGCGCGCCTCCCAGACAGAGGCCTGCAAGGCTTGTGTTCAAGCTGAGTCGCGGCCCCTCAAGAACAAGGTCGCGACTTGGCCCCACGAACCCAGAATTTTCACACTTTTCAGCAGCTAATCTCAAACCAAACTAATCAAAATTCACCCCAAAACCATAATTCAATTACCAAAATAGTTCTAACATCTTCCCAGCAAGAAAACCCAACAAAAATCTAGCCTTAAAACTCCTTAAAATAACACTTTCAATTCTTAAGCTAAGAGGTTCAAAACTCTTCAAAATAGCAAAGCAAAACACAAAATTCAATGGCCAAAAACACAATCTAAAACCTACCTCAACTGATGATGGATCCCACAAGCTGCAGCAGAACTTATTCCCCATGTTTTAGGCTTCAATTCTCTTATTTCTAGCTAAAATTCCTCCTTAGATCTTCAATAGTTAGCTCAAAGAAGTATAGAGAAGGAGAGAGTGAGGTGAGAGAGAGGTAGTCGGTTAGTGTTTAGGTTTTTTATGTTTTTGTCTTTAGTTTCCTAAGGTTAAGTGACTTAAACTAATCTCGAGGCTCGTGGTACCAAAACCGTCCCCAAGGGCAAAATGGTCAAATTCCCCAATATTCCCTCCTAAACTCACTAACTTCCAATATATCTCCAATTATTCATTTCCATTACTCGATAACTCAATTAAATGCCTAATACCTAAATACCCCTTGACTCGCCCCACGAGTCGGGTATTGAGCCCAGTTGTGACATTCCCGCTAACTTGATCCCTCGGATCGCCTCATACCAAGGAACCCAAATAAACCCACATAATAGTGTGGTTACACATATATATCACATAAATTTACAATTATGCCTACTACGAGCCAAATTATCAGAATTGCCCTTCTAATAAGAAATGGGCCCACATGCATATTTAATACCCCTAAACATGCACAACTAGTCATATTACCACATAATTCACATAATTATAGATAAATCTAACAAATAATCATATAACTCCATATATTTCCATCCTAGCCCCCTAATCAAGGCCCTAAGCCTTATTAGGTAATTTTGGGACATTACAACTATCCCCTCCTTATAAAAATTTTGTCTTCAAAATTTTACCTGAACAACTAAGGATACTGAGCTCGCAAATCTGCCTCCAGCTCCTAGGTCGCCTCCTCGACCTTGTTGTTCATCCATAGTACCTTAACTAAATGTATAGTCTTATTCCTCAGGACCTTGTCATTCCTGTTTTGAATCAGAACTGGTTGCTCTTCAGAGGACAATTCTGCCTCTAATTCCAAATCCTCATAACTCAGTACATGAGTTCCATCAGACACATACTTCCTCAACATGGAAATATGGAATACATTGTACACACTGGACAGTGCAGGGGGTAAGGCCAACCTGTAGGCCACTTACCCGATCCTTTCAAGGATCTCAAATGGTCCCACGAACCTAGGGCTCAGCTTCCCCTTCTTTCCAAACCTCTTCACCCCTCTCGGAGGTGAAATCCTAAGGAAGACATAGTCTCCCACCTAGAACTCTATGTTTCTCTGCCTCGGGTCTGAATAGCTCTTGTGTCTACTCTGAGATGTGAGCATCCGAGCTCTAATCTTCTTGATAGCTTCGGTGGTCCTCCGACCTGCGTCAAGACCTAAATATTTCCTCTCACCCATCTCATCCTAGTGAATGGGTGATCTGCACTTCCTACAATATAACATATCATAAGGTGCTATCCCAATAGTAGACTTGTAGCTGTTGTTATAGGAAAATTCTATCAGAGGAAAATATTTACTCCAGGACCCTTCAAAGTCCAACACACATGCACTCATCATGTCCTCCAATATCTGGATAGTCCTCTCAGACTGACCATCGGTCTAAGGATGATAAGTTGTGCTGAACTTCAGTTTTGTACTCATCGCCTTCTCCAAACTTCCCCAAAACTTGGAAGTAAAGATAGGATCTGTATCAGACACGATAGACCTTGAAGTCCCATGAAGGAAAACTTCTCTCTCACATAGAGATCTGCATACTGGTCAAATGTGTAATTCATCCTCGCCGGTAAAAAATGAGCTGATTTCGTATATCAATCCACGATGATCCAAATAGAATCACGTTGGCCCATGAAATCCTCCCACTTCCACTCTGGAATATCCAGAGGCTGTATCAGCCCTGCTGGCCTCTGATGCTCAGCCTTGACTTCCTGACAGGTCAGGCACTTTTCCACATACTCAGTCACATCCCTTTTCATCCCAGGCCACCAATATAAAGCTTTCAAATCATGGTACATCTTCGTGGTGCCCGAATGTAGAAAATAAGGGGTCGTATGAGATTCATCTAGAATCTCTCGTCCCGGTGCCCTTCGAAATGCAAATCCCATCCTTGTATCTCAACAAGCCCATACTTGACACCCTATAGTCCTTAGTTATTCCAGCTAGGACATCCGCTCTAACCTACCCCAATTGTGGATCATCTAACTGTTTCTCCTTGATTCTCTCCAAGAGAGTAGACTGTAAAGTGATGTTGGCTAACGGACCCCCTACTAACTCAATCCGTGCTCTAGTCATGTGATCATCCAATCTCCTTGATACTTATCTGGCACTATATAACTGCCTCGGACCCTTCCGGCTTAAGGCATTTGCTACAACGTTGGCTTTCCCAGGGTGATAGAGGATCTCACAATCATAATCCTTTACCAGCTCTAACCAATGTCTCTACCTCATATTCAAATCCTTCTAGGGGAAGAAGCATTTTAAACTCTTGTGGTCAGTGTATATCTCACACTTCTCACCATACAAGTAGTACCGCCACACCTTCAGTGAAAAAACTACAACTACAAGCTCTAGGTGATGTGTGGGGTATCTCTGCTCATATTCGTTCAACTGACGTGATGCGTAGGCAATCACCTTCGCTGTCTGCATAAGTACACAACCCAAACCCTACCTCAAAACCGAAGCGGTGATCAAACTCTTCTTGAGCTTCTGGAAGATGTCTTCGCACTTGTCTGACCAAACAAACTTCTGATTCTTGCAGGTTAACTCTGTTAGTGATGACACAACCTTGGAGAACCCTTCCATAAAGCGTCTATAATACCTCACCATTCCCATGAAACTCCTAATCTCTGAAGCATTCTTCGGTCTTGGCCAAACTCTGACTGCCTCAATCTTCGCTGGATCAACCTTAATTTCATCCTTACTGACTATGTGACCCAAGAAAGTCACCTGTTGATTAGTGCCAAAAAAATACACATTTATTGATTTTAATAGTCTAAATAAATTAAGTTTTAATTAATATTTTCATGTAATTAATATGATTTAATTTATAAATGAAAATATCTAATTTTTTTTTAGTTTATTTTATTTTGTAGGATTTAATTGGTATTTTTGGCACTTAGAAACAAAGAAAAAGAAAGAAAGAAGAAAGAAGCAAATAAAATTGAAGAAACAAAGAAAATGTGGCATTTTTGGAGTCAAAAGGCCCAATTCGGAGGCCCAAGCCCAGCAACAACAACCCTTCCCTCCTTGCAAGCTCCCAAGTGTCATCGTCACAGCCCGCCACGCATCGCCTAGGATGCCCAGCTGTTGCCTCCCGCGTGCGCCACCTGTTAGTTGCCCAATAGCTTGCCTCTTTCAGCCGTCACGCCAATGCATCTCCCATGGCCCAAACAACTCCAACGTGAACACTAGCCTAATAAATGCCGAGCTTCCCCAAATGCATCAACTCCCCAGCTGGCCCAATACAAAGGCCCAACCGTCCACACCTTATCCCTTCGGCCCAAAGAGCCCAGCTGCCCAACATCTCAGCAGCCTGCCTACATGTAACGTTTTTATTGGCTGGGAGTGAGTCAAAACCCTCTTGTGTCACCAGCCACTTTCAACCCATGTTTTGTGGGTATTGGGCTTTGCAAAATTGCTATTTTGAGCTTTAAAACTCATGTTTTTGTGGTATTTTAAAAAAGGGAAAAATGACCACACACCAAAATAGCTAAGGTAATATTAATAATAAGATTTGATTTTTCAAAATCATATTTTATTATTAATATTTCAGATTTATTTTGTAAACCCCATTTTGTTGTTTAATTTCTTTTTAGTCCTTTTCTCCTTCTATAAATAGGGACTCTTTCTTCACAATATGTATGTAATTTTTAGAGAAAAAGAAACTACAGCAAAATTTCTACTCACTTTCTTCTCATATTTTCTTCTTAGAATTTTGTGAGAATCATGAGCATAATGGCCTAATCTTCATAGGAAGGTTAGGGATGATTCCATATGCTAGTGATGTTATTTTGCTACTTTGATTTACTATGTTCTTAATGTAAAATTTTTGAGTTATTTATGTACTTTCATTTCCATCTTTATTTTGTTATTATATACGATTAGACATGCTCTTTCAATGTACTTCTAATTAGTAAAAGTAATATTGATACCTAATTTTATGTCTAATCTTTTATTGCATTATTGCCTTTGGGTATTTTGTCATTTTTAGATTTTTCATAAGATTAAAATTGTGCTTTTAAAGTAAAGAACTTTATAGCTCAAATGAACTTTTGTTAGAAAAGAATATGAACTTTAATGTTAGATTTTCCAAGTAAATGTTGGGAAGTAAACTATTTACTTGTGTATTTTTGTAAATCAAGGAACCAAGTAACTAAATAGTCATATGGATGATTCTTGAAACCTTTCATTTTCTCAACTCTTGATTACATCTTACCTTTATTTCACTTATCTCATTTTATCACTTTATCAAAAAGACAATACCAAAATATCAAACCTCTTTTCACTTACAATTTTATTTATTTCTTGTTACTAACTTTTTGTGTTATTTTCTACTAATCTTTTGATTTTAGGTTACTTCCTTGTGGATCGACCGCCCGATTATACTACAACCATCGCTTAGTGGTTGTCACGATTTGGGCGTTAAACAAATTTTGGCGCCGTTGCCGGGGAGGTAGTTTTCAAAGGTTTAGTGAAATTTTTTACAAAAATGTTGGTAACTTTATTTGTATTTTTGTTGGTGTGAATATTGTCTTCATATAGTCTTTATTTTTTTTTTTCTATTTTGATTTTTAGTTAATTTGGTTATTATTATTAAAAAAAAATTTTAAAAAATAAAAAAAGTTAATTATTTATATATATATATATTTTCTTTCTTCTTTTTTTTTTAGTAAAACAAAAAAATAATTTACGTATATAAATATACGTATAAAAAAAAGACATATATATCTATCTCTTAATATTTTTTTTCTTAACTTTTCAGATAAAACAAAAAAAAAAAACATTGTCTTAATATATATATATAAACTTATATTTTTCTTTTTAACTATAGTTTCATTAATCTTTCTTTCTTTCTTTCTTAATTTTTTTTAGATAAATAAATATTTGTAGAAAAAAAAAGATTAAACTTGTTATTTATCTTCACTTTAATTTTCTTTTCTTTGTTTTATTTTTGTGTTGTTTATTTTGTTGCTTAATTCGGATTTTCCTTTTTTTTTTCTTTGCCTTAGTTTTCCTTAGAATTTAGGTTTTTCAGGAAAAAAAAAACATAAAATTGGATAAAATTATTCATAAAATTTCAATCATAAAACGCTTAGTATTGGGAACAATTGTGTAATATTACAAATGGTAGAAACCGATATTGTTCTGTCTAGAAAGATTGGTTGTTAAATAAGGTTTGTGATAGCGTTACCCTCCACACTTACCTGGGAAACTCGGGGAGTTCTGTCTAGGCAAGTGTGGGCCTATAGCGGTACCTTAGCAACCTTCCCAATCGGCCTGGGAACATTTCGAGCATCTACCTTTGCACTATTACATTGTTGAACAAGAAAACCAAGCTTGTTCTGTCAAAATTAGCAATTTCACTATGCTTAAAAGTTGTTTGGTCGAAAGGGTTGACTTGTGATCCACCATACTTACTCAGTAACATCGGGGAGTTCTAGTAAGGCATTGGAGATCACCCGAAAACCTCCAAATCTTCCTAGGAACAAGTTTAAAGAAAAATAATAAAAAAAAAAATTATAAAGACATAAAATAAATCTAATTTGAGTGGATGAATCATCACGAAACTTCCAGTGACACTTCTTCCAATTCATCTGCCACTCCTACCGGAACTCCTTCCTCCAATCCTGCTTCTCCACAAACTTTCGATGATAATAACCCATCCTACTTGCACTTCCACGCCTTCATGCATTATCTTCCCTCCTAATATGCCCGCATTAGACTTTAAACCTGGCATGATTCAACTCTTGCCCACGTTTCATGGAATGGAAAATGAAAGCCCATACGTGCATATTAGAGAATTCGAGGAGGTAGTAGCCACGTTCTATAACCGAGCTGAAAATGCCGATGCTGTGCGACTGAAGTTCTTCCCTTTCTCCTTGAAGGACAAAGCCAAAAGTTGGTTGTACTCTTTGAGACCTAGGTCGATTGGAACATGGGAAGAGATGACCAAATCCTTCTTTCTGAAACGCTTCCCCAGCCATAAGACCAACAGTCTAAAATGACAGATTTCCACATTTTCCCAAAAGGACAATGAAACATTCTATCAAGTCTGGGAAAGATTCAAAGATCTGTTAAATTAATGCCCGCACCATGGCTATGAGAACTGGCGTTTGGTCAGTTACTTCTATGAAGGCCTCACGAGTCGTGAGCGCCAGTTTGTAGAAATTCTATGCAATGGTGAATTCCTCGAAAAAGATCCAGACAATGCTCTTGAATATCTCGAAGAAACTGCGAAAAAGTCTCACACCTGGACTGGTCCAGGTGCTACTGACAGCACCAACCGACAGAAACCATCTGGGATCTATCAACTTCGAGAAGAGGATAGTGTTAAGGCCCAACTCGAAGCTTTCAAAAAGTAGTTTGAGGTCTTAATGACGAAGAATAGCCAAAAATCGCACATGATCGCTCAAGTGGAACCACAAGAACCTTGCTTTGTTTGTGGAGGGCGGAGCACTTAGCTAAGGACTGCTTAGATTTGAATGAAATGAGGGGGTTTATGAGGAGCAATGCAATGCCTTAGCGGCATATAACAAGCCATTCTCCCATACGTACAACCTTGGTTGGAGAAACCACCCAAATTTCAGTTGGAGAGATTCCAACCAAGCTCAATCATCTGGAGGCCAATGGAGAAATGAGCAACAAGTTCAACCATCAAAGGCGTATTCTGCACCTCAATACAATGCTCATCCACAAAGAAACTCTCTCGAGAATACTCTTCATGCATTCATGGAGGAACAATCCAAACTAAATCGCCAAATGATGGAAGAAATCAAGGAAATGAAATGTCAATTCTCAAAAATTTTCTGAATCCTTGGCCATTCCGGAAAAAGGCAAACTTCCTTCCCAACCGAAATTCAGGGTGCAAGGCCAACACATGGCCCAATCTTCAAATTCTTATGATCCAAATGTGAAGGAAGTGAATGCCATCATGACGAGAAGCGGTAAAACTTTGCCAGACCCACCCATAAAATCCAACTCTCCCAGTATTCCAAAAGTCATTTCCGAAAATCCACCACTCAATGCCACTCCAAAGATACCATTTCCGCAGGCTTTGAAACCTGTTGGGAAACTTCCTAATAACCGAGCTGAACTCCTTGAGCACTTGACATAAGTGAAGATTAATCTTCCTTTGCTTCACATCATTAAACAAGTGCCCGCTTATGCCAAAATCATCAAGGATCTTTGCACTGCAAAAAGGAAGCACCATGTCAAGAAGACTGCCTTCTTGACCGAGCAAGTGAGTGTGGTGATTGAACAAAAGGCACTGCCGAAATACAAAGATCCTGGTTGTCCCACCATTTCTTGCCAAATTAGGACCCATGAAGTCATCCAACCTTACTTGATCTTGGCGCGAATGTCAATCTCATGCCCTATTCTGTATACTTGCAACTCGGTCTTGGAGAAATGAAGCCAACATCTATTGTACTACAGCTTGCTGATCGTTCCACCAAAAAGCCTAGGGGTATTGTTGAGGGTGTATTGGTTCAAATTGAAAAATTCTATTACCCCATGGATTTTCTTATTCTTGATACCCAATCTGTGGTGAACATGGAGTCTAAAATTCCTATTATCCTCGGAAGACCATTCCTTGCTACTGCAAATGCTTTGATCAATTGTTGGAATGGTTTAATAAAGATATCGTTTGGAAACATGTATCTTGAAGTCAATATCTTCCACATCGGGAAACAACCTCGAGAAGATGATGAATGCTATCAAACATTCATGATTGACACTATAATTCCTGAGGAGGTTTAGTGGCAAAGCAATTTTGATAATCTTGATGAACTCCTCCTTCTGTCTGACAATGAAAGTCCCAATTCTATTGAGTCTACTCTTGCAATATCAGATCGCATAGACTCACGCCTTAGAAGGACTCAGTTTTGGCAACCTCGCTTTGAAGAGCTACCTCGAGAGAGGTCACAGCTGAAAACTTCAGCCGAAGAGGTTCCAATTGTTCAATTGACCCAACTTCCCGAGGGTTTGAAACATGCCTTCTTGGGAGACGGTGAAACCTTTCCAGTTATCATCTCATCCAACCTTCAAAATTCTCAAGAATTGCAGTTACTCGAGCTATTGCGAACACATAAATCTGCAATAGGTTGGACGCTTGCTGATATAAAAGGTATTAGCCCTTTAATTTGTTCCCATCGAATCAATCTGGAGGACGAAGCCATCCCTCGAAGAGACCCTCAACAACGACTAAACCCCACAATGATGGAAGTTGTAAAAAAATGAAGTTTTGAAATTGCTAGACGCTGGTATTATTTACTCGGTAGCAGATAGCAAATGGGTCAGTCCTACTCAAGTCGTGCCCAAGAAATCTGGTGTCACCGTTATCCAAAACGAAAAAGAGGTCCTTGTACCCACAAAAACGGTGACGGGGTGGCGCATGTGCATTGATTATAGAAAATTAAATGCCGCCTCCCGTAAAGATCATTTTCCACTCCCATTCATTGATCAAATCCTTGAACGTGTAGTTGGTCATCCTTTCTATTGCTTTCTTGATGGCTATTCTCGCTATTATCAAATTGAGATTTCATTGGAGGATCAAGATAAGACCACTTTCACTTGTCCCTTTGGCACTTTTTCTTTCCGGCATATGCCATTTGGCTTGTGTAATGCACCAGCTACTTTCCAAAGATGCATGATGAGCATCTTTACTGACATGATCGAAAAATCAATGGAAGTATTCATGGATGACCTAACTGTTTTTGGAAACTCCTTTGAGACATGTCTTCTTCATCTTGAAGCAGTTTTAAAACGATGCATTAAGAAAGGACTTGTACTCAATTGGGAGAAATGCCACTTCATGGTATCTTCTGGCATAGTCTTAGGCCACATTGTTTCTGAAAAAGGAATTGAGGTTGATTAATCCAAAGTTGACCTTATCTTCAACATGCCCACTCCTAAGACTGTCAAAGACGTTAGGTCATTTCTTGGTCATGCTAGTTTCTATAGGAGGTTTATACAAAACTTTTCAATGATTGCCCGTCCACTAAGCAACCTCCTAGACAAAGATGCCACTTTTGAATGGACAACTAAGTGTAAGGAATCATTCCGAACGCTTGTCAATTCACTCACTTCCGCTCCCATCATTCAGTCACCCGATTGGAGTCTTCCTTTCGAGATCATGTGTGATGCCAGCAACTTTGTTGTGGGAGCTGTGCTAGGACAACGAAGGGAGGGGAAACCCTTTGTTCTCGATTATGCTAGCCAAACTCTCAATAGTGCTCAAATGAACTATTCCACTACTGAAAAAGAGTTGCTTGCCGTTGTCTTTGCCCTTGACAAATTCCCATCTTATTTGATTGGATCGCCTATTACGATCTTCACAGATCACTCCGCCCTTAATTATCTCCTTTCAAAAAAGGATGCTAAGGCGCGATTAAAACGGTGGATCCTTCTCCTGCAAGAATTTGACATAGCGATTAAAGACAAGAAAGGTGTTGAAAATGTCGTTGCGGACGACTTGTCCCGAATTGAATTCAGTGATCCCGCGGATTGTCCACCTATTCATGATGATTTCCCCGATGAACAATTGATTTGTGTTGCTAAGTTACTGTGGTATGCTCACATTGTAAACTACTTAGTAACATGTGAACTCCCATCTGAATGGAGTTCACAAGACAAACGCAAATTTCTGGTCGAGGTGCGCAATTTCTTTTGGGATGACCCATACTTATTCAAGTATTGCCCCGACCAAATCATGCGAAGATGCATCCACGACGATGAGGTGTCTAGTGTGCTAAATTTTTGCCACAATGATGCTTGTGGTGGTCATTTCGCTGTGAAGAAAACCGTTGCAAAAATATTACAATGCAGTCTTTACTGGCCCAATCTATTCAAAGACACCAATGATTTCTGTCGTTCATGTGTAAGGTGCCAAAAAGTTAGGATCCTTATCCCGTCGGCACATGATGCCCTTGAACCCAATTCTTGTTATTGAAATATTTGATTGTTGGGGGATAGATTTTATGTGACCCTTTCAACCTTCTTTCGGCTACCTTTACATTCTCCTCGCTGTGGATTATGTTTCCAAATGGGTCGAGGCTGTACCATGTCGAACCAATGATAACGCTACAGTTGTCAAATTCTTGAAAGAAAATGTGTTATCAAGGTTCGGTACCCCTCGCGCTATCATCAGTGATCAAGGCACTCATTTTTGCAACAGATCCTTTGAGGCTCTTATGCGCAAGTACGGTGTACTTCATAAAGTTGCAAATGCCTATCATCCACAGACTAATGGTCAAGCTGAGTTAGCCAATAGGGAGATAAAACACATTCTGGAAAAGATGGTAAATCCCGACTGCAAAGATTGGTCTACACGTCTTCTAGACGCTCTTTGGGCATACCGTACTGCTGTCAAATCCCCTCTTGGGATGTCTCCCTATCGGCTTGTCTTTGGAAAAGCCTGTCATTTACCTGTCAAGCTCGAGCATAAAGCATATTGGGCTATCAAAGCCCTAAACTTTGATCTGAATGCCACATGTATCAATCGCAAACTCCAATTGTCCAAAATTGAGGAGTTGAGAAACGATGCATATGACAATTCCAGGATTTATAAGGAAAAATTGAAAAATCGCTCACGATAAACAAATCCCACGAAAACACTTTGAGCCAAATAAGAAAGTGCATTTGTACGATTCTCGCTTACACTTGCATCCCAGTAAACTGCGATCGCGATGGACTGGTCCATTTGTAGTGAAGCAAGTATTTCCCAACGGTTCGGCGGAGGTCGAGGACCCAACCGATGGGAGAATTTTTCGCATCAATGGCCAAAGACTAAAACATTACATTGAGAGTGTGAGTCGTGTTGAAGAGGTCTTTCTTAAGGATCCAATCTATACACTCTGAAGTTTTGAATGGTTTGTTGTTGTTCTTTTTATTTTAATTTTTCATTATCTTTATTTTCTGTCTTTCTTTTATTTTTGTATGCTTTTCGTTTTTGTATTTTGTTTTGGGGTATTGTTACCAGGCTATTTTCGCTCTAGCCTCATGGACATGGTCATCATCCAGGTGTTCTCTTTCCTTACCTTTTTCATTGCTTATTCATTTTGACATTGAAGACACTGTCTGATTTTTGGTTGGGGGTGGTGAGCATGCATTAGCATTCATTTGGAAAACATTATTGTCTTGTTGAATTTTTAAGTCAAATTTTCTCAAAATTATCCAAGCATGAGTGTAATTTGTTGGTTTGAGTCAGTCCTTACTATGGTTAGCTATTAAGAAGTGATTTTCAGAGTTCTTTTGTGCACTTTCCAAACATGGGATAAATTGGTTGTTAACACAAATAGTTGAGAGAAATTTCAAGTTTAAAGTTTTTTCATTTCTTGGTGAGTTGTGAGAGTTGAGAAAATAATTTTTTGAACTTTTATTGATCATTTGAGTTGGTAAAGTCACATCTTTGGAATTTAAAACATGACATTTACTAGAGGGATGTTTTTCATTTAAGATAAGTCTTTGTAATAAATTTGTGTTCTATTTATTGTATTGTATTTGTAATTTCCTTTTTATTTTTGTGTTGTCGCTTGTCAAAAAAAAAAAAATTATAGATAAATGAAAAAATAGAACAAGAGCAACACTTCTATTATTTTGTAGTTGTTAAAAAAAAAATATTTCTATTATTTTGTGTAATTGTATTAAAAAAAATTATTATCATTATAGTTTATTTTCTTATTTATCATTTATAGTTAGTTGTCATTTTGTTCTTGGAGTTTCCTCATGTAAATCCCAAAGGTTGTTTGTCATTTGAATTCCAATAAGTTGATTTGTCTATCTTGTAATCAATACTTCTTCAAATTGCTTGTCCTAAAAAGTTTATCTTTTCTCATTTGAGCATAAAACTGTTACATTTCCAACTCCAAGAGTGTAATCCTTCCCATACAAATACTTTCAATGCCCGTAAGGAATTTGGAGTTGAGATCTTTATACTTTTGAGATTTTTCGATACTATTTGTGTTATGACTTGTGATAAAAAGAATATGGTTTGGTGCACACACACACAACTCTGAAATTGCAACTATAGTAGCTTAGATAGTAATTTTTGACATCTTGCTGATATTTTGAAAATGCTTAGATGATTTTGCTTGGTTTGACTTGATTATTCAACTTAATAATTTTATTTTTCACTTGAATTGCTAGGGACTAGCAATAAGCTAGTTGGGGGTTGTGATTAGTGCCAAAAAAATACACATTTATTGATTTTAATAGTCAAAATAAATTAAGTTTTAATTAATATTTTCATGGAATTAATATGATTTAATTTATAAATGAAAATATCTAATTTTATTTTAGTTTATTTTATTTTTTAGGATTTAGTTGGTATTTTTGTAAATCAAGTAACCAAGTAACTAAACAAGCATATGGATGATTATTGAAACCTTTCATTTTCTCAACTCTTGATTACATCTTACCTTTATTTCACTTATCTCATTTTATCACTTTATCAAAAAGACAATACTAAAATATCAAACCTCTTTTCACTTACAATTTTATTTATTTCATGTTACTAACTTTTTGTGTTATTTTATACTAATCTTTTGATTTTAGGTTACCTCCTTGTGGATCAACCGCCCGAATATACTACAACCACTGCTTAGTGGTTGTCACGATTTGGGCGTTAAACACTTGTGGCAAACAAAACTCATATTTCTTGAACTTTGCATATAGCTTGTATTCTCTCAACCTCTGAAGTACCAATCTGAGATGCTGCTCGTGCTCTGTCTCTGTCCGAGAGTATATCAATATATCATCAATAGAGGCGATAAAAAACTGGTCTAGGTAGTCCTTGAACACTCTGTTCATCAAATTCATAAATGTTGTTGAGTCATTAGTCAACCCAAATGACATAACCAAAAATTCATAATGCCCGTACCTGGTGCGAAAAGCTGATAACCAGATCGAAGTTCTATCTTAGAGGACATCGTTCTACCTTACAAATGATCAAACAAATCATCAATTCTTGGCAAAGCATGTTTGTTCTTGATAGTCAATTTGTTCAGTTCTCTGTAATCAATACACTTCCTCAGAGAACTATCCTTTTTCTTCACAAAGAGGAGTAGTACATCCCATGGCGAGAAACTGGGCCTGATAAAACCCATGTCTAGTAACTCCTATAGTTGAACCTTCAATTCCTTCAGCTCAACTAGAGCCATCCTGTAAGGTGCCCTAGACACTGATTATGTCCCTGGCGCTAATTCAATTACAAACTCAATCTCCCTGTTTGGAGGTAACCCTGGAAAATCCTTTGGAAACACGTCTAGAAACTCACAGACTAATCGGGTCTTTTCTAGCCCCTATGGCACGGCCTCAGTGGTATCCACCAAGCTAGCTAAGAAACCTATGCATCCCCCTACAATACGTCTCTAGCTTCGAGTATTGATAAAAAAGGTATACGGGGTCCATGCATAGTGCCAACGAAAACAAAAGGGTCCCCACCCTCTAACATAAAGGTTACCATCTTCTTATTGCAATCTATCGTTGCCCCATACTTCTCCAACCAATCCATACCTAGAATTATGTCAAAATAGATCATCTTCAGCTCTACCAAATCAAGTGATAACTCCCTGCCATCCACTATAACTGGTAGTGATCTAATCTATCTCTTGGAAACTACTAACTCCTCAGTAGGCAACATTGTACCGAATCCCACAAGATAAAAGTCACATGGTCTGTACAATCCATCTATAACCCTACTAGCAACAAAAGAGTGCGTAGCACCTAAATAATTAAGAACAATATAGAAGGTCTCATCACTAGAAAGCTGACCTGTAACTATCGAGGGACTAGCCTCGGCCTCTGCCTGGGTCAAGGTGAACACCCGAGCTGCCGTCAGGCTATCCACCTTCTTTGGCTCCTCCTTTCTGGCTCTCGAGAAATCTTTCTTCAAGTGCCCCGTACTACCGCAAACGAAATAGGCCTTCACCCAAAACTTCCCAATATGGCACCTCCTAGACCTAGCACACTTTGGGAATGCCCTCCATGTCTCATTGCCACTATGGCAGCCTATCTGTATGCCCCAAGGCCTCCTATCTTGCCCTGGAGCTGAAACTATGTCCGGAGTCTTCCTCTTATAATCACTGGGGCCTTCGTCCCTACCAAAACCTGGAAATCGAGGTCTCGATCTCCTAGAATCCCTTATGGCTGCATTGTCACGACAAATCTTTTTCTTTGCGCTCTCAGCTATAAGCGCCTTCTCCATAGCCTGTGCATACATAGTCACTCCTGACACAGTAGTAATACAAACATCCTGGGCTATCATAGGCTATAACCCTTGGGGAAATCTCTCTCTTATGGTCCCATCAGCGGGCACCAGATCCCTGGCAAACTTTGCCAACGTGTCGAACTTCAGGGCGTAATCAATCACTATCATGTTACCCTGAAGTAATTTGCTGAACTCTTCAACCTTAGCAGCTTTAACTGCATCATTGTAGTACTTCTAAATGAATAAGGTCTTGAACTCTTCCCACTCCATGGCGGCAACTGCTCTGGTCTAGGATACCACCTCCCACCATATTCGGGCATCCTTCCGAAACATATAAGTGGCGCATGCCACTCTCTCATTACCACCTACCCTCATAAAATCTAGGATAGTGGTTATCACACTACTACAGAAAAGAATTTTTAGGACTAGCATTGCGAGCCCTAAAATTTTTTTTAGGACTCGCGTTGAGAGCCTTAAAAACAGAGGTTTTTTAGGACTCGCAAAATTCTCGTTGAGTGCCATTAAGTAAAATTTTAGGACTCGCATTGCGACTCCTAAATAATCAGGTTTAGTGCCTTTAAGTAATTTTTTAGGCCTCACAATGCAAGTCCTAAAAGATCCCATTGAGTGTCTTTAAATTATGATTTTAGGACTCGCTTTTCATGCCCTTAAAAGTAATTTTTTTAAAAAAATGCAACTACAATTTTCATTTTGATTTAAAAAAAATATATCCCTTTGAGAATCCTAAATATAATATATATGTTAGATTTCTAAAAGTTTTAAAAGAAAATACAACAAATTAATTTTTTATTAATTACTCAAAAATATAATTTCAATATTTAGTCTACTCGGCTTACAAAATCATATTACAAGATAGTTTATACTACAGTCAAAGTCTATCATCACCAAATATTAACACATGAAATGTATACAAAGTTAGTGAAATATATTTTTGATTCTAAAAACTTCAACTACCAATGTTGTCTAGTATTGCGCCAAAGAAATGCATCTTAATATAGACCTGCACATTATAAAAAAGTTCTTTAATTATTAGGTTCATCAAACTTTTCAAAAGTTTGCTTAGAAACAATCAATCCGTTGCAAGCTGATAATTAATATTAGAATATTGTATTTATAAAAAAATATACCTTCAGAAAATAAGCACGTCCAAAAGATCAAGGAAATTTGGGATAAGAAATATGTTTCAAGAGAGCTAGCCATACTTGTATTTGTTTACAAATTTCAACATTTTTTAATGATTAAATTTTAATCCTCATGCAACTAGATATAAATTATTAAGAGAAATACAAATTCATTTGAATTAAGACTGAAAACTGATTGTTTTAAACTTAAGATATAATGTACTAATCAAAATATCAATTACATATATCCAATATAAAAGACATTTAACTGCAAAACGTTAAAAATAGATGTCAATATGCATAATGTCTAGATTTAGTATTGGAGTTTGGAGAGATATTTAGTTACTCACACATACTAATTAACCTATAGACAGTCCACATGTTATGAAGAAATAATTTCAAACCAACATTTAAATCCCAAAATTGTAGAACCTGCATAAATTGCTATAATGATATAATCACACAACATAATCTAACTGAGCAAAGCACAACATCAATTAACAGAAATATACTACATGAAAATTTAACAAAAAAATAGGTTAAAAAAAAACATATTATATGAAAATTAAAACATAGTAAAATACATATCTTGCACTGAAAATAGAAGAAAAAGAGAAAAGCCAACATGTCACCATCTATAGAAAATAATACAGCATAACCCCTAATTTACTAGCCTAGCCATCTGTCACATTCAACACTAATATGTCAAACAAATCAAAAAGCACACAGGTTTTCATCCATATATCACCGCAGCACACAAAATTCTCAGAACATAGTTCACTACAGATGAATATCTAAGATATTCAAACTCCACTAAAGTAATACAATTATCATTCAAAATTGTAAAATATTGAAAATTAAAAAAAATCAAATACAACATAACTCTTGCAATTTGCTATCGATCCAATGCTTTAAGACCAATCAAAATATTAACCTAAACATTATTATCAACATTATAAAAAATAGGACAAGCTATAAGATAATTAACAAAAAAACGCGTGGTTTCAGCCACTCTCTCTCTCCATGGTGAGAAGGAAGAAGACTGTGCAGAAGCTTGCTAGTGTAATCGATTTAGAGCTCCCTTCATCCAATACACCGATTGTGGAGGAAGAAAAAACAGAATTGGAGGCAAAAGTGCCTGAGGAGACGATTGATCCAAAGCTTTAGGATCTTGGGCCTCATGATGATAATGATAAGAATGTTCGGTCCACCTCCTGGGCAGCTGAAGTAGAAGGCCAATCTTTCCAAGACTCGACCAAAGAAACCTGCTCTAAGTTTAAGGACTCCATTCCTAATTTTGGATACACGAAACTCCATTTTCCAGACCCGATCCACCGAGAAGGAAAACTGGTGGCTCAATTGGATATTGATGAGATTGCAGTGGAGGCATCTCTCTGGAAATATGCTCTAGTTTGCATGGTTATTGGGGCTAACCCACCTTTGGCTATTTTAGAAGGGTTTCTCAGGAAAATTTGGGGTAATCTTGGAATTGATCGCATGGCCAGGATGAATTCTGGTTTCACAATGGTTCAGTTTAGAGATGAGGCAACTAGGGATATAGTGCTTGAATCTGGAGTGATTCACTTTGACAAGAAGCCAGTAATTCTTAGACCTTGGACTTCAGATGTTGAAACTATAAGGTCAGTTAAATCTGTCCCTGTTTGGATCCGTTTACCAGGTCTTGGGCTGCAATATTGGGGTGTTAATTGTTTGGGTACTCTAGTTAGCACGATTGGCACCCCTATTATGGTAGATAAGGTCACAAAAGCAAGGACTATGATCAAATTTGCTAGAATCTTAGTTAATATGGAGATTGCAGAACATCTTCCTATGCATATCCACTATCTAAATGAGAGAGGTCAGATTATGGAGCAAGCGATTGAGTACGAGTGGCTCCCCACTAAGTGTAATACCTGTAAGAAATTGAGTCATTCTGCTGCTGTTTGTAAGCATTCCTCAACTGTTATAAAGAAGAATTCAGAGCCTTCAATCTAGCCTAATCCTGTTACTACAATAGTAAGTGAACCTGCTGCTGATACTCCAATTAGCAGACACCAGAACAAACAAGAAACTACTGGGGTTACAAAGCAGGGAGGAACTCAATCTGAACCTAGTGGCTCTAAATGGGTTACCCTCAAAAGGTTGGAATGAAGAAGTCTGCTGATAAACCACAAATTGAAATGCATAGGAATTCATTTAATATTTTACAGGCAAACCAGCAACAAGTGGTTGATATTACCTTCCCACTGAAATAAATGGACAACAACAACATTTTGAGATGGAATGTCAGGGGTTTAAATAGTAAGAATAAACAACAAACAGTTCATGATGTTTGCAGGAAGAATAAAGTTAGTATTGGAGCTTTGATTGAAACAAAATTAAAAGGGGATAGAATAAGGGATCTTATGAATTCATCATTTGTTGGTTGGAAATTTTATAGTAGCACTGTGGTGGAGGGGCGGATTTTACTCATTTGGAAAGCCCATATGATGAAGATAGAAGTTATTCAGGAAACTTCTCAGTTGCTTCATTGCAGAGTTTCTCTAGTTGATGTGAACTTGACTTATTGCCTATCAGTAATCAATGGCTTGAATCAGCTGGAGACAAGAAAGAGTTTATGGTCTGACTTAGCTAATGTTCAGAGACCGGTTACCCCTTGGCTCATTATGGGAGACTTTAATGCAGTCTTCTATACTGATGATCGTGTTGGTGGAAGATCTATTTCTATTAAGGAGATGGAGTATGCTCGCCATTATTTGGCTTTGGGAGAGGCTACAGAAATGAAGACTTTGGGACCTAAATACTCTTGGACCAATAAACAAGATGGAGGAGCTCGAATATACTCCAAATTGGATAGAGTATTCACTAATGGTAGCTAGTTTGATAGCTTCCCATTAGCTGTATCATATGCTCAATGAGATGTGATTTCTGATCATTGCTACTTGTTGATTAAACAGGGGTATGTCCATAGTAGGGGAGTGAAGCCTTTTAGATTTTTCAACATGTGGGATGTTCATGAAAAATTCAGGGAAGTAGTTCTTCATAATTGGTCTCATCCTTTTGAGGGGCAGGGGCTATTCCGTCTTGTTGGTAAACTCACTCGGCTTAATCATACTCTCAAAAAGTTTAATTGGAGAACTATGGGTGATGTTACTTTTAATTATGAGGAAAGCAGAACTAAATATCAGCTGGCCTAAAATAATCATTGTTCTGATCCTCTAAATGATGATTTACTGTCAAAAGAAATGGAGGCGCAGCAGACTTTCTTCAGGTATGAGAAGATATATTCAAGTTATATTCATCAAAAAAGCAAGACAACTTGGCTTAGATTTGGTGATGAAAATTCAGCGTATTTTCATGCTAGCTTGAAAAAGAGGCAGCTATCCAATCGTATTATAGCTTATGTTGAGGCTAATGAGTGTTTTGTGGATGATTATGCTAAGGTTGTAGATTATTATTTTCATCATTTTAAGAATCACTTGGGCAATGCTAGCAAAGCTTCAGGTCAGATTGATACTGAGTGTATTCGTAATGGCCCTGTGTTAAGTTAAGATGACCAGCTGCATCTAATAAAACCTTTTACTTACCATGAAGTTTGTTCAACCATGTATAGTATCAATTCAGTCAAAAGTATTGGCCCGGATGGTTATGGTGAGGGATTCTTCAAAGTGCTTTGGAAAGATATTGGCAAGGAAATTTCTGAGGCTATTTTAGATTTTTTTCATCTCTGGCAGAATTCCTTCGGCTCTCAATGACACTATCCTCTCACTCATACCGAAAGTTGACCAGCCATTAAAATCTACAGATTACAGACCTATAGCTTGCTGCAACACTGTTTACATATGCATTTCGAAAATGATTTGTAACCGTATGGCAGCGGTTCTCCCTTCTCTGATTAATCTGAATCAGGGAGCATTTATCAAACAAAGATCTTTGGCGTACAATGTTCTCATCTTACAAGATTTGATTAAAGGATATAATAGGAAGAACAGCTCGCCTCGCTGTGCTATGAAGTTAGATTTGAGCAAGGCTTATGATACTATAGATTGGGATTTCTTGGAAAATTTACATAATATGTTTTGTTTTCCGAGCCGCTTCATCTATTGGATTATTGTTTGCTTGAGGGGATCATCTTATTCCCTGGTTTTGAATGGAAGGATTCAAGGGAATTTCAAAGGTGGGAAGGGGCTTCGGTAGGGAGACCCCATATCCCCTTTATTATTTGTCATTGTGATGGAATATCTGACTCGCATTCTGATTAAGGCTTCAAAGGATAATCGTTTCAAATTTCATCCTCTGTGCAAGTCTTTGAATCTTCAAAGGGTATTCAGACTTATTGGATGAGTATATTCATGCTTCCTCAAAGTGTTGTGAAGGATATTGATAAAGTTTGTCATCAATTTCTTTGGGGTGAGAGTGGTTCCTGCAGTAAGTTTCACTTCACTTCTTGGGAGCAAGTCTGTCGGCCTAAGCCTTTTGGGGGTTTAGGATTTCGGGAGGGGGCTATGTGGAATAAGCTTAAACTTGCTAAGTATATATGGGCAATTGAATCTAAACAAGGCCAGCTTTGGGTCAAGTGGGTCAACTGTGTTTATCTGAAAGGAATTAGCATTTGGAGTTATTATCCTAAAGTTGATACCAGCTGGTACTGGAGGAAAATGATGTCTTTCTGTCAGTCCATATCAAAATCTGACTTGCAGGCTGCAGTGATCAATGGAAAGTTTTAGGTGGGATCCTTTTATAATCAACGCCAAAGGAATGAGAAAGTTGGTTATGCTAAACCAGTTTGGTGTAAGCTTTCGGTGCCTAAGCATAAATTTATAGTGTGGCAGGCTGTTAACCATCACTTGCTAACTCGTGATTTACTGGTTGCACATCACATACCAGTAGCTAATATTCACTGTCTAGTTTGTGATCCTGCTAAGTAGTCCCATGGTCATCTTTTCTTTGGCTGCATCTTCTCTAGAAAGGTTTTACAGCTAATTTCAGGTTGTCTTGGTGGGGTTTCGTGGCCTGTGAATTAGGAGAACTGGATTGCTTGGCTGTCAAATTGGAAGTCAGACTGGATTCATCACATAGTGGCTGCTTCTCTTGCTGCTTGTACCTATTATATCTGGTATAATAGAAATTCTTGTTGTTTTAATGATAGTTGTTTCACTGCCTATAAAATAGATAATCTGATTAGGCAAGCTCTCAAAGCTAGAATCCTTAATGTAAATTCTAGGCACTTATCTACTAGAGAAAGGCAAATGTTTGAATTTGTAAAATCTTTGTAAGTTTTGAGGGTTGTCTTTTGCCCCCTTTTGTTTGTATCAGTTTTGTTGATCAAAAAAAAAAACATTATAAAAAAAAAAAAAAGTTAGATGTATGTTCCATATCAAGTTATTACCCCAAGTCATGTTAAAGTAACTTTTACAATTGAAATTAATTTATCTATTACATACAATGTTAGAACACAACAAAACTATATACATAAATAGAAAGCTCATTGTACATAATTCCTGCAAGCAAGAAAGAAAATAATACCCAACAACTTGAAGAAGAATTTCTTGTTGCCTTGGTTCTCTTATATAATTGCCTTGGTTCTCTTAAATATCCAAGTAGAGTTTTAGCCTACAATACACAATAAACACCATTAAAGTCAAACCAAAACTAAAATAAATAGAGAACTTGAGGTTGCAAAGTTGAGTCTTAAATTCTAAGAATTTAGTGCTAAGAATATCGACACTTTCTCATGGCTTAAGTAGTTAGTCTTAGCTAGATAGTTTATCAAATCACATAGACATTAATAAACCAAATTACCAATCATTCATATAGCACATTAGCAAATATACAATAAACAACGAGAAATTAATATACATATATACACACATATAAAGACATGCATTGTATAGGTAATATGCATCAGATTCTAAGTCCATAGTACTTAGCAAGAAAAGAAAATATAATATAGTTATAAATAAGAGCACCGAGAACATAATAAGGAGTTCTTAGTTTCATAATAAGAAATGTTTAAGTAGATATTTTTCATCCAAAACGAGGATAACAAACAAGCAGTTAATTTAGAAAGAATAAAATGGTCGCCTAGACATACCACATTGAGAATGTGAGAAAAATAGAAGGACCAAACCTAAACTGAAATTTTCAATTAAATTTACAACTTTTTTGCAAAGAAAAAACACAAGTTGTTTTAGAAGATCTAAACACAAAGTTGTTAAAGTAACACAACGAGTTGTGAAGAAGCCTAATCCAAATTTTTAAATCTAATTCACATTTGAAAGTCTACGCAAAATAGAAAATCACAATTCAAAGTCATTCGCGCAAATTCTTAAGGTGGCTCCGACTAACAATAGAAATATATATACAAGTGCATACAAATTAATAACATTATATATTAAATAAAAAATGAAACTAGAATTTATTATTTTAATAAAATATTTTACACCAATTGACTATAATAAACATTGCACAATTTAATTAATTTAGCAAATTTTAGCTTCAAATGAGACTTCTACAAATAAAATAACACTGTGACTTCTTCTATTATATATTTCTATCATACTAAAAAAATCTAATAAAAGATACTCATAACTAAGGATGGCTCGTGACAAAGTCATCAAATTTTCACTAGTATTTATATATATATATATACACAAACTTATACTAATTTTCATGCCTTCTAAGAAGCTTCATCAATATCTTTAATAATTAAACACTACTAGATTGTGCTTGTGTCATTGAAATCTGACCAGGTACAAACTTCAATAAAACAAAGATATATATTATAAAATATTGCAAATAAAAATATTCATTATATATAAAGACAAGTAACTGCCTTTCATAATTCATTGACAACAATTGTTTACAAATTATTCATTCAATTTGGAGTTTACTTGGTATGTTGATTAGATGTCTTAAAGGGCTGAACCTGTGACTAAGTCTCTACACTAGTGGAGTAGTGGGTTGGTTTATTCAAAATCAAAGAAGTGTAATAATAAATCAAACTATTTTGAAATTCATCAAGGCTTAAAAGTTGTTCACCTTAAACCAAAATTTTCACACAAAATTGTCAAATTGTTCACCAGCAATTTCACTAAAAGTCAAAGCTGCTTTGCCAGCATGACCCCCGGACGTTATAGATGTATAAATAAGTCACAAAAGTTATTTTTAGCTAATCAAAGTTTTGTAATTTTCTTTCAATGAACTTCTCTTTTCATTATATTTTAATGGAATTTTGGAGATAGTGAGATATTAAAAGATAGGATCATATATATAGAATTATTTTGATGTGAATATCACACTTAATTTTTCTTGTTTCTTTGAAGAAAATGTATAGTTCAAAGTCTTTGTTGCCATCAATTTATCTTAACTTTTTGCTACTAGTACATTGTATAACTATTGACCATATCTAAAAACAATAAAAACAAAAACAAAAAAGACAAAATAAAATACATTTGAGTTTAATTAATATTGCAAGAGCCGACTCTTAATAAGTGTTTATATTTGACAATTTTCCATCATTTTTTTTACTTTTTATGATGGAGTTGCAAACCATGTTTGAATCATATGAGATCATATATATGTTCATCCAAAATTTAATTTGATTTTATTCTTTTCGAAAGCATGCAGAAATTGCCATCTCATGCTATTGTATTCATTTAATTAATGATTTGCAAAGTTTAATGAGCTACACTTTAATAAGAATGATAAAACTTATTGCATTCTCAACTTCCTCAAAAAATACCTAATCAAAAATCAATCAACAGAAACAAAAAAAAAATCAATAACCCAAATAAAAAAAAAACATGTCTAGAATCCCCTAAATCCAATAACAATGCTAAAAGCTCTAAAAATTAAAATCAAAACCTTGGCTTACTAGATTTTGGACTTGGCGCGGACCTCATTTGTGGCCCAAAGCTTCATCAGACTCGGTAGGGAGAGCCCTTCCCACAACCTGGTACTGGTGGAACTGCAACACAAAACCAAAACAAACCATTAATAAAAAAAATAAAAACACACACACACACACACACAAAAAGTTATCACTTTTCTCTAAAATGAATTATGTACATATATATATATATCTCACAAAGATAAATGGAGGCACGAGTGCTCTTGCCATGGACGCCGTTCATCGTGGTGGGGAGGCTCTCCATTCATCGTGAATGGTAAATCAAGGTCAAACAACCTCGAAATCCCATGGACGCCGGCGAGCTCATTTCGTCTCCTCCTATCACTTGAAAGCCCAATCCTTGGTTGGGCTTTGTTCGTCATGGAGGCTTCTGCTTGCAGGGAAGAAATTGGCCTTGAACCCACGGCGGCGGCGTACGGACTTGGAGGTTTCTGCTCGCAGGGAAGAATGACTACGACAGCTCGTGGGGATGGAGTTTAGGCGGTGTCTTGTCTTCTTGGTCTAGTGCTTGAACAACGGCGATAATCGGTGGGTATCCGTTCGTCGCTGGCAGAGAGCAAACGAGAGAGAAAGGGAGAAGATCGGTTATTGTAGCGACCCAAATTTGCTAATAAGGCTTGGGGCCTTGATTAGTGTGCCTGTAGGGAAATAATTGTTATACTGTATTAATATATGTGAATTTAATGAATATGTGATTAGAATGCATGTTTAGGTTATTAAATATGCATGTGGGCCCCATTTGGTAGTTAGGGGAAGATTTGTAAATTTAGCCCGTTAAGGGCATAAATGTAATAAATGTTATATATGTGATATTTTTGATATAATGGTGATATATTTTTGATGCACGTTCCGAGACGGTCCTAGAGATCTATTCCGATTAAAGTCGCAACAGGATGTACTACCCAGCTCGGGAGGAGCCTAGGGGTAACAGGAATATTACAAATTTAGTTGGGGACTTTAAGTTAATGGTTAATGGTATTCTGGTAACTTGGGTAACCATAGGTAACCATTGAGGATAGTTACTCTAAGAGAGAAAATGGCATTCTTGCAAGAAGATAGGAAAGGTCTAAGTAGCCCTTGAGGATTAGTTAGAATTTGGGTTAAATGGAAGGGAAAATGGGTCTTTTGGCTGAGATTTAGATAGCTATGGCTGAGTGGGGAAGCTATTCACGTTTCTCTACACTTAGGCTTATTTCACTTCTTGCTGAAAGTTAGAGGAAAAGAAAACAAGGAACAAGAAGGAAGGGGAAAAGGACTGAGTTTCTTTGAGGTCAAGGGAGGAATTCAAGGCTGAAGAATCAAGCTAAGGCCAAGGTTAATCACAGAGGTAAGAAATTCATCCAGGGTTTTCTTTAAAGTTTAAGCTTGTTTTAAGGATTTGAGAATGAGGGTTGAAGCTGAATTTGCAGCTTGTTGTTTGTGAGAATTCAGCTGGGAATCAAGGAGATTTAGCTTGGAGTTGAAGTGGGAAGAAGCTCAAGGTCGAATTCCATCTTGAGGTATGGACTCCATGCATATTTGAAAGTAATTTCTCGTTTAGTTTAAGAATTCTGAAGGCTGGTTTAAACTTTGCAAGGGCTGATTTAAGTTTTGAGAATTTTGAACCACTAAGTGATTCTTGAGTTTGATTGTGTATCTAGGGCTGTTGTTGATGTTTGTAGGTTGTTAGATGGCTTATTTGGGGTTTTGAATTGAATTTGGGACTTGGGTAAGTCTTGGTAAAGATTTGGGAGTGTTTTGGCTCGGGGAAAATGCAGCGGAAAACCCAGAATTTTGGGTTCGCGAAGGGGCGCCACGACCCTGTTCTTCTGCGCTGCAGCGCTAGGTTGCAGCAGAGGACGGGGGCCCTTCTGGGAACCGCGGCCCTCATAGGGTGGCGCCATGGCGCTAGGCCATTTCTGGGCAGGGGAAAATTGTGGTTTTTAGGCTTTTTCCCAGGGGACTCGGGAGACGCTTCCGTCACTTTGTGTGAGGTTTCGAGAGGTCCTGAGGGCTCGGGTTTGGTTCCGGGAAATGCTTTTGAAATAGTTAGTAACAGGGGTGCTATTTATTTGTTGTGACTAGGTTCTCGGTGAGGCTCGGATTAGAGGATCGTACTCGAGGTTTCAGTGCTCAAGAAGCTCGGGACAGGTAAGAAAACTGCTTTACCCGTAGAGCAGGACGAGACCCATAGTTGTGTTGCAGAGCACAACCCTATATGATTATGTGTTGGGTGTAGCCCATTGAATATGCTAGTATATGTTTAAGTTATGTTTAAATTATGTTGTGTATGCATATATGTGAATGATCGGCTAGGGCTGGGAACGGCGGAGGCCGAGAACGGCAAGGGGCCTGGAGCAGCATTTAGTACGCGGAGTGCGAGTTGCTAGGGTAAGACCCTAAAGGATACCTGTGATACCCTTACGGTGTGGACCGCAACCCAGGACCTGGTAAAGTTCCTAGGACGGCTTGGGCGTACGTGTTTAACTTGTTGGTAAATTTCTTATATGTTGTGTGGTTTGTATGGATATGTTATAATTATGTGGAGTTTTCCTGCTGGGCTTCGGCTCATGGATGTTCTGTGGTGCAGGTAAAGGCAAAGAGAAAGTCAACCGACCATGAGTATGGAGAGCGTGAGGCAACGCGTACATGTCTAGTCTGCCTGGCTGCCACGGCCAGGGGTATTTTTGGAAGTTGATTGTAAAGAATCCTATTTTTTCGTTTAGTCGACTTTAAATATATTTTGAGTTGTAAATATTTAAAAACAGTATTTTGGGATCCCAAACGTTAATGGTCTTACGAATTTCAGTAAATGGAATTATTTTCAAAGTTTATGGCTCTGTTTATGATTTAATTACACATTTACCTTAAAACCTCGATTAGCGAGTTAAATGCACATTTTAAACTCACTTAGTAACGGCTCTAAAGAGGTAGGGTGTTACAGTTATGGAGGGAGAGAAAGAGATTTGGGGATTATATTTTTTTTATTTACTTATTTTATAAATAAAATTTGATTATATTAAGATAAAACAAATTTTATTATAATGATTTTTGTTGACCACGATTTTGGCCAACGACGAGTAGATGTCAAAACTACAATAAATCTTCAAGAGAAAAATACAACACTGATAATTTTATAGTGGTTCAGCCCCAATTTATTGGTAATAGGCTAATCTACTTGGAGTTGTGATATATATATCCTACACTTAAGATCAGATGAACTTGAGTCAACTGAGTTTCTTAAGTGTAAGTAGAAAAATACATAGTTTCTCTCTCTAAACTCTCTCAGAAAATGCCCCAAGAATGTCCCAAGTAACAGTCCCAAAGTCTCCAAACTAGAGAGTTTTTCTTACTCTAAAAAGATCAGATCCCTCTAAAATGATGCCATGAGCCATTTATTTATAGGCTCATTGATCGTACATCAGATATCTCCCTTTGACTGGGTCCTTGGTTCCTCCAACAGAATTTAATTAATAAAATATAAATAAATTTAAATAACAATAATATAGCTATTATTCCGGGATATCTGAGAGATTCCCGCGGCAGTTGAGAATGATTCGGGTTGAAGATGTTACTTAGGCAGTGGACCGACCAAATGCATCCCCAAAGTGACTGGTCGGCCAAGAAAACTCACTGGTCGGCATAAGCAAAAGCACTCCTCTAGCACATCTCTAGTCTAACATGACATATCTCTGGTCTAGCATGACACATTTCTGGTCTAGCATGACACATTTCTGGTCTAGCAAAACACTTGACTGGTCGGCCAAAACATTTTACTGGTCGGCCAAAACATTTTACTGGTTAGTCAAAAATCTTTACTGGTCGGACAAAAATTCTACCTGGTCGTTCAAATCATTTCCAAACTAGATAAATAATTTTCATTACCAGTAATATCATAACTCCAAAGAGCCAACACATTTATCGACTGTTAATGTGCCATTTACTGACCATGCATTGCCACTTGTCACTTCTGATTGCCACGTCATCGAACTCAAATTTTGGAGATAACAACTTTTAAATTATTTTTTCGTGACTCATTTATTTATTAATGGTTTTATTATTTAGGTATTTATTAAATTACAACATAATTTTTTGTTATTAAAATATTTAGAATGAATATTATTATTTTTATATTTTTAATTTAATTTATATTTTATTTTATAATTTAGAACTAATTTAAAATATAGCATAATTATTCAGGTTTTAAGGACTCTCATTGCGAGTCCTAAAATGTGATTTTTAAGGACTCTCAATGAGATTCCTAAAAAATCCATAGATATTTTTTAGGACTTACATTTAGGTGCATGTCCTAAAAAGGTGTCCCGTAAAGTGTATTTTGTAGTAGTGTCATAGTCATCAACTGTTCAACCTTCAGTGGATCTGAGCCGCCCTCAAAGATTGGAGGGTGTTGCTTCTTGAACCTCTCATACAAGGGTTCCTACCTATCTCCCCCTGCTTGGGGCTGCACTACTTCTAGAACCTCTGGCTGTATCACTACCGGTACCGCGCCCTGTAGGTTCCCTGCTGGAACCTGCTGCTGTCTCAAGAGGCGTATCTCTTCTCCCTGCCTCTCTAATCTTGCTCGCAAGTTTGTAAGCACCTGTTGCTAGTTTTCTGGAGCTAGCGGTGGTGCCTGGCCCTGGTCATTCGCTTCCCTGGCCTATAACTATTGGCCAGCCAATCTCTCTGACCTTCAACCATTCATACTGTTACTCAATCCACCCTACAGAGATCAAATCAGCCGTTAGGTAAGTAATAACTATACCGCTTGCTGCTTGACAGTCCAAGATCAACAGATAACAGAAAGTGCAATGCTAATAAGCATGCCATCACGCAATATATTCATTCAAAGTGCTAATAAGCAATTAACAATGCACATAAAAATATCCATGCATTTTCACACGTCTAACATAGCTAATAAGCATGTTCTTTATGACTCCTACAGCAGTCAAGGGCCAGGACCTATCAGATTATCTCATGCTTACTAAAAAGGCACGCAGATAAGGCTTTCATATAATGTTTAAGCATTTAAACATATAAACTCATAATAGTTACTGAACCCTGAGTCGAACTTGTCTTAAGTGGCGAGTGTACATGCCTGACTAGTCTTCAGGAACCCTTAAACCTTGGCAGTTGTGATACAAAGTTGTAACGTCCTCCTAAACTAGGACTGTTACACTGTGCACTTCAAATTGTGTCAAACTTGCTAACCAAGTCATTTAAAATGTGTAATTGAGGTTAATGTCACGGGTTAGGGTTAAATTTTTTGGTTAAATGAGCCGTTGACTTTTATTTAAAAAGTTTCATACAAACATGGGATCCCAAAATATTACAACCAACTTTTAAAAAGGTGAATATTCATCAAAATTACATTCAGCCGACCAAAGCAGCAAAAACAGGGCTATAACCCTAGTTTCTTTAAGATATCCCCAACCATGGTGGTCAAGTAGCCGCATATGTACACACCGCCATCGAAGATCTCCAACTCATGGCTGGTCAAGCTTTCCTCTTCCCTTACCTACACCACAAAGCACCCGTGAGCCAAGGCTCAACAAGAAAACTGAACATGTTCATAAACAAATAATATAAACTTCCAGATACCCATCTAACATGGCCAGCGATATCAACCTACAAATATCTTCATTCAGTTACAAACAAGTGGTCATTGGACCAAAATGGGGCTGCTGCCCTAAACAATTGACCATGGAGTCAATCCTGGGGCCGTATGCCCAAGCAACGTGACCATGGAGTCACTTGGGGCCTTTGCCCTTAGCTTTGAGTAACTAGCCGTAGAGCTAGTCCAGCGTACCTGGCACTTTAATGTTTTATCGACCATAGGATCAACCAACATAATAATAGGTTTCTGGTTCAGGACTAACGAGTCAAACCCTAATCCAAGAATACAGAACACAACACAGAAAAAAATATGGATAGATATCCCAACAAATAAGCATGCATGGATGTTAATCATATAACATCATCCAATAACCATTTTCACAAAGCTAATAATATTTATTTAACAGGTCCTCATGCCCTAACAACAGAATTCACATAACAGTCATAAAGCACTTAAGCAAATATCAACCAACATGTGAAGCAAAAGATTAAATGTAAATGTCCTCGTGGCCCAAGCCTTAATCACATATAACATGTATTGGGTGCAGTTTTCTTACCTAAGGTCAAAGTAAGCGTAAATAGGAACGATCCTCGAGCACGATCCCGGTTCCGATCGCCTAGCAGTAACCTAGTCACAACCATAAAATAGATTTCCATTAACAACGATTAAATAAAGTCTTCTAGACTGAGTCCTAGCCTCCAGGGCCTTGAGTTCCAGTAAATCGGGTAGTGGAATCGATCCCAAGCCCTAAGGAAAAGGTTCTCTTTTTAAAAAGCTCCCGAAGGCCAAAAATGCACAACAGGTCCCTCAAGAACAAGGTTGTGAATTGGCCCCATAAACCTAGAATTTTCACACTTTTCAGCAGCTAACCTCAAACAAAACTAATCCAAATTCACTCCAAAACAATAATTCAATTACCAAAATAGTTCTAACATTTTCCCAGCAACAAAACCCAACAAAAATCTAGCCTTAAAACTCATCAAAATAACACTTTCAATTCTTAAGCTAAGAGGTTCAAAACTCTTCAAAACAGCAAAGAAAAACACAGAATTCAATGCCCAAAAACACAATCTAAACCTACCCCAACTGATGATTGATCCCACAAGCTGCAACAGAACTTATTCCCCAATTTTTAGGCTTCAATTCCCTGATTTCTAGCTAAAAATCCTCCGTAGTTCTTCAATAGTTAGCTCAAAGAAGCTTAGAGAAGGAGAGAGTGAGGTGAGAGAGAGGGAGTCGGTTAGTGTTTAGGTGTTTTATGTTTTTGTCTTTAGTTTCCTAAGGTTAAGTGACTTAAGCTACTCCCGAGGCTCGGAGTACAAAAAACATCCACGAGGGCAAAATGGTAAAATTCCCCAATATTCCCTCCTACACTCACTAACTTCAAATATATCTCCAATTATTCATTTCCATTACCCGATAAGCCAATTAAATGCCTAATACCTAAAATACCCATCGACTCGCCGCGAGTCGGATATTGAGCCCAGTTGTGACTTTCCTGCTAACTTGCTCCCTAGGATTGCCTCGTACCGAGAAACCCAAATAAACCCACATAATAATGTGGTCCCACACATATATCACATAAATATACAATTATTCCCACAACGGGCCAAATTATCATAATTGACCTTCTAATAAGAATAAGGCCCACATGTATATTTAATACCCCTAAACATGCACAGCTAGTCATATTACCATATAATTCACATAATTACAGATAAATGTAACAAATAAGCATATAACACTATATATTTCCATCCTGGCCTACTAATCAAGACACTAAGGCTTATTAGGTAATTTTGGGACATTACATATATATTTATAAAAAAAGATATATATATATAAATTGAAAAATAAATTAGAAAAACAGACATATATATATTTTATTTAAAACAAAATATTTATATATTTATATTTACTGTGCGGCAGTGTGGTGCCTCTGGGGTGGCATGGCGACTGGGTGGTGCTGCGACGGGACAGGGGGGGTGGGGCGATGTGGTGACGCGGTGGTGCGGTGATAGTGTGGGAAACACACGGGTGACTTCGCGAAGAGAGAGAGAGAGAGAGCGTGACCAAGGGCGGAAGAGATAGGGGGATGGGGCAGCTCCAAAGAGGTAGGAGGCGTGGCGACGGGGTCAATGGGTAGGTGGCTAGGGAGGCGCTGCTGGTGGTGGATGGCTCGGGAGGTGGCGGTTGAGAGATGGGTGGGTGGGAGAGTTTGAGAAATGAAGAAGAATGGCTGAGGAAAGGGGTTATCGTGTGGATTATTAGTGGCAACACACATCGCTGCTAATATTCACCGCTGATATTTTTTTAAAACACATGAAAACTATAAGCGGTGACACGTTTCGTCGCTAATAATCAGTTGAAAATATTTGGTGGGCAAATTCCCACATTTTTTCTGTGTATTTTTTAATTTATTAGTTGCTGGTCACAGCAAACATGCTTTGTCGCCACTGATATTGACATTATGAGCAGCGACTTTTGGTCTTGTAGTATAAGGAAAGCATTAAAGAATTTTCCATAAATATATTACCTTTGTTAGTATTTATAGTAATAATAATAATAATAATAATAATAATATAGAAAACTGACATATATACCAACAATGTTCCATTCTGTTATTGAACCAATAGACTCCCAATCATCCTTACCTCATTTTCTTTAAACAATTTAGGGCATATTTAAAGGTAGGGGTAATTCTTGCTTCTCAGGATCTCATAAGACTTTTCAGCAGAGGACCTCATCTCCACTTGAAGCTCCATCTTTTCCATTTAACCCAAATTAATTTATTTCTCGATCCCACCTGTGCATGAAGATTGAAAAAGAGTGCTGCACTGCCAATTATCATATGAAGCATGCAATGACTTTGAAAGGTTCTCTTTAGCATCAACATAGAAGAGGCCTTCATCACATTCTAAAAGTTCAAAATCTCTATTTGCATCGTTTTCTTCAATATCGAATATCATCCATACATTCATGTCAACAAACTTGATTAAAGTACCGAAGTCCAACCACTAATTGGTGGAATAACAATTGGTTGTTTTGGTCATGCCTTTTTTGGGTTCGGTGGATAAAGTGCTACCTTAATCAATGGTTGTTTTGAAATTTCGTCAAAAAAGCGACGAGGAGGGGTCTTTCTAATCGCTTTTGTGAGGGAAGTGAGGAGACAGGGTCGATATTTTATATTTTTAAAAAATTTCAAAATTTATCTTTTAACATACTCTCTTATTAGAAAGTAATGAGAAAGTCTAATTTTGTAATAAAGGTGGCATATTGGAATATCGTTTATCTAATACCACCATGATGTAGTGGAAGCTTCTGCAACAAAGACACACAAAAAAGTGAAGAAAAAAAAAAACCCTTTTTGTACTCTTTGATTCTTAAAAGATACCAGAAATTAAAACATCAAAGTTTTATTGATTCTCTCAAAATGAAATACAAAATTAAATGTTGGAAATAAGTTCTGTGGACTAGAATAAATACATCAATTCATTGTGAAAGCAACCATATATGTTTAAGTATGAGATGTTGCAGACCATAATGAGATGTTGCTATTTTTCTAAATGAATAATTGGTCTCCTTGGACACACACTACTAAATTATGTGACTACTAAATTATGTGACCAGTCCATTGGGTTTACATACACTCATTTGATCCAAAGTCAGGGCCCAATAACCATATTGAATATTATGAACTCCTCAAGTTAATATGAACTCTTGTTTATGTCATTTGAGTCATTTGATTCACTCATTATGGTTTGTCAAAATGATCAAGCTGAATTTTTTTTTTTTGGCACTTGTTGATGTAAATGGCTAGGGACATAATATACAGATATGGAACTTAAAGGTTATTGAGCTCAAATTCAAAAATTAATTTATGAATTAACATTTACTAGTAAAGTTAACGGTACTTAAGGAAATGAGACATAATTAAAGAGGTGAAACAATATCTTATCCCTACTTTAATTATTAACAATTAATAGATGATTGAATTGTATGTAATGTTTAAATCGATGGATGTTTTTTTTTCCTTTTAAAAGTAATCAATAAATAAATGTTTATAATTACAAGAGTGGAGTCTCATATTTTTAATTAATATGAGATTAATAAATCATGGTTATTATATTAAAGAGTTTTAATTAATAATTTAAATTTATTGGAGCTTCAAATCATAGGTCCATAGGTCCCTGAGATGACTCTATCAACACTATTAAATGTAAGAGTTGAAACTGGGAAAAACCAAGGAAATGACATATTTGGAAGAAATTTGTTCTACGAGGTCAAGTATGTAAATGAGATATATTAATTAATTACTTTGTTGACTTTAAAAATTAGTAAATTAGTTAATAGAATTTTTTATAGTATTTTTTAAAAATGAAATGGTAATTTTTTAAAATTCCATTAAAATAATTAGAATAATTAATTTTGAATTAATTAGTTTTATTTATGTAAATAATGTGACAAGATAATTCAAATAAATCAAAACTGGTTTGAATTAATATGAAATTTGTTCATTAAATATTCAGATAAAATTAGTTATCAAGATTAGACGTTTTTTAATAAATGAATGAGTGTAACGCCGTACTAAACCAGGGTCGTTACACTATTTGTTTAAAATTGTGTTTATTGTACCTTAAAAATTAGCACAAGTCTAGTCACTCAGCTAGGGGTACAGCTGATAGATGAATATATGGAAAAGCAGCCAAGTAGAACCTCTCGTTAACAATGATGTGAGCAGCCCGAGTTGGGGACTTGGCAATACGACATTCATGTTATTACCAGGTCGCCTTTTAGGATAACGGTCCAGTTCGAGACATATAGTGCCCATATCCCCCTTTGGGCACTCTGAAGTTAATACGAACTAAGCTTTAGATATTCTTTGATCACTACCTTGATGAAGATAGTTAGCTCGTGGAAACCTGGTCAAAATGCACACTGAAGATACTCTCATTAATGCCCAGGCTACATTGTGCATTTATCATTTATTATCTGAGACAGCAAGAGGATATTCTGTTATGCAATTGTATCCCAATGTAAATGGAAATAATCTGTATTAAATGTATACCATATTTATTCACATGGTTACCCAAACTTGTCCAGGAAATTTCACTATAAATATTAGGGACAATGGACAATGGACAGGGAAGGGGACGACCTTTTTGTATTACTGAAACTCTGCAGAAATTGTGAGAGAAAAGAAATAATATTGTCTTGTTGAATAGGTGGATTTTAACCACTAAACCAAGCAAAATTGTGTGTGTATGAAAGGGTTCTTTTAAGATCATTACAGTTTATAAAGAAGCACTATTGTCCTTATTAAATTTCTAAATCTATTATTGGCGAAAAGTCGCATCAATCGTTTGGTGCTTTCGTTGAGAGGAAATTAGTTCTTTACAAGTTTCATTCAACGTTCATCATGGTGGTCACTCGATTGATGAATGCCAACAAAATGGAACAACCTGACGGGCAGGAGGCACATCATACAACTGTTCCCACTGAAAGGGGTCCAAATGATCAGCAATGTCCTGAGAAGCAACCAGTGGGCCAAGACGACGCTGGGAGTTTAGTGTCACTTCCACCAAATACAAATCCAGGACACTTAACAACAATTGACAAGGAGAATTCGAAATTAAGGAGCCATCTTGCTAAAGAAAATAGATAGATCGAGGAGGCAAAATTATAGTGTCTTGATGGTGGTGGTGGTAGTAGTAGTAGTAGTAGTAGTAGAACCACCACTAACACAAAT